>NC_137442.1:6892500-7382500 GCF_964374335.1 Astatotilapia calliptera | reverse complement strand
TTGAAAGGTTGAGAAGAGGACTTGTGTAGTTTACTTAAAACGTAAAATATGAGGTCCTGAGGGGCCAGATGTTGTGTTTCATGGACTCAAACATAGCAGCAAGCTTGTTTATGCTTCTCTCAAAAAAACTTTGGGCTCATCACTCATCGATTAGTGCAGTGTGTCGTCACCCACTCAAATCTCTGTCTGAGCTTGAAGAAAACACTGAAATGATCACGGACTGCGCCCAAGGCAAAGACTGAACTGCCACCTTATAGCACAGGTTATCCATTTCTGTGACCCTTGTGTGGCAACACACGGATTTTGTTTGTTTTGGCTGATCATGCAAGTCCTATCACATTAAACGGCATGTCAGTCCACGAAACACGTTTATAACTGGCATCAAATAATTTCCATCATCTATTCTGTTGTCTTACTATAGCTTTCAATCCAAATGTATCCAAATGTGACAAAATGCTGTTTGAACTGATAGGTGTTGTATTTTTGTCCAAAATCAGCGTGACCTACATTTGTGTTCACTGTGCCGGAAGCTCCAGGTGCTGTCAGGCAGCCTGGGGTATTTTAACATTGGCTCTGTATGACAGTATGCTTTAGTGCCAGAAGCATCTGCTGTCACTGCACATCAGGCACAGCTGGCTTAGGGAGCGGCGTCCCTTAAAACAGCTGATCAAAAGATCAATTTGGGTTTAAATTGCAGTTTTAAATTCAGTGACAGTGGCACAGCGCTGAGCTCTGTTGCATCTTATAGCAGCTAATTTCATTTTCAATGAGAAGTAATTCCAACAATGTGAATAGTTTTACATTTTAGCCCAAAAAGTCAGGCTGAATGTTCATTTTTTTATCCACTAATTGCTGAGACTTTGTTTTAAAATATTTTCTGAGCTCATACGGTCAACAGCACCTTCAATGACTCTGTGGAGCTGAACTCAAATAATGTCTTTGTTTCCCCTGACAAACAGAAGAACGAGGAACCGAATTTAAACTTTGTTAGCCAAGATTTGGTTCATGCACTGCTGTATTATAATATACAAAAGGCGGTTAAACTCAGTGTTAAGCTCAAAATAACAGTCCTTTCTGAGCAGAAGTCAATTTCAGATACAGATTTGTTGTAGTTATTTATGGTCTAAAAAGCTGCTGAAGAAGGTGAAGTTGTTGCAGTGTTGCTGCAGCAGCTAGCATGTCCATCTGAATTACTGAAAGTGACTGAAGGTATTAGGATGATGGTTTATTGGCAGTGACATGCAGAGCTTACAGTAAACTGAGGATGAGGGCTATGAACTGTGTGCCATGTTGAGCCTGTGACACACTCGGGCACTATTAGACAATAAACTGCACCTCATTTCCAGGCACTGGTGGATACACCATGTCTTCCTGTCATCTAATTAACACTCGTTACATCAGCGTGCCTCCGAAGCAGCTCGTGTCACCCTTCCACAGAGACGCGGAGGCAGCGAGAGGAGGGTGAGGAAGTGACACAGATGAGCGAGGGAGAGAAAAATAGACAGTGAAATGAGGTTTAGGAGAAGAGGTTATTGAGGACAAAGGGTGGAGTGCTGCTACTTCTGTGACTGCTGATTAAAACTGAAGCCCTTGGGGTATCTTATCTTTAACAAGAATGGGTGATAAGTTATGTAATGATACTCTGCATTAACTTAAAGGTGATGTTATTTATTTTAGATTATATCTTTATCATTTGTACCTGATTCGGTGAGTCTGCAGTCATGTTCCGGCAGCCTACTCTTGTGCCTGTCTTGCCCTCTTCTGGAAACACATGGCAGTGCATTTTCCAGGAATGCAGCAAACCCGAGTTCCTGCTGGTGCTGCGCGAAGCAGTAAAAATCCCTCTAATGCAGGTGGACGTTTGTCCTTGCTTACATAAGTGGGTCTGCATTTTTGAAGCACTTCGGTCGACCTTTGCCGCCTGCCAGTTTTTCTCACTTTCCTCGCTCTTTCTGATGAAGAACGCTCGCACTGAAATGTTTTATTTACAAAAGAAAAGCTTTTGTTCTTGTTTGGCTGTGCCTTTTAAGAGTCTGTCTAGTGCCTGTATTTCAAACTGGAGATTTAGAAAGGAGGTCTATGGTGGGGAAACAACCTAGTTTTAGACATGGTTAGTTCATGTCAGGTTCACGTCTGCTCGCTAAATTCTAATGTGCAGGGCAGGATGCCGTAATTAATATTTCACAGGTGAGAGACAAAGTTGCCACTTGTCTGTCTTTTAGAAACAGAAGCATCAAAGCAAAAATATGTAGATTTCATTCCATGTTGACAGTAATTACACTGTAAATTGTTACATCATTACAATGTTTATCAGTGGCAGATGGGACTGTAAGTAAAACACTTAACCAATTTAAGAGCTAATAAACTGTATATGAAAGATGGATGCCTCATGACATCACCTGTTAGTTGATGGGATCCGCATTTAAAGCTTCAGCATTAGCATATTAGCAATCACAATGTTTTTTAATGCTGCTTTTTAATGCCGTTCAGCTGGGCACTTTAACGTGGGTATCTGTGGGGATTTGAGGCTCTAGAGGAACTGGACACCTGTTTTTGTTTCCTGCATTGAATTTTTTTTCTGCCTCGGAGGTTTCAGCATGGTGCAGCTGTCGTATTAGTCTCTTTTTTCCTCTTTCCCGTAAAGCTTTGCTCACTCTTCGCTGCTTGATCCAGTTTTCCCTCTCTGCTGAGCCTCAAACAGTCTCCGTTTGTCTGTCCGTCCATCCGTCCCACTGAGTGTCCCGCTTTCACACAAAACCGCCACTGATGCTGATCGCTCTGCTCGGCCCGCTCGCTGAGTCACTGTGTCAGTGACCGCCAGCAGTGACGACCCGCTGCCACCCTGGTTTATTTCAAGGCAACATCATGGCAACGGAGACAAGAGGGCACAGCTGGTGCTTCATCTCTGTTGGCCAGGCAACCGCTGTCACCAGGCCTGTCAGCTGTGGGGCAATCGGCCTGACAGATGTCAACAGAGGGATGACTGCAGTGTAAAATTAACTTTTTTTTTTCTTTCTCCCTTTTCTTCCTCCTCCCTGTTCATTTCCTGTCTGTCCCTGCTCCCTCTCTCCTTCCTTTACATCCCTGCCTCTCTCTTAGGTGAGGAAGCACATCACAGACCTGTATGAGGACCTGAGAGATGGACACAACCTGATTTCCTTGCTGGAAGTCCTCTCTGGAGTCACCCTGGTAAGGGATTTTTATCTCTGACACACACATTCATCTCGTATCTCACTGCGATATTTTCCATCACGCACACGCTGTTGTTCCAATTCCAAGCATACAAATCCAGTGACTGTTATGTAAGCCGGTTTCACACATGACTTCTTGGGCAATTTTGGGACAATGATGTCGGGCCATCGTCCTCAGTTTCCCTCCTGTTTTTGATGATGATGTAAGAATCTACGAGTCAGTCTCTGAATGGTCTAGTTGCAGACAGGTAGATTAATGTAAAGGGACTGCTGACTCAGGTCTGCAGGAGCACACGCACACAGGGGACAGTGTCACCTGACGACGTCACCTTCAGGACATCAGATCGGATTGAGGGAGACTGACAGCGCAACAGTCAGACATAATAAGTGTTTCATAGAGAAGAGGACAAACTGTGATGAGGCCATCATCATTTCCTCACTGTTGTAGAGTCTCACTGATTAGGGCTTTACCCACTGCCCTTTTTTTGAGCCTCAGAGCTGCTGTGGGGGCATTAAGTTGTATAATTTCCTAACTGCAACAAAATTAGCTTCAGCATAACTTTGGCATTTACCTGTAAAATTATTTCTTATAGAGAAAATTGGAAGCAGACGCAGGTCTTACTTTTCCCCCCTCACACTTTCCAAGGCCTCGCCCAATAAACACAACAGCAAGAGAGAGCTGTTCCTGTACCTGTAGAGCAAGATGTAACACAGAAGGAGGATACTGTCCATAGCTTCTTTGCTAGCCCTAATTTAATAATAAAAATCTGTTAGAGGTGTAAAAAGAGGCTAAAGTTAGCAGCGATGAGGTGAACTGAAGCATACTAATCACTTCTGTGATAGAGAGGGATGTTCAACAAGTAGGCTATCCAAATCAACTACATATGAAACAAATATTCAATACTAGACTATTTGTATGCAGGCTTAGCTGTGATGGAATTAGATATTAAAATTCCTGTTTTTCCATATCCAGACATTTCTGCCCGTGTGCATTTACAGGTGAACTTTCCAGGATGAAGT
The DNA here is from genome assembly GCF_964374335.1 of Astatotilapia calliptera. Taxonomy (NCBI): domain Eukaryota; kingdom Metazoa; phylum Chordata; class Actinopteri; order Cichliformes; family Cichlidae; genus Astatotilapia; species Astatotilapia calliptera. The sequence goes on along the minus strand of NC_137442.1, from coordinate 7,378,289 downwards.
GCACTGCTTTTTTGCTTGTTTCATCTCTTAACCTTTGGTGTAGAGAGAGCTTAGTTGTTGCATCACACCAAACCACAGCTGTCACTGTGTCCTGGCGTCCGTGTCAAACCACCAGAGGTTAACACGACGGTTTCACGTGGTGTGCTGCAACTATTTGAGGTTCATGCATGAATGTGTAAAGAGTCATTGACTAAACAGTCCTACCACAGAGTTTGTTTTGTAGGCTTCAGTAGATGGACGTGGGCCTGTCAGCAGACGGATGTGCCCAGCTGATTTGAATTGTCTGTTTATGCTGAGTGATCCTTTTGAGCCATTTATATTCTTTCCTTAATTTACAGCTACTGAGCTTTTATGTTTCATCCTCATTCTGTTCTGTTATTCAGCCGTTCTCATCCTGCATCTCTTCTTCCTCTGTTTTTTTTTTTTTTCCCCTTTCCTCTTCTTGTGCATTTCCACCCTTCTGTTACCATAGCAACAGAAGAGCGGCCCTCCATTGAAAAGGGCATACGCCTCGCGGGCCCCCCCTCTCATCTCGCTCGGAGGGGAGGATGAGGAGGAGGAAGGAGCTCAGGGAGTATGTTCGAACTCGAAGCCCTCTGCACCTCCACCCGCCACCGCTCACACTCTCACTCCTGACCTTTGACCCCTTCAGCTTCACCCTCTGCTCCCATAGGCGGAGCTGCGAGGCCGCATGAGAGTGCTGTGCCACTGACTTTTGACCTACAAAACTGTACATGGCACGAGTCAGTGCTGCATTACTGTGTCACTACAGGGCGTCGCCGTTTCTGTTGGGTGATAGCATCGATACTCCTAGTTAAATTTTCCACTTTCTTCTCTTTGACTGTTAGATTGATAAATATATAAATAAATATAAAACGAAATATCATAAACTTTCAAAAACAGCGTTATTAAAGTGTGTTTTCACTCAACAGATAGCTGCTATTTTGCATGTCACAGCAAAATGTAGCGTATGCGGAAGTGCCTGTACCTGCATTGTTTCTAATGGCCAGCAGGTGGCGGCGACTGTGATAGCAAAAAGAAGTCAGATTGTGTTGAAGTCTATGGGAAGGTTAGCCTACTTCTCATTGGATTTATGGGCACTGTAAACAATTTCCTGGTTAGTTTATGATGTCAGTCGATTGTTTTAAATCTTAGGGAAGACAAGATGACGATCATTTTCTAAATTATGGTCCGACTGAGAGTAAAATAGAAGATAAAAAGGAGTATGGTGCAGCGCGTGGTTGCCTCATGGTTAAGAACTCATTTTTGTAAGAAGTTTCTCTGTGAGATCCACACTGCATATGATACCTAGTTTTTAAAAAAAAAACTGCATCCATCTTTTATGTATAGTCTGTGATATGACACAAATATTTCTTACTTCTATTTAATTTATAAAGCAAATCTGTTTCCTTTGAAGAGTAAAGATGAAAATGATCAAAACTGAGTCCAGGAACTCAAATGTTACACAAATTGTGAATAATTATAAAACTAATTAAAAGTATTTCTTTCTCATTGGGCAAATGGTGTTAAATTCTGGGCGCATTATAAATTTTCCATTAGCAGTTGATTTATTTTAATTCCAGTTTTCCTCGTGATGTCTTTGTACTGGCCAGTAAATAAGCGCATCCCTGTTTAATCCTGATTGAATTTTACATACATTAGAAATGTAGCTTTGTACAGGTAAAATGTAAGATTTATTATATGTCAGTTAAATAATACAAACACAGTAATGAATAAAGTGGAAAAAACTCTCCTCTCCTTTCAGTCTGTAATGATTAATCCTGAGTGAACCTTCTCTTTACCAGCACGGTGTGAACCATATCTGCATCCCGCACTTTACTCGTCTACTCCTTACAGCCAAAGTGTGTGTGTGATTGTGTGTGTGATTTTCTGTCTTTCTTTCTCTTAAACTCAGTCTTTTCTCCATCTGAACTTCAACTTGGATGTTTGTTTGTGAAAATCTGTTTACGATTAAAGAAAAGACGGTCTGATGTGAAGTCTGCATTTTTCATGCTAAACCAGCATGGTTTGAGCCTCCACAACGTTGGCATGTCTTTAACGGCTCCTGTTGAAGACAGCGCCCTCCAGAGGATCATTTCACGTCAATAAAACTGCTCTGTGTTTTGACCTCACTGCACTGTTGATTGAGATCGGCTTTATTTGCACTCACTGCTGCCTCCTTTGTGTTTTCTCTGTCTTGAAAAACACTGAATTTAATTTCCTGTTTCACCATCTTTACGATTCTTATCTCTGCTCTCTTGTTGCAGCCCAGAGAAAAGGGCCGAATGAGATTTCATCGACTACAGAATGTCCAAATAGCGCTGGACTTCCTCAAACAGAGACAGGTAAGCTCACATGTGGACACACACAGCATTTGTCTTCATCACCCTTCTGAATGATAAATATTTTTATTATTGGCTTGATAACCCTTTTATAAAACAGTACTGTCCTTAATTTGAGCACATGAGTTAATTCATTTCTATATAATAGCTGATCAGGGGAAAAAAGTAGTGTTCGATTCCAGGAAGAGACACAAGTCTTCTTTTAGGGTTAGCGGCTGAAAGTAGCTTCAGATATGCTTCAAATTGTCTCTTTTTTTGCAAAACTTAACATCAGTACATTCTACATACTAGTATATTCTCGCAGCACGACAGCTATCTTAAACCACTGGAAGGTTATTTTGAATTTTGAATAATTGTTTTTCCCTCACAAGTTTTTCTTCCGCTATTTATGCACAAATTTCGTCACGTTGCATCTTCATTAGCAGCTCAGAGAAACGGCACAGTGACAGACTCATCCCACGAGAGTACTGAACAAATGTCCATGCTAACTCTCAGTACATGAAAAACATGCAATTATCTTTGCTTTCACTGAGATAATGATTCAAAAGATCATTTCCCCACCCCACAGCTGACACGATCATGAATCTCCACTGTGCTCATGTGTTACACATTAAGCTCTCAGGGGACACAAGTGGGATAGCTGCTGGTTTTAATGTCCCTTTTAATGCCATATATTTCAATAATAATGTATACCAAGGTAAAACTTCACCTTTGAACAGTGAAGTTCAAAGGTGTTTTAATGTATGTGGCAGCGCAGGCTTGAAGTAAAAATGGTTAACCTGCAGTGCCATATCTCCTCCTCGTGCTGTCTTATCACACAGCATCATCTTTTTTTATCTGCTCCTCTCTGCTTTCATCTCTTCCATTGTTTCCTTCCTCCCTCTCTTGCTGCCTCAAATTAATCTCTCACTGTTTTGCTGCCAAACTGCAGCTCTTCCTCCTCCTTATCTGAACAGTCCCCATCTTTCTTAAACCGCCTCCCTTGTCTCCATCTCATTCCCCAGAGAGAGGAGGACTGACCTTTTCTTCTTAGTTTCATCGCAGGTCTAATTATGCAGACCGGATAGCTGAGCTTAGGCGGAGCTACATGATTTAATAAGATCTCAGAGAGCTTTGTACAATTAATGAGCATGATAGGTGAAGGGGAGACTGTTCTTAATACTTGCAAGGAAAAAAGAATAAGTTATGTTTTCTCTTGTCTTGAATCCAGTCAGGTGCCTTTGTGTCAGAAACAAATACTCTGGTCTGTTTTCTAGGTCAAACTTGTGAATATCAGGAACGATGACATCACTGATGGGAACCCCAAACTGACATTAGGACTCATCTGGACCATCATCCTTCACTTCCAGGTCTGTGTCCTTCACTTGGCATCTTTGTTTCTGGCGCTCTGTGTTCTCCTCTGATTTGTAGCCGATGTGGTCAAACCAGCATCTGCAAAGTCCTTAAAGTCAGCATTAGAGGGACGTAATGGGCAGGAAGGCTTTAGAATGATGTAATACCACTAATTAATTACATAATAACCAAGTTATGGTTTGCATCATTACTGCTAACTGGGGTTTAAATGGATTGGTCCAAATATCGGCATTACTCTGAGTCAGGATTAGAGTTTTATTGCTGCCATGTTGAGCTTGGCTGGACATTTGCATCCTGGCAAACTGGTTTGTAGTTATGAAACTGAAGAATTGTTTGAGTGGTTAAAACAAAGTGTGTTTGTGTGTGTATTCATGGTCTGCTGTGGAATCTGATCAAGATGCATTCTGGGTATTAACTGCATTCTAGTTTTCTTTAGTGCCTCAGTAATCATCGAGCAGATTCATATACATTATATTGTTTTGCCCCAATCTGAACAAGGCCAGGTGCACTAAGGCAGTCAGGCTTATGTGTGACTTATGTATAACTGATGTTATTGCCCTAAGTATATGTAAGCTCTGAGCCGGGCCTTGCCCGAGTGCTTCATCTTAAACCCAACATAAGGATTTACTTTGGAGCACACAAAGCAACATGTTAAGGTTCCATCAGGGCCCTTATCCTTTGCTATCTGTAATATTATGTCAAAGGTAGCTTCAAAGTTAGACCACGAGTCACTGTGTGAGAAGAAGCAATAAATAAATTGCAGTGTGTGCCCTTTTCTCTGGTGTTGGATCAGGAGTTGATGTTATTAGCTAATGATATATTTAGTTTTAGGGGTTAGTTCAAATCACAGATGTTTTACACTGAAGCAGTTTTGGCTAAGATTGCTAGACATTCTTTGCATTGCTATCAAAAACATTCAAAGTGAATATAAATGTCTAAAGTTTGGACCGCAGAGCTCAACAGTGTGCAACTCGTGACTGAATGTTGTCTCAAGGACAGCTTGTTTAGTCTAGACAGCCGGCTCTTGGGATCCTGACGTAGAATCATGTCCACCAAATGTTTCTGCACCAGTTTTGCCTGCAGACAGCGTTGTTCTCTATTAAATCATTACTGTGGGTTGCCTTGTACCGCTGGGCTCGAGTCATGCGTGACAACAAAGCTAGAAACCAAAGCAAGACTTTTGAAATCGATCAAAACTTTTTCCGTGTCCCTGTTTATTATTTTCATGGCGTGGACTCAACTCTTTGCTTTTGTCATATTCAGTACTGGACAGAAAGGAGAAGCTGCAGTTGTCTCAGTCGGCCACTAGGTTGTGCTGTAATATGACCCTCAGCAGGGTGACATTGCCAGCTGGTTGCCATAGAAACAGCAATGCACGACACCCCTGCATGACTCAGCAAGACATCAATGAGTTTGGTAAAGAGATGAAGGGTGAAAGAGTGCTGGAGGACAGGACGGGGATGTGAAGCGGACTGCAGGAGCTCCGGACGGAAGAAATGAACGAGTGCTAAAAATGAATCAGTGGGAAGGAGGGAATTGGCTCACAGCAGCAGATAGTTTGAGTTTCAGGAGTTCAGCGAGTTCACTAGATGAGGACAGTTTTTAGAGCTGGTGTGGGAAACTCCAGTCACATGGCTCTGCTGCTGGACTCGGACTAGCTGGACTTGATTTAGTGCTTGTCAAATAAACAGAAAGTGTTACCACAAGGCCCTAGAAATTTCAAGGTTACCAATATTATAAAAACTATCCTAACAAAAGGAGACGTGGGACGAAATGGATGCACATTAAAATGTTTTGCTTTGCGTAATTTTTTGTCTTCATAGAGCTGTTTTGGGGGGATTTTTTTTTTTTTAGATTTTAGACAGTTTCTTTTCCTACTATTGGCTCTATGTGATGTCACTGAGAGCAGGTATAACACGGTCATTTTAGGCATGCAGTTCTAGATGTAAGCATAGAAGCCCCACCCACTTGCTGCTCAAACCTTCTGTTTGTGAGGAGCAGCCAATCGGAAGAAGTAGCCTTAAAGGGGGGGGGGGCTAATGCTCTTTGTTTCAGATGCAGGATGAACAGAGTGCTTGGAAGTAGCCTTAAAGGGGGAGGAGCTAATGCTTGATGCAGGATGAACTGAGTGCTTGCATCAAAACCCAATATGAGAAATGAAATCTGTGAGCCATGCAAAGCAACTTAATAGAGCTTAAGACAGAAAACAAAGAGCTGATATTAATTCTGCTTATGAATATCAGAATTTTGGAGGGGGAAAAATAAGCTCAACTCTGCCCTGAAGCTTCTTGCGTGGCCAGAGTGCACTATCAGGAGCATATCCCACGAAACAGCATTTACTGTAGAGGAGTGTTAATCATGGCAGCTGTTAAACAGTGACAGAGTAGGTAGGAGGTTTAGCCTAATGTTGCTCAGTCCTTAGGCTCAATTAAAGCCAAGAAATCAGATCATAATGTACAACAGTTACAAAAAATATCTTCATGCAATGATTGAGATGGTTTTTTTAATGAGCCACTCATCATAACAACATGAAAACAGAAAATGAAAGAAGTATGGTCCACAGAAGGGAAATGTGTAACGTTTACATTATTTCCACTGGTTGTTTTGGACTGATGATGATTATAATGAAGATGAAGAAGTCGTTTTTGGAAAGAAGCCCTGCAGGTCTTTGAGACCAGGATGTGTGCAAATGAGTGACTCAGCACATCGGCTAATTATAGGAACTCTCACCGGGCTATCATTTTAGCAATTAGCAATTTAAGTTACTTTACTAGCACATACAAGATACAAATGAGCCTCAGTCTGTTTTATCTCAGAAAACCTCAACTGTCCAGCTTTAGACACATCTTCTCAGTGTTTATACGCTAATGTGTGGCTTCCTTTTTGTTCTCTTGAATGTCCAGATGAGGACTTTGTTAGTCCTTCTTCTCTGAGATGGGGATAAAAGTTTTTTTTTTAACTTGTTTTCTCATATCTGTTGTACTGGGATTGTAGAAACATCCAAAAACACCTCTTAAACAATTATCAACAGAAAACGATCCTAAAACTAATTATTAGAATTTCTGATTTGCACTAGTGAGTCTTGGTTGTAGTTACCCTGCCAGACCACTAGATGTCACAGTTAAGCTCCGTATCGCAGATGGTTGTGTTTGTTATGGATCCTCCTCCAGCTGCACTGTGTCTGGCTGTGATTGGCCAAAGCAGCTTTGTGTGACTGCCAGTGAGTTCATTTTCAAGAAATTTTTAGTTTCAGTGCCCTGCTACAAGACAGGTGAGCAAGCGGGCTCAGTTTGTTGTGTCTTCAGAGGTAGTCATGGTTTTATTGAACAGGTTGATCACCATTTGTGTCGGATAAATCTGACGGCCGTGTGAGCTGCAGTTTAATTCTCTAAAGTAAAAAATGATCTTCTGTTGGTTTAAAAGGGCTTGCATAGCTCCTGGCTTGACCCATCTATTTACATTATTCTGATTATTATTCTGATTGTTCTGTGCAATCATAATAATAATACACAAGCTGACATTTAGAGTTTCAGAATACCAAAGAAAGGGATTTGGGCAAAATCGTCAACACAAAAATCTCTTTGTCTCTTTAGCTGTGCTTTGCAGCATAATGTGGCAACAGCTGGTCACGAGTCTTCCAGTATTTTATAAACATTTATCATTAAGGGTCAACATCTTAAAACATCTTCAAATCTCTGTTTAAGAGGGCGTCATCGTCTAAAGAGCTGCTAAATATATTATTAGAGCTTCTGAGATTTGTATGTAAAGCTGGGTTCAGCAGGCAACGCTTGCGGCCTGAGATTTCCAGGGCTCACGATGGCATGTCGCCACCACGAAGGGATGAAAGCCTCTGGGACTTGATTAGTGCTTTCCTCCTATTGGTTCATGAATTTTCCATGTGCGTTTGTGTGTTCGCTTATGCTTGTGGTTAATGAGTGAAGATGGATTACCGCTGGCCTCACCGCCACTCGGGAGTATTGCATTTTTGGAGGTCTCCATCCATATGTGTCTCTGTGAAAGCATTCACCATAGATCAGGCGAATGTTGTGTGTTCAGACGTCTGCAGTGTTGGTGCCAGTGACTGATGAATCTTTCTCCTGCAGAGTTATTGCCATGCTGTACTGTACAGAATCACGTGCATAAGCGGTTTTATTCAACTTATGTGGAGAGATGGTGGGTGGAAGTGGCCTATAGAGGCTTAAAAACTGTAGGTGGGGAGGAGGGGGGGATAAATGTGTGCGTTTGAATTAGAGCGATTGATGACTGTTTTGGGTTGGAAATATGGATCCGATTTCAGTGGAATTTTATATTGAGGGCTAACGCTGAGTATTTTCTGTCAGTTAGAAAATAAGATGCATATCGAAATTTCCCAAAACTCCAAAAATACATCTGATAATCAAAGAGATTAAAGCTGTTGCAGTCTGTGTGTGCACGTTTTTCGTTGCTGAAACAATCATTTGTGTCAAAGCATTAACTGTTTATGGGTTTTAACAGCCAGATTGAAAAGGAGGATTTTCCAGCAAATCCACTGGATTAACTGCCCTTTAAATCCAGGTACTTCATCACTTTAATGCAAAAATGCTGCAGCTTCCATATGGCTGTAATTGTGCACAGACTGACCTGATACAGCTATTGATATTGAAGGCTTTGCTCGGTCTGAATTGTGCAGAAGTATCTCTGTTATCAGTCTGTGCCTCCATTTCACTCCCCTCTTGGATTTTGCTTCCTCCCTGCATCCTTATCGTTCTCTCTTTTTTAGCTCTCCCCTGATTCCTTTAAATTTCTCTCCTCACTCCTTCCCTCTTCCCCTTCTATGACATTTTTCCCACACCATTCATAACCTGTAGCTTCACAGGCAGGTGGAGATTGAAGGGAATAGATGGAGAGAGAGAAATTGAAATGCTTACCAGCTCCTCATTTATTATCACAGATGCGACGGTCTGATTCCGATTTGATTTCTCTCCTGTCTGCCTGGATGGCTGTTTTTTGTCTCTGTCCCTGTTGCAGCCTGTCATTCAGGAAAGCTTTTGGGTCAAGTGTGTGTGTGTGTGTGTGTCTGTGTGTGTGTGTTTGTAGCATGGAAAGCTGCTCACTAACAGCCAAGAGAGAGAGCTAGAGAGAGAGAGAGAGAGAGAGAGAGAGAGAGAGTGACGGGAGTAACGAGGAAGCGGATAGGAGGAGGAGGAGAGCCAAGGAGGGAGGGGTGGACTGTGAGAGTGAGAGATCGCGCAGAAGAGAGTGTGAAGCTGCAGCAGCCGGGAGATAAAAGCTTTTCTCTCCCTCTGTCGGTGTCTGCCAGCGAAGGATAAAGCGGAGGAGCAGAGGCAGTCGAGGGAGAGACCGATCCAGGCTGCCTGCTGTCACTGGAGCTGCCGGCTTCCCCTGATCAGCAGGCCTCAGACCACAAATACACAGCAGGACAAGACACACTCGTGGACACGTATGCAGAAAGAGCTCACACAGCTGACCGGGGGGACCGCCCAACCTGGCGGGCACTAAACATACATTCGTACTCCCTTTTGGACAGTTGCTCCACGGTATCAATCGGATCAGTCCAGCCATGCTTGTCTGAGGGAGCCACAGTTTCATTTTAACTGGAGACGCCCTGTGTTTCTTTTTTTTCCTCTCCCCTCTTGTCGGTCTTTTAAGGGGACATGGGCTGCGTACTCTTTTGTCCTAACCTCTGGCGCTGTGCTGTGTGATGTTTGGGACTGCCCTTTACTGGATGCTATATCCCTCTGGCTCTCTTCCAGGTGCAGTACACATCTGCACATGAACTAGGTCCGCTACTAGATCTTGATCTTTGCAAGACCTCACCTAAGCCGACAGAGGACCCACGTCTTCTTCAGCCTCAGAGTGCAAGCTCCACTTCCCACACCACATGCCTAAATTCTAATTAGACCTGGTGGATGTGAGAAGCTATTAAAAGGAGAAAAAGGCACCCGAGAGGAGAAACAGTGAGAGGCTTTTTAGTTTTTTAGGGTAAGACCTGATCTAAATACCCCCAACCATTACTCCTGCAAAGTGTGGATGGTGTCAGGCTGTTGCATCGTCGCACTGCACCACCTGATGAAGGGGACGCTTGGCAGACTGACAGCAGGACACAGCAGCATGATTGGATAGTACTGAAGCACAAGTCAACTTTGATCCTCGGGGAATCTAACATCAATTGGGGACAGTCTGTGCCCAGGTATTCAAAGCAGAGATAGACACGATGCTGAGCTGTCTGGGGAGCTCAAGGTGGAGTCTGCCTGTATTTGTCTGCTTCCAGATTTAGACAGATGCTCTGCTGAGGCTAACAGCTGCATTTACATTGGTCACCCCAGATAATCACTAGAAAAACTGTCAACTTTCCTGCCAATCCTGTCAGTAGGAGAAATTAATGCCAGCAGTTTTGAATCCTGACATATTGACAGCAGCAGCTCGAGGTGTGGATGTTGAACAGACACATGGCAGAAGGATTGACACATCATGTGAGAAACCAGCTCATTGAACAGCGTAAGTCGTGGGAGGATGACGAGAAGCATCGAGGCGGAAGCTGATGCTCTGATTTGAGTATTTAGGAAGCTGTCAGTGTATTGGCTGATTCTTCCTGCAATCTGCAGTGGCATTGGCTGACTACACACTCTGTCCGCCACAACCAGTCTGGACAGTGCGCTGCCTCGACAGAATGAGACTCTGAGCGTGCCATTACTACGAGGGATATCGACAGTATCACCATTAATACTGCTTCCGCTAGGAGCAAATTGACGGGATTCCCACTGATCTTACTTCTCTTATCTTGCACTGTATCAACATTACCAGGGAAGGAGAGGGCATCATTAATTCATGAGCTCAGATAGATACTAGAGCTCCTGGATAACACCAGCACCTGTACCTGACATTAAATCTGTTTTTGGGTTGTTGATGATGGAAGTATCGCGGTGAAACTGAAGCTGACGAAAGTGTTTTTCCTCACATCATCTCTTAGATTTCGAATCACAACACTGAACTGAGAAGTGAGATGAGACCCAGAAATTCTGCCATTCTTTTGCTTGTCACCTGCAGGTGCATACAGTGTGTGTGAGACCTCTGGATTATCACTAATGGGCTGAGCAGCACTGGACTGTACTATATTTTTCTCTCTCCAGCAACTCATCATCCTGCCTGACAGCTTCCCTTACACCAGGTTATAGCTCACCTGCCAGAGGACCCGTGATAAATCAGACATCTGACCAAACTGAATTTATTTTCCTCTCTCGTGTGGCTCTGCTGACACAACTGTGTCCTCATGTCCTTGACTCCGACCACAAGTCTTTTCAGATTGAGAAAACAGGAAGAGTAAACCTGTGTTCTTAGAGAGTGAGTGTCTGGCGACTACACTACCCGAGTCTGAGTCAGGACAGGCAGAGGAAAGATAAAGGACGCCGAGGTCCTTTGACACAACAGCCTGCCACGTGATTGGACCAATAACTGCCTGAGGAAAAGACTGACTTTTTCTCTTCTTCCACCTTTATTTTCAACGGGTTAAATTTAAGACAGTGCCACAGAAAATGGAGCAAAGCCTCCTCGTCTTAACTTGAAACTACCCTCATAGGTCAGATTAACGAGGGAGCCTTACAGTTCCTCTTTTTGTAAACAAGTGGAATAAACCTAAATGAGCATCACTTTAGGTCTTATAAAATAACTGCCTTTCTTTTTTTTTTCTACGCTCTTCTTCATCGACATTGAAGTCATGGGGAACTCCATGGGCTGTGTTCGGCCTCCTCGGGAGGGAGAGCTTGGTGGAGCCCCCCCACTTTCACCAAAGAAGCGTCTGCGTTTCAGACGTAAGCACAAGGGCAAGAAGACCAGGAAAGGCGAGGCAGAGCTAGAGGACAGTGAGCGGCAGAGAAGCCTCGAGCCTGATGAAAAAGAGGAGGAGGAGGAGGAAGACGAGGAGGAAAAAGCTGCTGTCAGAGAAACATTTGGTTCAGATTTTAACAGCAGAGCTAGGACTCAAATACCAGTGCCTGATACACATTATTCCAAAACGAATCCCCACAGCAATACTCTTTCCCCCGGCTCTGTGAGCACCAGCGCTGGGGGGCTTTTGGGCAACATATTACTTGAAGGGACCCCCAAACCCAGCCCAGCCTGGAAAGGGGTCTTCTGCTTTCCAGGGGAGGAAGACACCGTCAGTGCAATCATAGATGTCTCCAGTATCCCGAGCCAAACCACCACTACCACCCCAGTCAACACAGCCCCAGCTCTGGGGAGCACCACTCCGGGCGGAGGGAGGGTCTATCGTGTTAGGGAGAAAGTCCAAGGGGTCCTGGAGAAGCCTTGGATACTCCGGCAGAAGAAGGAGAAAAAAGACAAGGGCAGGAGAGAGGATAAAAATGAAAGGGAGCATGGAGGGGAAAAAGGTGGAGGAGAAGGGGCTGTACAGGTGGTGAAGACGCCTTCAGACAGGGACAGAAAAGGTGTGGTCCACATCAAGGAGGTGGACGGTAAACTCTGTGTGGTGAGGACGGTGTACCCCAGTGACTATGGCTCTCCAGTGTGGAGGGGTGAAAGTGATGGAGAGGTGGAGGTCCACAAAGAGTCTCCAACGCCATCTCCAGTTACAGAGAATATTCTCAAAGTCCAACTGTCTGAGCAGGACAAAAGCAGAACCAAAATATCTGCAGGGGATTTCCCCACGTCCTCAAGCTACTTGCAGATTCAGGAGACGTCGGCTGTCAAAGGATTTCGATTGGACTCTCCAGCGTGGGCACAAGAGAGGGCGTCTCTTTTGGAGTCAGGCTATGCCAGCGACCTGCCGCTGACCTCTCCGGAAACAGCGGGCACCACTCCCAGTCAGACAGACTGGGGAGGGCTGACCAGCAGCTCGTCCGAGAGGCTGGACTCCATGATTGAGAGCCCGCTGTCCCTACAGCATCAGGCAACTAGGAAATGCCTGCCACAGGTTTGTGTCCTGACCACAATCCAAATCCTCAAGCCAAGAAAAGCAAAGATCCGAGACAGCTAGTGTGAACAAGAGTTTCATACATGTGCAAATACCATCCTTGGTAGTGCAGGGTTTCAGGAAGGCAGGATGACTGATCCAAAGGTGCAAAAAGTACAGAGCCCCTACATTAAGAAGTTAGCAGATTAAGGAAACATGCTCACTAATTAGATCATAATTATTATATTGGTTTTAAAGTATCAGAATTTGTCAGATATTTCACAGACTAACAGTAATTTATGTAAACACTGTTAGTTTTAGCCCTAATTGTGACATCTACTGTGTCCGAACTTCCCACCGCTCCTAAGGAAAAGGGAATAGTTTTACTTTTGGACTCTAGTCACTGACCACGGATGTTTGCTTCCAGGACTGAGCAGTGTTTTTGAGTTGAACAGCATTTTTCAAACTGGTGTTCTGTAGCGCTAAGAGAGCCATTTACAGCACTTGATATCTTTCTTTCCTTTTTTTTAAGGGTGCTTTTGTTGTCATGTGTGCACCATGTTTGCAGCCGTGAAGGTTTATGTGTGCGCGCCGTTATCGGCTCTAGAAAAGCACTATAAGTCTCTCCGTTCTTTCCGCCTTTGTTCCTGCAGCCTAATCAGCGCAGCACAGACTGTGCCCCTCAGTCTCAGGATCCGTCTCTGCGCCCTCCCTTTCTTATTTTTCTCACAGCACACGTACTCGCTCATTGCTGACGTCTGTCAGAGTGTGAGAGGCGCACAAGCTGTGTGTGTGTGTGAGACAGAGAAGGAGGGTCATTGCTTCAAATGACAGGGTTTCCTCTTAATGTAAACTGAAACTTGTCATTTTAAATAGCACACAGCACATCTGTGTTTGGGTCTAGCTCCAATGATTTTAGCTGGAAGCGGTTATTCAGGGTTAATCAGAAAAGTGAGATCAGTTAACTTCAGCTTCATTGAAATATTAGATGTCCACGCTTTTATCATATCATTTTGTAATTTCTAGACTCGCCCTTTCCTACCAGCATGTCTAACTATTGTTTATGAGGTTTAAATGCAGCGGTTAATAAAATGCAAGTTGTATTCCTCGGTCAGTTAAACTTTGAATGCACTGGTCTAAAATTTTGCCCGTTCCTATCCTCAGTTGTTTGATTACTGCCCACAGCTTGTGGCTGGAGCACAGAGCAGGACCATAGTGGGACCAGTGAATCACCCTGGAGGGGTTTGGAGATCTGACTAGGAGGTGTTTCATTTTGTCCAACTGAGCAGAAGCTCCAGGGTAGACCCAAGGCACTCTGATGAGATTAAGTCTCTTAGCTGGTTTGGGAACTCCTTGGCGTTCCCCCAGAATAGCTGAAGGAGGTGGCTGGGGAGAGGAAGGTCTGGGCACCTCTGCTTTGTCTGCTGACTCCACCCAGATAAGCAGTAGAAAATGTGTGGCTGGAACTTTAATTTCAGTCAGTTCCTAATATGCATCTTACTCAGTATTGGCTGGGTAAGAGACTTTGGGGACAGGCTTTTTCCTGCCTACAGGAAGTTTTGGCACCTCATTAAAGAAGTTTTAACCAGAGCCAGAGAAAAATCCAAAGCAGTGAAATAAATTGTATTTTTTTAACCAGTTTTGTTAATTTGATATTCCTTTTAATCTTGCTAAATTAGCTATAAAGTAGCCAGAAGTAACAGGAAAATGCACAGATTTCTTTATTATACAGTAACAGACAAACTTTTCTGTGCTCAGGGATTACTCTTAATGCCACAACCCAAAAACCCATTCTGAGCCAGGATTGTTTACTACTGCAAACACATAGTAGGTCCTAAAAGTTCAGAACCATGAAGGTTATTTACTTTTACTGCCACAATATGATATCTCAAAAATAAATCTGCCTCTAAACCAGAGTGTCATACTCTTTTTAGGTCATGGACCGCATACAGGCCATGTTGGTCTCAAGTGTGATGGACCAGTAAAGCTACTGGATAATATTTAATCATAGTATGTCCAGTTCCATTTACAGATCAGAGTACGACACTTTTAATATATAAAGTATTTGGGAATTTAACAACATGGTATTAAATGTGATTCAAACAAGTTTGAAGTTAAGATCTAGAAATAACTTAAATTTTACTTTAATTTTCCACTTCTGTGTAAAAATGCTTGCGTCACCACACCAGGAATAGCCGTGCTTTTTATCGAAATATGTGAAATTTTAATGAATTCTCTGCAATTTCTTAGACTTTGCAAAACCATCCGGTGGGCCGGTTCTGCTCTAAATCTTTTGCATAATCCAGCCATAGTGCAGATGCTGAGATCTGAGTGCTAAGTGTGTTGTTTTCTGATAGCAGACCAGCAATCCCATTAACATGTGATCAGATATAACTGAGAAATAACAAGAGCTTCTAGAGGAGAATCAATCTATAAAACATTAGTCTCCAAAAGTCGATGATGCAATAGCGACTTAATGTGTTGAAAAGCAAACATGCAGGTTGTTGCTCAGGCCTCGGCTTATTACAGCACACACTTGCAGGAGGGATCCAAAACAGAAAGAGGGAGGCTTCCTCTGCTAGCTTACAGCTGCTCAGCTCTCCTTAACCTTGAAAATAAGAGAGCCTGCTGCAGCCACTGCAGTAATACAGCTTAAAGATGATGGGCACTTTTTTACCACGGCTGCTGTGGTTTGTTCACTTCTCCATCACATGCTGAAGGCGGTACAGTAAGGGGATGCTGTCGGGTTGTGTTAGGCTGTACGTGATCTCATTTGGTGCACAGCTGCTGCTGAGTCATGAGAAACACGCGTTTGCTATAGATCCTGGCTCTGCAGAGTTCCCCGGTTTAAAATGCTGCTTTACTGGGCAGCGATAATCAATACTCGTGTGTCGAGCGTGCTCCTGCGTCATGTCACGGTAGGTGAGTGTCAGGATGTGTCTGTGTTCAGTTTAAAGTGCAGCTGTCCTTTGTGTGTGGGTGTGTGTTGCCCTTGTCTGCATAAAAAAGGGATTTGAAATGTGCATTCATCAGTGAGACGGCTGCTTCATTGAGCCCAGAGGGGATTCCTACCGCACACTGAAAACACCACCCAAATTTACCCGTTTACCCCCATCCTGCTGTGTCTGAAGCTATCCATCCAACATTTATCTTTCTGGCCTTCATGCACCCATCCATCTTTTCAGCCTTTAAACATGATTTTGCAGAGGTGCTTCATGTTTAAGTCAAATAAATCAATTAATCCATCTTTTATTCTTTTTTTATTTTTCCTATCCAGCACTCACCCCTCCCTCTCCTCCCTCCTCTCCCTGCAAACTTCAAAGAGGCCATGTTTCTAAAAGAGGGCTGGTCCAGAGCCCCAGGGGGCTGCTAGTGGATCATGGATGCTTGTGACTGGATCATAGCTGCACTGAGCACTGCTGCTACCTGATCTAATCTCTAGTCTGTGTGCGTCTGTTTATACTTTAGCTGGAGTAACGTTCACACGGCTGGGTCACGCATGAGCGTCACATCTTCACAAGTTCATACCCGCACTTCACACCTGCACCGTGAAGATAAACTGTGTTTAGTGAACATATAATCAGGCCTTTAGCTCAACTGGAGAAGCCATACATGTCATGTGACCTGACATTAACCTGTACTTTATCTTAACTTTACTCACTGTGCGTAGAAATTAGCGAGTATCTTGTTCACACGTTCAAATTTGTTGTTTCAAATCCCTTTATTTCGTTTAATCTCTGTTAAGATCCACGCTGATGTCACCATGTCACGCAGTCATTCGTGTTTTCACGGTTATTATGGAGGCAGAAAGTTTGAGTTTTTAGTTTGAGTTTGTTTACTTATGATTGGAAAAGAAGAAAACTGTATTAAATGATTACATTGAAGTTGCGTTGACAGGGGACATTTTTAGACTCTGAGCTTCAGGAGACTCGGTCGAGTTAATTAAACAGTTGTAAAGTTGAACGGTTTTGTTTTCGTTCGTTAGCCGAATACCCAACAGACTAATTTAGGAAAGCTAAATGTTAAGCCGACATGGTGTAATGACTGCGGAGACTGTTCGCAAAAGACATAAACTACTGGGCTAAGCAGACTTGTTTACAGCGAGATAGCAGTAATAAACTTATAGTTTGGTTTTTTTTTTGGATCATTGAGGAGCAAAACTTTGAAAATCAAAATTTCAGAATAAGCATTAATTTTATAAAATGTGTCTCTCTTTTTTTTAAGTCGCATTACTGTAGGCGTCTCAGCCATTTCTGCTGTGAGCTGGCATTTTGAGTCAGCTGACAATATGACATGCTTTAAATGACAACCTTTTCCTCTGCACACTAAAGAAGGAGAGCATAAAGAGATGCAGAAGTAAGAGGTTAGGGAAATAAATGGGCAGAAAAGCAAGAGAGAGATTTAATGATTTAGTGAATCATTTTTATAAAATTATTTTGTGATTTTTGGTACCTCTGATCCTCCGTAGGTTAAAGCAAACGCATTTATGAAGCGTGGGCCGACTTGAAGGGCACTCTTGTTCTGCTGTTCATGCTTCACGCAGCCTCATTCATATCGTAAACTCAAGGTTCACCTGCTTTATCAGGCGCTGTCGCCCGTATCTCTGCAGCAAATGGCCTGACAGAAATTGTACTGCAGCTCACAAAATAACAAGCTGTGTTTGAAAGCTTCTGAAACTTACTAATTCACCTGATGCATGAGGGAACGGCAGACGTGCACAATGGGGAAAAGAGGATGAAGTGCTGTAGCAGTGGGAGTGCAGGCTCTGTGCACAGATGCAGACCTCACACAGAGTGCAGTGTCAATATTAAGATGGAGAAGTCGATGCTCTGCATTTCCCTGCAAAGGAGGCTGCATGTGCACGAAACACATATTTGTTGATTGCTGTTTGAGTGACAGTGTAGTCATGGAGTAACTGTAAGAAATGCTAACCTGCTCGCTGTAGCCCCCACGTCTCAGTGCAGGCATGTGTGGTGTGAATAATGACGAGTTGTCATGTAGCAGAAGCGTTTGTTCGTCTCAGTTTTGTGTTTACATTGTGGTTGAGAGGCTCCTTTAGTGATGCAGAATCTTTGGCATATGTCATTTTCACTGAGTGAATGAGGACTCAATAGATGTTACTTTACGAGAAGCTGGAAGCTATACATGCACAGTGCTGTTGCCGACCTTGCTCATCTTCATCACGTTTCCTTCTCTCTCCTCTCCCTCCCGTTCCTCGTCTTTTTGGCTGTTGCTGCAGTCTCCTGGCACGCGCTGGACTTTCATACTGCTCTGTATTAGCAGCAGTGAGAGAAAAACTGAAAGACTGAGAGAGGGTGGAGTGTCGGACTGTAGCTGAGTTAGGGAAAGAGAGATGACAGAAGAATACAGATGACAGTAGCGGCAGCCTAGCACTGACAGTAACCGCCTATACGTCACTCTGCCTTTGTTGCTCTGGGCAGATGGATCCAAAGAGCTCCAACTGAGAGGAAGAAGAACGCAGGGGGTAAATGGCTGAGTGGTCGTGTAGCTAAGTGAACCGAACCAAGCGTTAGGAAGCCGTCAGTCTTTGTGGAAGACTTTCTTTTAGATCCACCCCTAATAAGCATGCACGTCGTTAGAAGAGCTTTCAGGAGCCGTGTGCTGCTGCATCTGTGGTGTTTAGAGGCGTTTGCACACACAGACTCCTGAAATGTTAGTAGAAAATGCATGCTCACACACAGCTGGTTTTTCATTTTTACGCAGTAGAGCACACTCACTCTGCTTTATCATCCATTCAGACAACAAATTGAACTGTAATGTAGAAAATTAACTTCTTGTTCTATTCAGTAAGACTTGAAACCAGAAACTGAGATTATGAACCCATCAGAACAGTGTTTAAAGAGAGTTGACACCTGTGAATGTCTGTACGGTACTTATGTGGTTTTAAACACTTTTATACTGGTGTCACTTTTCAGAACTGGAAGCTGTGTTCATAGTTTATATACAGTTTGTAGGCAGGAGTTTATCTGAAGCTGTCATTACAGACGGTAGTTGGCATGAGTCGTGCTCTCCCATTTGAAAATTCTTGCTAATGTAATTCAGGGAGCTCCTTAGTGGAGGACGACAACCTCTGGCTCGCTGTGAATACACGAGACTGAAAACTCTTATGGGTTTTGTGCTCCGGAGCTGGCTGGTTAAAGGCTGTTAAATGTCTTCTTTTGTTTGTGAAAATTATTAGTGTTTAGGCTTCTTAGTTGTTTTTTGCCCCCAAATTATTAAAAAATAATTAATTTTTTTCTTAATGTGTTTTTCAGTTAGTTACTACAAGCGCAATTTAAGGATCCCCAATGTTTTAAAAAGAAACGAGCTTAATCAATTAAACAATTACTGGTAAAGGCCCACTGACGATGCAAAAATCAAACCTATTTGTGGCCAAGTGCATTTTGTTTAACATATTTAACCGTCAGATCGTGTGCATTTGACGTCGTCTCTGAACTCCGTGAAACAAACAGCAGGGGAGACGATACGAGGACTCTGAGTTTATGTAGAGGAGGAAGAGGATGAGAAGGAAGAGCAGATTGATCAGAATAAGAAGCAGAGCAGATGAAAGGACATGAAAAACTGAAGAGACAGATCGAGGTTGGGCGGGGGGGCATGAGACAGATGAACAGGGTTGGGGGGTAGGGGGTGTACGTGAGCTAATGAGCAGGATAGACTGTAGACGCTGCAGACGGGAAATGGGAGAAGGCATTAATAAACATTAATAAAAACGCCTCTGAAACGAACACATCCAGATATCACACATGCACTCAGTCATTAAGTGTCAGGAAAGTGATGGTCTGAAAAGAGCGAGCGGGTTGAATAAAAGGAAATAAAATCTCTGCAGTGAGTTAGTTTCATACAGAGAGGGAGAGAGAACGTTTCTGCCAACTCACTGTAGCTGCGTCTGTGTGTCTGCAATGAAGCTGATGGAGAGAGGCTGAATGCATCAGTGCACAGAAAATAATGAGAAAAGTCCCCACATGCTGGATCCTGATTAGATTTGTTTTTGTGAGTCTGAATATTGTTTTAATGTGTTTCAGTACATTTGGCAACGAAGCCCGAAACATTTTGACTCTCAGATCACAGCTCTGCAGAGGTGAGGGGGGGGTGGCGAATACCAGTCGTAACCCCGTCTCTCTCTCTCTCCCTCAGATTTCAGAAATCTACGTGTGCGGCGAGTCAGCTGACCTCACAGCCAAAGAGAAGCTGCTGTTATGGAGCCAGCAGGCGATAGAAGGCTACCCCGGCCTCCGCTGCGTCAACTTCACCTCATCGTGGAGCGACGGACGCATGTTCAACGCTCTGCTGCACAGATACAGGTTAGACGACGAAGGGCGTGATTAAAATGTCCTTCTGAGAGACACACAGACTGACTTCAACACACAAAATATTAATTGGTGATGTCAAAATGGTTAATATAGTTTCAACAAATACTTGTAACAATGTATCTGGTTGTGTGATTGAAGTGGTTTGATCTTAATCTGATCTGAAATCATCAGACAAGGACAGTAATTCATGATCTCATGCTAATGTTGGGTGATATTTTCACAGCAGACGCAGCAGAAATGATCTGTAAAATCTGATAAACATAAACAGAGTCTGACGACCACAAACAAACAGGAAAAAAGCAAAACAAAGCTTTTTTTTGTTCCAACTCCTTTTTCAGGCCCGACCTGATCGACATGGAGGTGGTGTCACGGCAGAGTAACCGTGAGAACCTGGAGCAGGCCTTCGAGATCGCTGAGTCGTTAGGTGTGACCAGACTGCTGGATGCTGAGGGTGAGACTGTTGATCCACTGTTGAGTAATCTGGCCAGCTTGTTCATGGCCGAGCACAGACAGGTCTTCAGTGTTTTACTAACTGAGCTTCTTATATTTAACGAAAATTGTAAACTTGAAATTCAAATTAGGCTGTCCTATTGTCTTCCAGCTTTTATTTTGAAAGCTTGCCAACCTCCCAGGCAACCAGTAATGACCCACAAGCATACACTTTCATATTTACAACTGTATCTTTAATGGCTCTAGCTCCAGACCCTGGCTCTGTGTGGAAAACCCTTTTATATATTTAGGTCTGTTTCCCCTGAAGAAAAAAACGCCTCAAAGACTCATCATAGACCAGTCATTCCAGGAAAAGCTGCTGAAGACCTCCAGAGACCTTAGAGAAGTGTTTGTTGGCACAAACAATACAGGCTGTTTCTACAGCCTGTATTTTTTCCTGTTGTATTTATAAGGCTTATATTAAGTGATTACTTTTGCTTTAATTGACAGTTTGGTTTTTTTAATCCACACCACCACAACAGATCTGAATAGACGGCCTGTTTCACTTGGAAGGGCTCTTTTGACCCCGTGTTTTGATTTCACATCAAGTTTCCAGATACAACTGCAGGACCTGGACTTATTCCCAAACCTTTGATCTGCTTAATTTATCAATAAAATCATGAAAAATGCTACATGCCTGACCAAGAAACGGCTACATTTGAGCATCAGAAAATAGACTAAGTAATGCTTTTCGTCAGTCTCTCAAACAGTTCAAGACTGAAAGTCGGTACTTCAGATGCAACTTAATTGTTCCTTTTATCTTGTTACAGACGGACACAGCTGTGAAAATGTTCATATAAACACTGAGCCTTCCTAAATCTTACTGGCTGCTTGATTTATGGTTACAGTTCATTAACTGATTCACGTGTGGGTTTGGGTTTAACACTGAGCCAAATATCTGAAAACCTCAGAGGCTGTTTTTTCTCTCTCTCTAACTGATAATGTAACAAGCACCAAACTATCTGCATAATTCCCGCAGCTTTTCACTTCATCCCCTCTCATTTTCTCCCCAGACGTTGATGTTCCCTCTCCAGATGAGAAGTCAGTCATCACTTATGTATCCTCAATCTACGATGCCTTCCCTAAAATCCCCGAGGGTGGAGAGGGCATCGGCGCACACGTACGTCATGGTCTTGTTTACCATTCATGCCTTTATTTATTTATTTATAATTTGTTCAGTTTAAAGCATGCACTACACTTCCCAGGACTGCATGTGATTTGTTAGCATGCATGCCGTGCAGTTCGTAGCACATTCCTGCAGTACTGTTCCTCCATATCCTGTTAACATTAAAACATGAATACATTTAGGCAGGTTATTATTAGTTCACTGTGGACCTTTTTGAGTAATGAGCCAAAACCTTTAAATAATCATGCAGTTAATTTAAAACTGTTCCAGCCATTCATTATGAGCCAGCCTACCTGTTGCCAGGCAGTGTGTGAATGTGTGATGCATGATTTCCCACTAATGAACAGCTTCTGTCACGTCTGCGACATTTTCTTTCTCTCCCCCATCCTCAGGAGGTGGATCAGCGCTGGTCGGAGTACCAGTCCAGGTTCTCGTCTCTGCTCCAGTGGAGCCGCCAGCACACGGCCCTCATGGCCAACAAGAACTTCCCACAAAACCCCGTAGAACTCAAGGTGAACACGACAGTTTTCTTTTAAATATTTAGATGTGCGAGAGTCCATGTTTAAGAAAACCACCTAATAAGCCAAATAAAGGAGACTCGAGTAAGTTGAAGTGATCATTATTCTAAATTATATATTAGAAGAGCACTCAGGACGTCCCCCCGTAAGGTCAGTACCCATCCCCCGAACTTTATTATTCCTAATAATGTGATCTGGACACCAGCCAGAATTTAACGAGCTCGTTCTTTGGCCTTGCTCTCCAAGTTTCATTAAATTTGTCTGATGGTTTGTAAGTCTATGGAAAAAAAGAAGCTCAATCTTGTAATATTAAATAGTAATTATGCTAATTCCTAGACCCGCTCTTTGATCTGCACCAGCACCATATTTTGCGACTCTCTACTTTGCTCATGAAACTGAATCTCAGTTTCATGAGATTCAGTTTGGTGGTTTTTGCATAATGTTGCTGATAAACCGACAAACGGCACTTAAAATGTGTAATGTTTCACCCAGCATTGGGAAAATTGGTGACATACAGATTTACCTTCATTCTAACTGGTGTTTTTTATGCAAATTTGCTTGACAGCAACATGAATGCATTTGACTGTGGTGGTAATCGAATCCCTGTATGTCTTCCCAGCTTTGTATCTGCAATCCCACAGACGTGTAGCCTTGAATAAGGCAGCTGACAAACAATTTCAGTGAAACCTTGAGAGAGCAAATAAAGGGAGGACACAAGGAGGGAGAGTAGAAGGGTTTAATAATGTGGAAACTTCACACAGCAGTGTATTCAGATTAAAGGCGAAATAAAGGAAGAGTCAGTGAGTTAGTTTGCAGAAGAAGGCGTTAGATTGAAGTAGAAAGAATAATGGTTGACGAAGTGTCTCGAGATGTGGAGAAAAAGAGCCGATTCACGTCACGAATGACCCCTCAGGCAGGCGGTGATTAGGAAGCTGTAACCTTTGAAAACAGGTGCTGGCTTCAAACAAAGCCTGCGTTAACTCCATAACGCTGTTTCTCTCCTTCTTCAGGCACTTTACAATGAGTACGTCCATTTCAAAGAGACGGAGATCCCCGCGAAGGAGATCGAGAAAGGTCACATCGAACACCTCTACAAACTGCTGGAGGTAAGAACAAATGAAGAGTGGAGACGAGGAAGGAAAAGGCGACCAGCACTTGGCACCTTTCCGTGCATCATGAGGTCGAGCTCAGGGGGATTGTGTCAACGAGAGGAAGTTAGAGAACATTGTTGGCAGCGTGTTTGTGTGCGCTGAGTCACACGTTCGCCTCCCGAAGCGAAGTCGTTTCTTTCGTCGAGCTGTTATCAAAGCAGCAGATTGTTTGATTGTAAACAAACACATGATAGCCGATAATAGTTCCCATTTTATTCTCACTCAGCTGATGTTACCGGGGTTTTTCTGCGGCGTGACTTATGATTGCTCATAAATGGGGTCACTGATGTAATGGCTTTGGTAGCGCGTCCCACTTTGAAGCCTCGTCTTGAGCTTCACGGCTTTGGATTTTTAGGAGGTAGAGGTGACCATATTTTGACCTTAGCGAGCTCTGTTAAAAAGCTGCCTCCACAGACTGTAGCAGCTTTTATTTTAGTTTTTTAGAAGTACTCCGATGCAATGCAATTTAATGGGAGCGCTATTTAAAAGAATCACC
This sequence comes from Astatotilapia calliptera, assembly GCF_964374335.1. Lineage (NCBI taxonomy): Eukaryota > Metazoa > Chordata > Actinopteri > Cichliformes > Cichlidae > Astatotilapia > Astatotilapia calliptera. The sequence continues at coordinate 7,354,575 of NC_137442.1, read as the reverse complement.
CTCCAAACAATTGTGAAAAATGTGGGAACCATAGCTGGCTTGTACTAACAGATGTTGGGATGTTTGGCATGTATTTACGCTGCGTGTGTGTTTGTTTATTCCAGGTGTGGATAGAGTTTGGTCGCATTAAGCTTCCTCAGGGCCTTCATCCCAATGACCTGGAGGAGGATTGGGGTAAACTCATCCTGGAGATGCTGGAGAGAGAAAAGGTTCTCCGGCCAGCTGTGGAAAGGTACACACACACACACACACACACACACACACACACACACACAAATCTCTTCGCATGTTGCATATAATTAAATCATAACTGCTGATCCCATTTTTTTTTCATCATCTTCTGTGTGCATTTACAGGCTAGACCTGCTGCTCCAGAGAGCCAATAAGATCCAGAACATGTCTCTGGACTGCGAGGAGAAACTCACCCTCGCTAAGAACACACTCCAGGCTGTGAGCGCTGAACCTCTCTCACTTCACATCCATTTAATTTCCTCTCACACACACAGAGTCCCTGGGTTTATGTTGGGTAACTGTTTAATAATTTGGCCGAGTATTTTACAGGGTGTTAATGTGACCAAGCCGTAAACGTGAGCGCTCTTTTGGGACTGTAAATATTTACACACCACTTCCCCTGCCCTCTGCAAACATGCTCACTCCTTCCTTTGACTGTGTTCCTCGGCCTGAGCACAACTTCCTGCCTGAATGAAGGGACGTTAGACAGAATAAGTGATGTGCTGGGTCTGGAGTTTCTTTGTACCCTGATTTTTATATATTTGTTTTCACTTTATTGCTCCTGCTAGTATTTGCTGCTGTCCACTTTGATTCCACTTTACTGTTTACTGAATTTATCTCTGTGTAAACACGAATCCTCAGGTCGTCATACTTCATAATAACAGAAAAGCCAAACAAAACTGATCAATGATCCCTCCCCTGGTCTCCAGGACATGTCTCGAGCGGAGAGCGGCGAGGGCGTGCAGTGCGAGAGAGAGCTGGCCTGTTACCTGCAGGACTGCGAGTCTCTGATTCAACAACTCTACCAGGAGCTCAAAATCCTGAGAGATGAGAAATACTACCAGGTGGAGCAGCTGGTGTTCAGGTGAGTCATGGTGGTGGGATGGAGTCAGTGGCTTGGTCTTTTTGAAGGACCAAACATGCCAGCATTTCAAAAATTAATACAAAAAAACCCTCTTAGTGATTCTGTTTTATTTATTTTTAAAGTAATTAAATGTCCCAAAAATATATATCTATAAATCTATTTAATTTAATTTATTTACTTATTTCATTTTTTTAACCTTAATCTTTTCTTATTACACCTTTTAATTTCTTTATATTCCTTAATTTAATGTTGGTTTAATTTATTATAGTTTTTGTGATTTCTGCATTATTTTATAGACCTAAAATGATTTAGGCAGTTTCAGCTCTATCACAGCAGTCTTCAATTAATTGTTATGATCTGGACAATTTAGATTAATAGCTGGGAATACAAGCTACTCATTATAGGTCAACAAGTTGCCTGTTGTGTTTTTGTTTTGTATTAATACCTATTGTATCCTCCTCTGCATCTAGTGTTCACTGATATAAACCAGTGGTGTCAAAAAATGATGGAAAGCGTGTCCTCATTTTGCGTCTCATCAGCATGCTGCTCTGTCTAATTTGCACTGCTGTTATGAAAGCTAATGAAACAACTATTTTGTAAATCTGCCACTGTGTGCTGCCCTTTAAAGCAGCAGTACCTTTAAAAAAAGAACTCAGCTTTGTAGCAGGATCATACTGTCAAAGATTATTAAATGTTTCATAGGTTTATAATAATGTGATCAGTTATGTGCTTTTTTTCTTTTCTTTCATCAGAGTTTCCCGCCTACAAGAGGAGCTGGTCTCCCTCAGACTGCAGTGCTCCAGCGTCTACAGGAAAGGCCACTTCTCTCAGGCCCTGGGCACCACGGGGACAGAGCACACCCACCAGAGACCCCCTGATACGGGCCTGTCTCTGGGTCAGACGCTGCTGGGAGCTGTGGGAGCGGTCGGAGCCGCACTCCTGCGGCGACCGATGGCTCGGTCCCAGCTGGTGGCCATGTCTTCATCAGAGGACGAAGGAAGCCTGAGGTTCATCTACGAGCTGCTCGGATGGGTGGAGGAGACGCAGGTCAGTCTCTGTCAGCCTCTCTTAAAATTAGGGCTGTTGTTTTTACTGCTGATTATTTTATATGCTGTTTTATTATTAAATTATTTAAATACTGAAAATAAAATGTAGTAATTTGGTGAAATATGAATTAAAAGCATCCTAAATATCATAAAACATGAATCAGAATTTGTAAAAAAGTCACATATGGATTCAGAAGTCGTCACAAGCCTAAAAACATCACATTCAACTGAAGCGAGGTCTTAAAAGCATTCAAAGACATATAATAGAAGATATCTGTAATTTTCAGTGGGTAAGTCATTCTGTGTTTGTGTTTTAGGAGCTGTTGGAGCGCGCCGAGTGGGGTGCAGACCTCACCTCTGTAGAAAAAAACCTCGACGAGCACAACAACATACACACTGCAATTGAAGAGCTGATGAACAGCCTGCAGGAGGCACGCAGCTACGAGGTTCACACATCCCTCCTCCCTTTGCAAACACGGGCGTCTGTCCAGTGATGGTCTTTGTAACGAGGCTTCACTTTCTCTCCTCCAGGCTAAAGTCTCTCCCAACTTCAAGAGCAGTTACTCTGAGACGCTGGCCAAGCTGGAGAACCAATACTGCAAACTACTGGTCAGTCTCAGCTCAGAGGGGCTTGTGGCTTTGTTTGTGTGTGTTTGAGTTCCTCTGCACTTCTTTGTTTCCCCAGCTCACCCAGCATCCTCAGTTAATCCCATTATAGCGTGGCACAAATCTGCATCTGCGCTGTCTTCTCCTGCTGCCCCTAAATGTCCCCCCTTTCTGTCTCTTCTCTGTGTCCTCTGTTTTCTATTCATCCCATAATATATTTGTAATCACATCCATACTTATTCCTCTCAATCTGTTTTTCTTCTTGGCTTCTGTGGGTTTTTAAGAAGTATGTGCTTGTAGATTTACCTCTAAAAAAGCTATTTTAAATGTATTAAATGCATTAATAACATTCAGGACAAAGAAGGGGAAAATAAACCACAGGCACAGCTCACTTTGAAATATTTATGCATTTCTCCTCTGGCCTGTATCGCCATTTATCCATCTGTCTATGTCACCAACCAAAATAAAATGTGCGGCTGGCTAACGTTACAGCTCAGCCGAGGGAGCCGCAGTTGAGTTTATATCCTGTCAAGTGTAGATGAACGCTCAGTGAGTGTAGTTTGTTAGAAAGAAAAGAGTTCTCTGCTCATGAAAAGGTTTTCAGATTTATTTACTTTTTAAAATTTACTCCACCTCTTTACAGGTCACGATTTCTGTAAATAGACATTACTTCAGAGTCTTTCTAAATTACTTTTTCCCACCACAAGTGAAGAAAAGGCAAATATTTCTACACCTGCATACATGGGCAACTTGCACTAAAACAATTGCCATCACAACACTATCCAAATTTGATTTTAGCGTTCAGCACCCTTTAAGGAATTACATGCGGGACATTGGGCTCTTACATGGGGCAGTGTTTGTCATTAGTTTTCTGGGAAGATGCATCTGGATCGTCAGTGTAATTCAAATTTCCAAGTAAGAGGGATCCTTTTGCAGTATTTGCTTCTGCACTGCTGATTAGCATGGGGCTTTGTTTGTGTGGTTGCCATAGGAACATTCGTCATGGCGCCTGCGGAGCTTGGAGAGCCTGCACATGTTTGTGTCGCAATGCACTGACGAGCTGATCTGGCTCAACGAGAGGGAGGAGGAGGAGATCGCCTACGACTGGAGCGACAACAACACCAACACGAACGCAAAGAAAGAATTATACAGTGTGAGTGTGAGGAAGAGGAGAGACGCACACACGGACGGTTTCCTCCGTCACAAATTGCAAACCTTTAACCTCACTTGGTTTCCACGTGTATTTAAAGTCAAGATAAAAGTCTTGTTTACCTCCCAACATATAAAGAGTAACTTTGCATTAGACTGTTTGTCTTCACCTTTAACCTTCCCCGCTTCCTGTTCTGCCTGCAGGAAATGAGGTTAGAGCTGGATGAAAAACGAGATGTGATGCGGTCACTCCAGGAAACGGCCAGCCGTCTGTGTCAGGAGAACCATCCTGCCAAGCAGACCGTGGAGGTGAATTTCATGATTTTTATTCATTCGAGCTGGATGACCTTTAAAGATGCTGGGTTTCCGTATCCGTGGCTCGCTTGTCTGGAACAAATCAACCACGTTGCTTTTGTTAAAATGCTCTTTTATTCACTTTGCACTCACTTTTTCTAAGCCTTCCTTGGCAACGAGCAGGAATTACTATGTACATTTTAAAATACTGGTGTAGCTACACTTATTTGGGATATGGTTTTCATACCAGTTTCATGCTAATGCTGCTTGTCCCCTATCACTGCTGAGAGCCAGAAACCCCTGGCTGGGTGAAACGCTGACTCTGTCTGTGCTGATTAACATCCCAGTTAGAGCCTTGCAGATAGATTACAGGCAGTTTATATGATCGGAGACTGTAAAAATCTCACTTATTTCCCCTAAAGGACCTCTTACATAAGTTTAGCATGGCACCAACTTTCAATATCCATCCATCTCCCTGTTATCAGGCTTACAGTGCAGCCCTGCAGACCCAGTGGCAGTGGGTGGACCAGCTCTGCTTGTGTGTGGAGCAGCATCTCAAAGACAACACGGCGTACTTCCAGGTGAGGCTGAAATTCTTATTTTTCTGAGTTTGGCAAAAGAATTCATCCACATATATAATTAGGCTTATATTAAAATGATTTTGTATTATTACATGCAAATCCATTTTTACTTTTGTCAGTTCATGACTGACACCCGGGACTGTGAGTCATACCTCCGCCAGCTCCAGGAAACCATCAAGAGACAATATACCTGTGATAAGAACAGCAGGCTCAGCAAACTGGAAGACCTGCTGCAGGACTCAATGGTATCTACACATTTGCTTTCTGTCTTACGAATAATATTCAGTTTCTTCTATGCCAGACAGAGTTATGGTGCTGAAGGAAAGACCGACTGTGGTTTTATATTTTCACTAGATTTACTGCAAAGAATTGTGTCATGTTAACCTCTACTGGAGCTCAGTGACCGATAACAGAGAGACAATAACAGAGGTTGTTTGACATCATGTCTCCATTTAGCGAGATAATTTCAAGAAGCGGCTCCATAGTGTAGTGCTTAACAAACATCCCCAATTTGATCCTGGGAGGAAGAGGCCATCTGGTGTAACACCAAATCAAACATGCACAGCTACCTGCTGTGGCAACCCCTTGTGCGTAAGAGACTAGTTGAGAGTGGCCACTTCTAATCTAAGAAGGGTCTTTGTTTCCTTCTCTAACTCTGTGTCAACATCTCAACTTTACTTGATATTTAGGATTTATTTTTAAAAAAGCACTTTTCCCTTGTTACACCCCGGCCTAGGCAACCGGTGTGCAACGCAGGAAAAATAAAAATAAGGCAAAAACACACGAGAAAAAACTAATACGGGCTTCCACAAAAATAATCCCAAAACGAAAGTATCGACAACTATTTCTTCAAAGCAAAATACGATATTTATTTACATCAAAACACAAAACGTCAAACTATTTACAACGGGGGGAAGATTGCGACCATGACATACAGAAACACAGGGCTTAAATACATAGAAGGAGCAATTAGGGAATGGACCACAGGAGGGAAACACAGCTGGGGCAAATTAGACCTGACGAGACAAGGAAACGTAAACTGAACACTAAGATAACACAGACTTTCAAAGTAAAACAGGAAACACATAACAGTCACGCCAAAACAAAACGCCTAAAACAATACACTGCCAACGCCGAACCGTAACATACGCCCCCACCCAAAAAAACAAACATTTAAAACATACAACCCCAACGAAAAATGTTTGTTCCATGTCCAGCCCATACGGCACCGGCCGCCGTCCCGCAGGCGACGCTGATGGCTGGACGGGTCCTCCAGTGGAAACGGAAAACTGGAGCGGGCCCTCGGATCCTCCAGCGAAGACAGACGAAAGGCTGGAGCGGTCCCACGGGTCCTCCAGCGAAGACAGACGAGCAGCTCACTAGCTGCAAAAACAGACACGCAGCCCACCAGCTGCAAACACGGACACGCAGCCCACCAGCTGCAGAAGGCTGGAGCGGCCCCTCGGCTCCTCCAGCGAAGACAAACGAAGGCTGGAGCGGTCCCTCGGATCCCCCAGCGAAGACAAACGAGCAGCTCACTAGCCGCAAACACGGACACGCAGCCCACCAGCTGCAAACACGGACACGCAGCCCACCAGCTGCAAACACGGACACGCAGCCCACCAGCTGCAAACACGGACACGCAGCCCACCAGCTGCAAACACGGACACGCAGCCCACCAGCTGCAGAAGGCTGGAGCGGTTCCCCGGACCCTCCAGCGAAGGCGGATGAAGGCTGGAGCAGTCCCTCGGACCCTCCAGCAGACGACGAAGGCTGGGGCGGTCCCTCGGACCCCCCAGCGAAGGCGGATGAAGGCTGGACCGGCCCTCGGACCCCCCAGCGAAGGCGGATGAAGGCTGGACCGGCCCTCGGACCCCCCAGCGAAGGCGGATGAAGGCTGGACCGGCCCTCGGACCCTCCAGCGAAGACAGACGGCTGAAGCGGTCCCTCCCTCGGACCCTCCAGCGACGGCGGACGGCTGAAGCGGTCCTCGGACCCCTCAGCGATTGGACGAGCCCCCGTATGTTACACCCCGGCCTAGGCAACCGGTGTGCAACGCAGGAAAAATAAAAATAAGGCAAAAACACACGAGAAAAAACTAATACGGGCTTCCACAAAAATAATCCCAAAACGAAAGTATCGACAACTATTTCTTCAAAGCAAAATACGATATTTATTTACATCAAAACACAAAACGTCAAACTATTTACAACGGGGGGAAGATCGCGACCATGACATACAGAAACACAGGGCTTAAATACATAGAAGGAGCAATTAGGGAATGGACCACAGGAGGGAAACACAGCTGGGGCAAATTAGACCTGACGAGACAAGGAAACGTAAACTGAACACTAAGATAACACAGACTTTCAAAGTAAAACAGGAAACACATAACAGTCACGCCAAAACAAAACGCCTAAAACAATACACTGCCAACGCCGAACCGTAACACCCTAACTACTACACAGACAGTGCTTTGGTTTCACTCACACACCTTTAACACACCCCAGGGGCAAATTATGAAGGTGGTGTCTTACCTGGAGCCACTCTGACCTAAGTACTAGAAGAACCAGGTTTCAAACCATCAAACGTACCACTCTGAGTCACAGCTGCAGAGTCATGTGCAAACCAGAAAATATTGTACAATGAACATTTTAAGTAGCACATTTCTATCCCAGATAACTGAGCGTCCTCAATCTCTGCTTCCACCGTGTGCACAAAGTGCAAACTCGAACATTCAGTATACTCCCAGACTGACATATTATCAGGAATGATACAGCATTTTTCTAACCACTATAGCATCAGAGACCTGCAGTAGCTGAGCTGCTGGTGTTGCAGCGTCCTCCTGATTGTTTTTGCTCTGCCTCGGGCGGCTGCAGCACCTCATGTGACAGGGCAAAGTAATCTGTTACAGAGTCCTGAATCATCTCCCCCCCATGGCACATTTGCAAGCCTGCCATATTTGCACCTACTTCTCTCACACACACACACACACACACACACACACACACACACACACACACACCTCTGACTTCGAGCAGATGGCAGGGTTAGTGTGGGCATCGCTCCACAGGCCAGAGCAGCATCCATGTCCTCTTATTAAAGAGGTGTGCGAGAGAGTGGGTGTCACAAACAGATGCTTTTCTTAGGCCGGTCCTGCAGGTACCTTTAAATGACATAACAAAGAAGCAGCTGAACTTTTGTTTGACAGAGATAATAGCTGAGACAGGAACATTGAATCATCCTATTCAGCTTCTTTAAGGTGGAGATTGGTGTTTAGCAGTGTCCGTTTGATCAGACCTCTCCCTCCATTCTGACTTGTTTCCTGCCTAATCTTTCCTTTGTGGACTGTCACTGAATGACTTCTTCATATGTGGTTAGATACCACAGGCATTTGTTGCCTTTGAAGTAAGATAAAATACGTATTATCGCCTTGTTCAGGAACCTCTCCCTAATATGCTCCACTATATATACCCGAACAGTGACCTGTACTATGTGCAAAAGAACAGCAGACATTATTTACCGTCAGAACAGGGCGGATCTCCAACGGGAGATTGAGAGACCAGTGTCGGACTGTTAGAACAGCTTTGAAATTCTCATGAGTTGTTCGCACTAAAGTAAAAACCACCATCACTTCATGCAGCTATCCCTTCGGCGCCAGCTGCGGTCTCAAGGCTGGAGCTGAACAAAAACACCCTGATAACGACTGTGTTTAGACTGTTCTTCCCATTGTATGCAAGGCCACCTGGGTTGGCTGGAAGACTGTTTACTTAGCTGAACTCTGGACACGCACACACATACACTGATACGCACTCACTGATCCCCGCCTCCCTTTCCAACCTCTTCTATGCTTGTTCCCTCCTGGAGAACACGGCGGGTCTGGGCCCAGCACTGGAATAATAGCGCAGGGCAGGATGGCTGCAGTGTTTGTTTCGGATTACTCCTCACTCCCCACCCACCCCTGTTGCTTGTCACGTGCTCCACAATGTTGTGCTGTGGACATTTATGTGCTTTCTGTGCAGAGGTGTTTTTTTTGTTTACTGTTCTCATGCTGTCCTCCCATATGAGCCCAACATGAGTAGAGGTCTCTTTTTTCACTCTTGGACTTTCCCATTGTATTGTGCAATTCAGTGTTTTTCCCGTAATACTACCGATCTCCGACCTGTCTCCCCATGTGATGTCTGTGTTGTGTATGTAAGGGGTGTGTGTGTGTGTGTGGGGGGGGGGGGGGGGGGGGGGGTTCCCATTTCACTGCAGGGCAACTTGCATGTGACAAATAAAGTTCTGATTGATTGATATACCTGAACAGTGACCTGTACGATGCGCAAAAGAACAGCAGACATTATTTACCGTCAGACCACGCTGCCGTGACCCGGATTCAAACCGGGGTTGCTGCGGCCACAATGCAGAGTACTAACCACTATACGATCACGGCTGGCGCGCTGGATTATGCTGTTAGTTGCAGTCTGTATCTTGCAGTTGTCTCACTCCACTATAACACTATAATATACAAACAACGGAATTTGAATGAAAACAATGGAATTTGAATGAACAGAACAGAATTTGAATCAAAACAATGGAATTTGGATGAAAACAACGGAATTTGGATGAAAACAATGGAATTTGAATGAAAACAATGGAATTTGAATGAAAACAACGGAATTTGAATGAAAACAATGGAATTTGAATGAAAACAACTGAATTTGAATGAAAACAACGGAATTTGAATCAAAACAACGGAATTTGAATCAAAACAACGGAATTTGAATGAAAACAACGGAATTTGAATGAAAACAACAGAATTTGAATGAAAACAACAGAATTTGAATGAAAACAATGGAATTTGAATGAAAACAATGGAATTTGAATGAAAACAATGGAATTTGAATGAAAACAATGGAATTTGAATGAAAACAATGGAATTTGAATCAAAACAATGGAATTTGAATCAAAACAACAGAATTAGAATGAAAACAACGGAATTAACATGAAAACGACGGAATTTTAATGAAAACAACAGAATTTGAATCAAAACAATGGAAATAGAATGAAAACAACAGAATTTGAATGAAAACAACGGAATTAGAATGAACAGAACAGAATTTGAATCAAAACAACGGAATTTGAATGAACAGAACAGAATTTGAATCAAAACAACAGAATTTGAATCAAAACAACAGAATTTGAATGAAAACAGCAGAATTTGAATGAAAACAACAGAATTTGAATGAAAACAATGGAATTTGAATGAAAACAACAGAATTAGAATGTACAGAACAGAATTTGAATGAAAACAACGGAATTTGAATGTACAGAACAGAATTTGAATCAAAACAATGGAATTTGAATGAAAACAACAGAATTAGAATGAACAGAACAGAATTTGAATGAAAACAACAGAATTTGAAAACAAACAATGGAAGTTTAAAACAAACAACAGAATTAGAATGAAAACAATGGAATTTGAATGAAAACAACAGAATTAGAATGAAAACAACAGAATTTCAATGAAAAGAACGGAATTTGAATGAAAAGAATAGAATTTGAATGAAAACAATGGAAGTTTAAACTCTGTTGTAAAAATGAAAAGAACTGGTTAATGAGTTCACAGGTAAGGTAAGGAAAAGCTGGTTACGTTAAGAAATTTGATTGGGCAATCCAGTGCCAATAATGAAATAACATGACTGTAATCATTCAAGCTAACCTGCAGCCTGTGTTACTACAATTTCTTGCTATCATAATGCTGTCATACATGTTATCCACGGTCTTCTTTTAGTGCAAGGCTTCTCTGGTGATCTAATTTGTTTTAAAGAAGTCCTTGACACCCTGTGGTTGTAATTAACTAGAATTCCTCATGCATCCACATTATAATTTATGTCTGTGTAAATTATGTTTGTCACTGGTCCTGCTGACTGCAGCGAATGCCATCTCACTGTGAAATTCATTCCTGGGGTGTGATGTATGAAGTTATTAGCTCTCTGCCTCAGACTGTGTCTAACTCTCGGCTCCATTCAATGTTTTCTTTCCTGTACCTGTAACTGTCTCCTTGTTGTCTCCCTCTCTAATGAATCCTTAATGACTCTCTCTGCTTCTGCTTTAGGGGCGAGAGAGAAGTGAAGTGTAATTCTACCTGTCAGGGTGAAAAGCCCATGTTAAATGTTTAATGCTTAGTGGTCAGGCTAACATGGGCAGCTGAGTCAGGAAGCAGCAGGCCCACTCATCTCAGCAGCTACAGGCTAATAGGCCGTTAAGCTGATTATGTGTTGAAGGACTTCAGACAGAAAATGTTGCTTAAATATCATTTGGGTGGATTTTGTGGTGTGAAAATGAAAAACTTGAGGAAAGATGATATAGGGTGAAACATCTAAATGTCTACTGGAAGGATTTTCTGAAGATTTTGTAAACTCATTCACGGATTTCTCCAGCGTTATTTGTGATTTAGACTGAAACGTCTGCTGCTTACGGTGGCCCTGAGAGGTCAAACGGACTGCAATAAGAAAAATGCTGCAAAAGCACACAAAACACAATGGAAATAGGAAAAACAAAAACAGAAATGGGGAAAAAACACAAGATAAGTGTTTCTGGGGAGACAATAACCCGACGGACCAGTTGCAGGAACCCAAAACATGGTAGGCGTGTTTTATCATGATTCATATAATACTGATGACGCACTTACCTCTCATCTTTGCTTTCCTCACAAAACTGATAGATCCTCCACTTCTTTTAAGTGTCTCCCAGTGCAATTATAGGCATATTTTTGGTTCCTGCAACTGGTCCGTGGGGTTATTGTTTCCCCAGAAACACTTCCCTTGTGTTTTTTTTTTTTTCTATTTCCGTTGTCGTTTTACCCTATTTTTGTTGTGTTTTGTGTGCTTTTGGAGCGTTTTTCTTGTTGCTGGTGTTTTCTTAAGTTGCACTCCGTTTGGCCTCTCAGGGCCACCGTAGCTGCTGGATTGACTTCCATACACTGCATTTTGCTACAGATATTTAGAATTTTTATATATTTGGTGTTTAATTACATATTTATCTGTTAAAATTCATCTAAAATGCAACCTGATAGATCTGCTGTAGTTTTTTAACATTGTTTATTATTTATGGCGTGTGACATGGGTAATTATCAAATAATTACCTAATGGAAAGGTCAGCATGCTGTTAACATCCCTGCTTTAAGTTCTCAGATACATAGATCTTTACCTTACAATGGAAAAAATGCCTTTAGATGAATGTTATTGTAAATCCACACATGTACAGTCTTCATAAAGAGTTTCAATGTTTAATGTTGTTGTTGTTTTCCTTCCTGTAGGAGGAGAAAGAGCAGCTCATTGAGTATCGGAGTACAGTAGCTAGCCTGGTGGGCCGGGCCAAGACGGTGGTGCAGCTGCGCCCCCGCAGTGCAGAGAGCACTCTGGGAACTACAACACCCATCAAAGCCATCTGTGACTACAAGCAGATCGAGGTACGGCACCCAGAGCAGTATCATTACACCTCATGAACATGTGGGCATGTCCCTCAAATCTGTGACTTTGTTTAAGAAAAAAGTGTGCATATTTAGCACCGACTCACCTCTGACCTCACCTCTCGATTGTTTCACCCCTCACCACCAACCAGGCCCCCCCCCCGCCCTGCACTTCCCCACAAAGTCCTTACTCAGCTACTGTTTTCTGCTCGTGAAATTTAGATTGATGTAAACATCTACATGAACAGTTTCCTCCATAACGATGAATATCGCACAGCAGTGGATTTCTTCTTTTTTTCACACAGCTCCAGTTTTCTTCTTTTTCTTTTCTTTTTTTAAAACCAGCATGTCGAAATTTGGAAACTGAATGGACATAATTAACCAGAACTTATGACCTTTGCCTTTGTCCTCCTCAGAAAACACTCTGACTGAGTCTTTAAGAAAGATAACTCAGGCATTATGAGATTCACTCTCAGATTCAGCTGTGATGACCTCTGGGAATCTAAAAGCTAATCAATTATACATCTGTCCCATCCTCTTTGCACCCTGAGAGCTTGGCACGGACATACAGCTGCCCCCAGCGCTGCTATATTTAGTCTACTATGTGTTAGATTGCCCAGGGTGGTTTGCTCCCTGAAGCATACCAGATGTGAGGTCTTGTTTCCAGGTAAAGGATGAAGGTGGTTTGGTCCTCCACCCCATCACTGATCTAAAGCAACGTGACGAAACCTCGCACACAGCTGACAGTTATAAAAAAACATCTGGACAAACGTGCACATGAACCAAAAGTAATCTTTCTCTCCTTCACTTTCCTGTGTCTTCTCCTTTCTTTCCATACCCTCATGTACCTTTTTTTGGCCTCTCCCCTCTCACTCCCTCCTCTTCCTCCTCCTCATTCTCTTCCCTCCCTTCCCCCTCGTCTGTCGGCTGGGCTGGCAAGACAAACGTTCAGGTATAGCTGCCTATATTCTCCCTCTCTCACCTCAGATTTTGACACTGCACACACTGTACTGCCCCAGGTGCCGCTTTCTTATCAGCTGATTTCAGGTTGTATAATTGGTAATAAACTTTATGCCTGCACTCTCAGACTTCTTGGAATAAATTAGATGAAATTACCCATGAAATGGTTCAGAGTACCTTTTACTGGATTTCCTCCCTGGAACAAAAATCTGAAAGCTTATTGTGTTTTTTGTTTTTACAGGAAAATATAATTTAGTGGTGTTTTCCTAATCAAATCAGCCAATTATGTTTATTTAAGTGTTTCATTATAAAGTCCAAGTGACTCTTTCTATATGTGCATATGTTTATGGTGTTCTCATAGCCAGAATCAGGTGATAGGATAATCTCACAAAAGTTGATTATGGCAACAATCTGTAAATCAGTAACCAAGTACTAACTTAGCCTCTGGGAATTACTGCAAATGATTCAGTGTTTCCGGTATAGCCAGCTGCTACCCGGGCCAAGACTTCCTGTTCTGTGTACAGGTTATTGTGTCTGAATGCACATGCTTTTTAATAGGCTGCCAAAATGCTGGATGCATTGTTGTCAGACAATACCCAGTGGTTTGGAGATTGTCTTTTGGAAAATGCGTCACTCTTTTGCATAGATGTTTATCTTTATGCAGTAAAATCCAGCTCAGATATGATTGATACAAACAGAAAAAAAAAAAATTCTGCAGATTTCATATATTTATGCAGAATCAGTTTAGTTTCGTATGTTTAGTCACAGATTTGTGTCAGACTGAGATCAGTTGATAAGAGCAGGTGGTAATCGCTGAACTGAACTGAATTTAACCCGTCTGTGCCCCTCAGGCTCATTCAGTCAGTCAGAAAATAACATTTCCGTTTCAATATATCTTCATGTATTAAGTGTTTGTGCACAGCTTTGCATTATGGTTGTATGTGTGTGTGTGCAGGGAAGGGGTGAGAGAGGGTGGCGGGTGGGGATGGCTGTGCAGCCCTAACGCTGAAATTTAAAGCCAAACTCGTTTGTCTTCTGTTTATATCCTCTGCTGGGTTTCCTGCAGATAACGTGTCACTAATGTTTATTTCCTCGTTAAATTATTCAAACCCAGCTCAGGTTTTAGGAAGTTTCGCTTTGAGTTTGGAATATATTTGCTGCTTTCACAATAAAAGCCTTTACTGGTGCAAAGCAGCTTTCACACCACATGGCATTGTCCTCGCTCAGCTTCTCTAATATCACGTCATGTTAGGGCTCCTGCTAATTTCATGAAGTCCATGAATTTTTGCATTTTGTGTTGCATTATGAGTTTTTTTGCTGTTTGCTTTTGATTTACGCGTTTTTCCCCCCCCTTTTTTCTCCTCCCTTGCTTTCTTCTGGGCATTTCTCCTTCCATTCTTTCTCCATCATCTTTTGCAACTCCCTCGCTTTGTGAATCTTTCTCTTAATATTCTCTCTTGCTGTCAACCCTGTTCTCTACATCATTTCCAACATCATTTTCATAACCTCCATTTCCGCTCTCATCTGTCCTTCCCTGCGCCTCGCCTCATACTCTCAGATCACGATAAGCCGAGGAGAGGAGTGTGTGCTGCAGGACAACTCTCAGAGGACCAAGTGGAAAGTGATCAGTCCGACGGGGAACGAAGCCATGGTCCCCTCGGTGTGTTTCACCGTCCCGCCTCCAAACCAGGAGGCCATCGACACAGCCAGCAGGTGAGCCACGTACTGGAAACGTGCATTGGTGTTGCGAATGTATTAAACATTTGTTGTGGATAGCACTGTGCTGATTATTTACTTTTTTATAGTTGATTTTCTTTAAGTCTTTAATGCACAAAAGCCACAATTTTCCACAATACGTAGCGTAGCGAGGCCGTAGACTTCAGGAAGCACTACAGAGTAGGAAAGTTCGGCCTTCACATCAGTCCAAAATCCTAAGAAACTGTTTCCTAGAGATTATCTGACTGTTGAGCTTGAGCTTGGTTTATAAAATGACGTCCTTTTAATCTGAATCTATTTTGTTTAGTATTTTAGAGACTAATGTTCATGTTCCTTGTGTTTTGTCTACAGAGCTGAGCAGCTGTACCAGAAGGTCATGTCCCTGTGGCATCAGCTCCATGTGAACATGAAGAGTGTGGTATCGTGGCACTACCTGCTCAAAGACATCAAGACTGTATCTGGGTGGAACTTGGACACGGTGAGATCCTCTCCATGCGTTTAAATGTGACGGCTATGAATTTGGATTTTATTCTCTCGCCGTGATGATTTCAATTTGTGGTTCTTTTCTTCTCTTCCGTTATATTTATCTTCTCCCTCCTTGTCTCACCTTTCAGGTTCAGAGTCAGTCTCCATCAGAGCGGGAGCACGTCCTCAATCACCTGGAGTCCCAGATGGCCGACTTTCTGTCAGACAGCAAAGAGAGCTCGCTGTTCACGCCGGCCGAAAGACGAGAGCTCGAGAAGGACGTTCAGCAGGCCCAGCAACACTGCCAGGACCTGCTGCTCAACATGGAGACCGGTGAGTGAAGATGGACGGGCTCACACACGGATACATTTAGTTAATCTCTTGCTGACCTCTGACCAGTCAAACTGATGCAAATAATAGCTCTGCGTGTCTCAAAATGACCGTCTTAATCTGTTAATGAAAATAATCCACCTCGTTCCTCATCTTTTATTTTTCTCCAGTGGAGAAGGATGAGTCAGTCTCTCGGTCGTACCTGTCAGAGCTGCAGAACATCACCCTTTGTATTAACGAGGCTGAGCAGAGACTGATGAGAAGTATTGAGACTCCGCCTCCCATCCTGTTGTCAGGTGATGGTGCTGACAACACGGTCCAGATTAGAGAGCAGGAGGTGAGTTTGAGCTCCATCTGCTGCTTGCACACAGTTATTACCCATGTTATAAAGAACTGAGGGTTTTTTGCAGTATATTGTTGTCGTTGTCTATAAAGCCAGAGGAAGAAGCGCTCGTCCATTGATAGATTTGTTTTTGGATTAACCAAGAAATATCACAGCAAATACTCATCATACAAGTCAGCCTTTTTGGTGAGCAGCTAACAAGACAGATCTTAACAGACTTCAGTTAGTCCAGAATAAGGCGGCCAAAAATATATATATTTATAATAAATATATATAATATATATATTTAAAGCATCTTTTAAGCGAAATAAATAGCCTTATGCATTTAGAGAATTGGCTTCTATTCATAATTTCAAAAAACACTTAAAAGTCTATTTAGGCAGCTTTTAATTACTGTAAATATTGTAAGAGGGCAATAATGGAAATTTGTGTATTTTGTCTCAATGTTATTGATATTTATGTTTATATTTTCACAATAGTAAAACCTGACTGTGGATGTAAGACGCTATTTTGCATCCACTTTATTGAGTAATATTTTATTTGAGCAAACATTTAGCAACCACTGTTGTGGAAGCTATTGGGGTTCCTTATAAATAAGCAAATAAGCGATGATGATTACAACTGGTATTGAGTAGTATGGCTGTGGTCTGGAAGTTTCGAAACATTTACCACAGAGGAAGCTATTTTGATGAAGCAAAGCAGTTTTTATTTTAATTTTAAAGATTGTCACCATGTAGTTTAAAAATAAAGATGGTTCCTTTTTATGCAGAAGCTGCAGTCTGAGCTGGACAGCCTGCGCTCCAGTTTGGGTGACGTGTCTCATCGCTGCGTTAAGTTCTTCGAGGAGAAGCCCACCTCGTCCAGCGTTCCTGTCCTCCGGTCGGAGCTCAATCACGCTGTGGAGAAGATGGACAAACTGCACAACCTCTCAGCTGTCTACCTTGAAAAGTTAGTTAGATTTTTAGAAGTCATGTGAAACTTCTCTGCTCTTTTTGTTTCCCCAGATGATACGATTTGTTGTCCTTTTACATCTTTAGGTTAAAAACAGTGGATGTCCTGATCCGTAGCCTGGATGAAGCAGAGAGCCAAGTCAGGAAGTACGAGAACAGACTAAGTGAGGAAGACATTGTTCCTGCTGACACAACAGCCATTCAGAACCTCAGAGATCAACTGGGGGTAAGCCTCACCATCACATAAAGTCCTCTCATGTCTCTATAAAGATGAACCTCTGACCCTCTAACCTCTAACTTTCAGAAGTGGCAGGCTGAGCTTGGTGAGCAGGAAGGAGTCTTCCAGTCTCTGCAGGTGGAGGTACGTCAGGCCAAAGAGGCGGGGTCTAAGCTCAACAGGCTCCACCCGGACCGCAGCCCTGAGCTCGAGCGCTACCAGGACAAAGCCAATCAGATAACAGAAAGATGGAGTGGAATCAAAAGACAGATGGAGACACGGTGAGTGAAGATGCCTAAAAAGAAAAGGAGGAGCACGATTCATGTGTGTTGTGACAAACGATGTAACGATCTGCTTAGAAAAACTAACTGGATGCTGAACTTCTCAGGACGTTAGTGTGGAAAAGGATCTGAAGGTAGTTTTCTTTTTTTCTGCAGACGAGCGGATCTTGAAGCTCTGGGCTCCTCCCTGCAGCAGTACAGAGACGGCCACTCCGCTTTGATCAAGTGGATCGAAGAGACGACGGAGAGACAAGAAAACACACAGCCGGGACAGATGGACAGCAAAGCGCTGTCGGAACAACTGGCCCAGCAGACTGTTAGTGCCGCTGAATCCTCTGACTTACAACATGTGTCCAGATGAGAAAAACGACTTGAGCCTAAACATTTATAAATTCTGATTGTTTTTCTTTCCAGGCCTTGGTAGCTGAGATCGAACAGAATCAGACCAAACTAGACGAGTGCCAGACTCATTCCAAACAATACTGTGCCTCAGTGAAGGTGAGAAACCGTGACAGACGTGTCTCGGAGTGAAGGTACGCAGGAAACTTGATTCCTCTCGTGCTTTTATCTTGTAGGATTATGAACTACAGCTGATGACATTCAGAGCCTTTGTAGAGTCGATGCACAAATCACCTGTCAAGAGGAGAAGGATGCACTCTTCCTCTGACGCTATCACTCAGGAGGTAATTGGATAACTGTTTACCATCGTGATCATTGCAGGAGCTTTATTGTTTTAAGTAAATAAAGTTTGTTTGTTTTGTATTTGTCTGAATCTAATATCCCGCAGTTAGTGATGTTTGTTTGGGGTTTTTATTATCTCTTCAGTTCATGGACTTGCGCACACGCTACACAGCCTTAGTGACCTTAACAACCCAGCATGTGAAGTACATCAGCGATGCTCTGAGAAGACTGGAGGAGGAGGAGGTGACACTTTGATTCTCTTTCAGTGACTTTCTTGCTTTACACAGCGGTCATCTATTATTAACTGTTTAATTTACTTAGACACTACTTGTGGTTGCTGTAGCTCACTGAATCGAAGAGTTGCTATTATAACTTCTGTTCCCTGAGTGGATGAAGCTCCTATGCTTTTGAGTATTGCCACCAGACTAGCAGAGATCTGGCTATCAAATCTGACCTCTCGGCAGGCAACACAGAGAAGCAACACTGCAACATAACAACAGAAAGTGAGAAAACTTTAACTGGGAAGTGTAGATTTAATTGTTCTGTCCAGGACATACTGGTCTATCAGAACTGGGCAGAAATGCTTGAAAGCTGGAAAAGCAGCTAGCAGCTCCAAATAATTGATGTGCAGCTGGCACTGCAGTCCAAACCGCTCGCAATGCATCCCCATACTGGGTGTCTAGAGTTAACATGCAAGGTGCAGTTATCAGAAGCCTCCGGAGGAGGTGACGCGACACCACAGGCAGAGAGTACCGTGTCAAAACCTGTATAAGAACTGAGGGATGTTTGTGATGAGAAGGGTGTATGTCTGCAGGTGGTGCCTGTGATATGTCATCACAGGTCATCTGCCTGAAAGTTGTGAATAGAGGCGTCTTTGGTCAGGAGACACAGAGGTGTGATATCTCATACTGTATGTGCTGCACAGGTGAATTGACAAAAAGGGATCTTATGTGAAATCTACTGTTTAGTGTCATTAATTTTTGCTTTCTTGCCTCTATCTGTGCAGAAAGAGGTGGAGGAGGAGAAACAGGCCAGGGTGGGGCAGGTTTCAGACCTTCTGGGCTGGGTCAAAGGCCTCCAGGGACGCGCTGGTGGCCCCAACGCCGAGTCTTCTCTGGCTGCTCAACAGGTACTGTTTATACATATGCAATGAATGCGAAGGAGACTGTTATGTTGGTACCTCGTTTAGTGGTACATGAAGGTTGTTATGTTGTCAAATAGATTCTTCATCTGTTTTTTTCTGCAGGCCATCAATGAACAGCTAGCAGCCAAGAAAGATCAGGTGGCTGAAGCTATAAGGAGCACACAGGTCTTCCTTCTGTCGAAACAGGCCAGCAAGTAAGTTAACATGCATGGACTCCTCACAGAGAGCAGTGATTTTTAAATTGTCCTCCCAGCCAGCAGTGCACGCACCACAGGGGCCACTTCTGTAGCAACCAGCGGGTAAATAGAAGTTAGGATTAGATGATGATAACTGCCAACTTCAAACAATCACATTATAAATTTTATGTCAAAGCCACTGTAAAGCATCTTTCCAACACACATGCAGACTAATGTTAAACACCTAACTACACCTGTTAACCTTGTCCCTTTTTTCTTCTGTAGGTTGTCCCCAGAGGAGCGGGCACACGTGGAGGCTCAGCTGGACGAGCTGAAGACCACCTACAACCAGCTGTGCGACAGCTCCACCCAACAGCTGCAGCAGCTGGAGCAGCAACTGGCCAAAGAGGAGGAAAGAAAGGTAGATCGGTTTGGCTGGGGTGGGCCGAGCGGGGAGAAGGGTGTCTGCAGATTTATGGCAAACATGTATTCTGCTTATGCGAGCTTAAACAAAAATAACCACAAAGGTACTTTTATAAAATGTTCCTTGAGTCTGAATATCTTTGCGAGCGAAGCGTGAGTTTATATGTGGGCCAGCAAATTATCATCTATGTTGTTCAGCATGTTGTGTGTTCACCGATTTGCATTTCTGAAAAACATCACCAGTCTTGACGAATGTCACTCATTGACTTGGTTTGGTTTAACAAACACCGACGGACCCTGTTCAGATGTGTATTCAGATCCTCTGTAATAACCATTTCTACCAGGATGACCATCTTTTTGGTCATCACTGGAGAAATAAGGGTTGCTAAAATAATTTATACATCTAGAATACACTGCAGTGTTTTGTTTTTGGTATAAGAAACCTCTGCAGCTCATTAATCAATATATGGGTGTTAAAGGGAAATGTCAAAAGGACAGAAAACAACTGGAATACACCGTCTGAACTGGGCCTCAGCATGGAGTGATCCACTCTCACATTATCATATAAAAGCCTGCATTCATGTCATTAACTATCACCAACCCTGATTTTTATCATCCTCATTGTCACCGTCATCATCATTATCATCAGAAAATACATCTGCTGAGCTGCTAACATGGTTAATACACGGCCTTAGTGGTGCCGCACTAGATCAGAGCTTCCCAGGTGACGCTAGTGAGGGGAAAGCTGTAGAGCTTTGCTTTTCATTCTTAGAAACTGTCAAAAAAAGGTACATCCACATTTTTATGTCATCCCAGCATCGAAAAAGTAAAATGTTACTTTTCTTTATACGGTGGTGAAATGCCACTGCATAAAGTCAGCATTGCTTTTTAGCATTTTTCTGCATACGTTTACCCCATGTAGATGTACAGTCATCCAAGGGGAATCACACATTCCCAGCCCTCACACTCTCATACAAGTGTTCCTCCCCTTCATTTGAAATACATTACATCATCCCTGGATGTGTGAGAGAATTTCAGGTTTGAAGCTCTCATTTATGACACTTCCTAGTTTTTAACAGTTGCACTCATAGTTGATTTTTGTGTAAATGTTTTATGGTTTTACTAAAAATGCTCACTAAAAGGTAAAGTAGAACTTTTCAAGAAGTCACTTTTGTATTTTAGAGTGTAAGTGCACCAAAGGCCAGCTATGCAAAAACAAAAAAAACAACGTCACCATTTGAGCATGTTGTGTCCAGATCACAAGAGTGTGTGTGAGAGAGAATGACGTTTTTGTGTTTGTTCTAATGCATACTATTAATGTGTGAAACTTTTAAACCAGCATTTTGCTTGAAAATCACTAACAGCTGCCAACGGAGAGTTGTGGACATCCAAGGATCAGAAAACAAAGCAAAACAGGACTTTGATAAACATCATTAGTCTATTTTGTGATTGCAGGTTAGAGCAGCTGCATGGTTAGTTTTAGTGCCATCCAGTCTCATGGAAATGTATTATGTAATGTGTGATGCAGTTAAAGATACAAATCTGCAATAATAATCATAATCTGTGCAAATCAGCAGGTAAACTTACTATCAGAAATGTGGAAATACTGATAAATATTTATGTTATTTATCACTATTTGCCACATATTTGCCCCACTCCCGATCAGCTTTCACTGAGCAGTCATGGTTTAGTATAGTTTCAGTTTGTACCTTAGTCAGTTTAACATTAGGTCAGTTTGAGGTTTTGACGTCAAAGCAGTGTTAGGAGTCTGAATGAAGAGTGGCATGCAGAACGCTAACAACCAGCTTCTCACCTGTCGCGCCTCACTCTGCCGAGCCATAAACTGGCCCATTAGTGTGTGCACAGCAGGACGGGCCCAAACGGTAAGTAGCGCTCGCTTTCTCTCTTACCGTTGCCTTTAAGTTTTTCTCGTGTAGTTTTTCTTATTCTCCTCAACTTCTGAATACTTGTGTGTTCCTTTTTCTGCTGTTGTTTCCCCTTATCTAGCGCTTCTTTCTGCATTTTTGTTAGGAATATGCTTTGTTGCATGCTTACTGCTTGTCCTAGAATAGTGATGGTAAGTATTAAAATGCCTTTTAATTTAGTAGAAATTAAAACAAGTTCAAAATATAAATTATCAAATTGCTAACAGAAATATATATAGTGGCATTTTTAAACATGGATAAGCTGTTTTGTGGCAAGTGGTTGTGGGTTTTCTTCTCTTTTTTTTTTCCTGATTCTACGATCTGTCATAGTGTAGTGTCACATAATAACAAATTAACATTACGTAATATGCGTGCTGGCTAAAACTGCCAGGTCATAAAGAAAAGAGAATGAATATCAACTGGGATTTTGGTTTCTTTCTTTTTGCAGAATGAGATTGCCATTGCTGGAGTGATTGACCTGAGTACAGTGGAAACATTCCCAGTATTCCCAGCAGCTCAACGTGGTCTTATTGACCAGGACACCTGCCATGTTCTGCTAGAGACCCAGCTCATTATGGGTGGGCTCCTTCAACCTGACTCTCCTGTCAAACTTTCACTGGAGCAAGCTCTAACTCGAGGCCTAATTGACAGCCATACCAGACAGTCCCTGTCTGAGCTTGAGAGCGCCCTGTATTTGGTGGAAAACACCAAGACTGTGAGTGATGAACAACAAGAAAATGCCTTGCCTATAGTTATAGCCATGGAGACCGGGCTAATCAGAGAGGAAGTGGGACTTCGCATTCTCCAACTCCAGATGAACACTGGAGGATTGAGACATTCAACTGGAAAAATGTTGAGTTTGGAGCAAGCAGAAGACAAGAGACTTTTGTCTCCCAGAATTATTACCAAGCTCCAGTCGAGACTACAACACAGAGAGCTGATTGATCCAAACACAGCTGAAAAAGTAAATCTCTGTGAGCTGCAGCTCCAGTGTGTTCTCGATGATGATTCAGGGCTTCTTCTCTTCCCTGTCAAGCAGCAGCCTGGAGGAACAGTTTGCCTCCGTTCTGGAAGAAAAGTCGGTATTTTCCGTGCTGTGCAGGAGGGACTGATTGATCGGAAAGTTACCGTACGACTTCTTGAAGCTCAGCTTTTTGCCGGTGGTATTGCAGACCCACGATCTGGCCATCGACTGACAGTTGATGAAGCAGTTCGCCATGGGCTTATGGACCAGGATCTAGCCTGTGCCATGTTAGCACGTCAACTGCAAAATGGGGGCATTCTAGACCCTTTCAGTGGAGAGCGCCTGGACTTAGAAGAGAGTATTCGCAGGGACCTTCTCTCCCCTCGTTTGGCTCTGTTGGTCCTTGAGTCTCTCTGGACTTTTATGGGCTTGCTCTGGCCTGAAACTGGAGAGGTTTTACCCATTGCTGAGGCTGTTCAACAAGGTGTGATCTCGGGGGATCTAGCAAGGAGCACCCTGAGACAACGACATGCCATTGGGGCTTTGTACAACCCAGAAACCCTTCAGGTGCTGCCCCTGAACAGGACTGCTGAAAATGAATTAGATCCCAGTGCGGTCAGTTTTCTCAAAGAAATCCACATACCAGATGTTCTTTCCAACATGACCCAGTCAGGTAACCCATCTCTAAACCGCCACAGCTGGGGTTCCACTAGCTCCTCCTCTCCTCCATCCTCTCCCCTGCCTCCATCATCTCCCACAGGCCTTGTGTGGGAAACTACATCAACTAATGGGAAGGATCCTGAGGAACAAGCCAAACACAAGCTGCTGTTTCACCTCATGACTCACAGCTATGTAGATGCTCATTCTGGAAAGCGCCTCGTGCTGCTTGACCCTGAGCTAATGATAATGATCAAGGACGCTGACATGGTTGCTGGAGAATCTGCTCGTCAGGTTGAGCCGCTAAGCAGTGTGGCTACAGATAAGCTAGATAAACTGGAAATGGGGGAAAAGATTAGTTTGGCAGGTAATGGAGTGAGTGAAGGTGTCAACGACAGTTCCAGTTTAGTCACACCAAGTAAGGATTTTGAGATTAACGATAGAAGTGGCCTAGAAGAAATGCATGATGGGGAAGGAGACAACAAATCACTGCAGCAACCATCAGAACCCATAGAAGAAGACTTAGCCATTTCAGCTAAATATGAAATTGCTGGTGATAAAAGTGAAAAGGTAGATGAACAAAAGAAAGAAATGACCAGTTGGGACAGTTTAGCTTCAGCTAAATACCTCAACGATGAAATAACAAAGAGCCCAAATGAAATAATACAAACTGAATACCAACCCATGGATAGTCCTGTGCGAGACAGTGGAAGTACAACTGCAACAGAAGTTATTGAAATGGCCACAGCACCACTCAAATCAGAGGATAATGTTGAAAGGAAGACATTCAAAGAGCTCATCCCAGGGGAAAAACCAAATGAAGATGTTAAATTAACAGCATCCCAAGAAAGGAAAGATATAAAAGATTCCCAGGCTGAATCAGAAATTATAAAACAAAACGTGGCTGTAAAAGAGACAGACTCAAAGCAAGCTAAACCACAAGTTGATATCTCTGAAGCAGTAGTGGAAAAGCAAGAAGAGGATGCTGAACTGGAGAGGATGGTCATGCAGCTCAAACAGGGAGGTCTAATGACAGAAGAAGGGGAAAAGCTGCTGCCAGATGAGGCAGTAGCCCAGGGTGTCCTTCCTGGCCATACAGCTGTTAAATTAATGGCTAAAGCCGGTTTGTTTGGGGGCTTCCTAGATGCCAGCAGTGGGGAGTCACTTACCATGGAGGAAGTTATGCAGGAGGGTTTACTAGATGAAGATCTAATGTGGGGTGTCCTAAAGTCAGATAAAACCCTTGCAGGGGTTGTTGATGTGGAGAAAAGGCAGATCTGTGGGGTGAGGGAGGCAGCTCAGGCAGGGTTGATTGATCCCAACACAGCCTCTCGACTTCTGGAAGCCCAGGTGGCATCTGGGGGGATTGTTGACCTGCGTAGGGATAAGAAAGTCTCTGTGACTCTAGCAGCAAACCTGGGGCTGATTGAAGATGATCATAGAGAAGAACTTGTAGCACTGGAGAAGGCATGCAAGGGAAAGGATGCAGATTCCTCAACATTCCTCAAGAAAGCCAGTTTGCAGCTTCAGATGGAAGGTGTTCTCGACCCAGAGTCCAAGTCTCCAGTTCCTATAGAACAAGCTATTCACAAAGGCTTAATTAGACCAGAGGAAGCTTATCAGGTCTTGGCTAGGCAAGTGGCTGAAGGTGGTATAATTCACCATCCTTCAGGCATGAGGCTTCCAGTTTCTGATGCTGTTGATAGAGGACTAGTAGATCGGTCCGTTGCTCCTGGGTTAGAGGAACTTGAGTGGGTCTACCAAGGAAAAGTCAGTCCTTCACATCGCCCAGAAGCTTTTGTTTTCCAAGCATCAACCGGAGCTATTTCAGACCCTGACACTGGAATCAAACTTACTTTGACAGAGGCTGTTACTAAGGGTCTTCTAGATAAGAACAAAGCCAGTGAAGTCATGGCTTCTCCTACAGTAACTCAAGGAGTTCTTGACCCCCAAACAGCACGGATTGTGCCCTATTCAGAACTTGTAAACCAGGGTAAGATAGATATTGAAACAGGTAAACGCTTCTTGGAGGTGAAACCATTCCGTGGTGTTCAGGATAAACAATCAAAGGAAACACTGACCCTTCCCGAAGCAGTTGCATTAAAGAAAGTTGATCCAGCTCCAGCATTTAGACTTCTCCAAAGCCAGGCAGACAGCGGTGGGATCATTGATATCAGAACTGGAGAAAGGCTCTCGCTGCCTGAAGCTTCTAAGAGAGGTTTAGTTGGAGATGATATGGTCACAGAAATAGCTACAAACCAGTTTTTGAAAGGAGGCTTAGTTGATCCTTCAACTGGACAACGAGTCTCAGGTCTCAATGTTGCAACTGCTTTAGGACTGATATCTAACAATGTGGCTTTGGAGATTCAGGAGAAAGTGATGTCAGTAGAGACCGAGGGTGGTGAAGAAAGCTCTACACCCGTTGCCTCATCAGATAGTACGTACAGCCCTGCTATCAAATTTTCAGCATCAAGTCCAGACAGTCCATCAAACTGGTCTGATGTGAACACTGAGGAGCCCACGAAATCTCCACCTTCAAAGAGAGAAGCAGTGCAAGATGAAGAGAAAACACTGACATCTGTACTTTCAGATCAGTTAAAGTTATATGACACGATTGCAGATGAGGACAAAGTGGACAAACCTGAGTCAGGGAAAGAAAAGACTTCAAGGCAGCCGGACGAGTCCATGGACATCTTATTTAAGTTTGCAACTAATGTTGAGAAAAGAATCCAGCAAGCCATAAAAGAAATTAAACCACAGAAAGACACCACTAAATCACAGAGTCTTCCTGAACAGGAGGCAGATGAGAGACTGCAAATAAATGATGAACAAAGGAAAAGCATTATCAGAGATTCTGTAGAAGTCAAGCCGACACAAATCTATCATGCTGACAAAGATTTACAGGAAAAGGATAGAACAGGTGTCAATGGGGAACCTGTGCAGGGTGGGGAAAAAGAGCGTGTTCCCGAGGATGGAAGATTGAAGCCTAAGACAACGAGTCCTGTGGCAGCAATGGTTATAGATGACAAGGAAAGCAAAGAGGGTGATGAAATGTCAAATTTGGGCGAAGAGGAATCTAGAAAGGATGATGTGGCAGTGCAGAAAGATGATGGCATAAGAGAGAAGGTCCAAGTGGTGGAGAAAGCGAAGCCCTTAAAGGTTGAAGATTTAGAGATCAAAACCAGCACTCGTTCTGAAGAGTCAGCACAGTCATTGACATCTGCTTCCAAAGAGTCAGAAAACAAAAGCAAAAAGAAGAGGAAAAATAAAAAGAAGGGAAAAGGTAAAGAGACAGAGGGCGAAACACACCCTTCAGAGATAAAGCATGCATCTCAAATTTATC
The DNA here is from genome assembly GCF_964374335.1 of Astatotilapia calliptera. Lineage (NCBI taxonomy): Eukaryota > Metazoa > Chordata > Actinopteri > Cichliformes > Cichlidae > Astatotilapia > Astatotilapia calliptera. The sequence continues at coordinate 7,327,772 of NC_137442.1, read as the reverse complement.
AAACTGAGGAGGAGATGGAAGGAAAGTCTGGAGCTGTTAATGCGACTACAGTTGAGCTTGCGTCACAAGACGTAGACAAGAAATCACAGATTCATGGTCAGGGAGCTTCTGAAGGGCAAATCGAAGGCATAAGGACTGATGAGAAATTTGAGGTTGAGAGTAATTTGGTGAGACAGGGACAGAAAGAAGCCTTAAAACCAATCGCTGAACCAGAGAAAGAGGCAAATAAAATATTAACAGCTACAGCAAAGGCTGATAAGAGAGAGGAGATGAAAGGGAAGTCTGAAGAAAAGGATTCTGTCGCTCAGCAACCAGAAAAACCAGAGAGCATTCAGGAGGTGAAGGAAAGGAAAGAGCATGAGCTGCCTCAGAAATCCCCTCTGCCAGACACTGAGAAAGCGGCCTTGATCCTGAAGGCCAAAGAGAGTATTCTTAAAAAGGTGTTTGAAAAAGGCGTGAGTGAGAAACAGGCTGCTGAGGAGCTGCAGGCGCTGCGCAAGGAGGTGGGGAAGAAGGAGGGTAAAGGTATAACTGTTAGTGATGTAAAGGCACAAACTCGGCACGCTAAGGAGGATGGAGTGGAGAGTCGAGCTGTAAAAGAAGACACTGTCAAGACATCCGATGGTTTATCTGAAGAAAGTAAAGAAGAAGAGATGAGTGTCAAGGTGGACAAAATGAAACTGAGAGAAGTCAAAGAAAATCTGCCTGTGGAGAAACCGTTGGTCGAGGAGACCACGGAGGCTGAACCGCTGGAAGTTTCTTCAAATGAAAAAGAAAAGGATGCAACTTTTGGAATGGAAGAGACACAAAAAGATATTAAGACAGCTGCATCGGTCCAATCTAAAGAAGCCCAGCCTAGTAAACAAAGTAAGAAGAGCAAAAGATCCAAGAGGCTGAAAGTGGCTGAAAAAGCTGAGCCTGATACTGAGAAGGCACTGAGCAAGGAAAAAGTGGAAGTGACTGCAACAGAAATTACCCCAAAATCCACTCTGGAAAGAACAGATTTGGAAAGCTCAGGTTTGATTCAGGAGCAGAAGGTAGATTCTGAGAGTCGGTCACTAACGAGGGATGTCCTCTCACCTTCGGCTGGTGAAGAGACAGTTGAGGTGGAGACCCCTGCAATTATTATTCCAACAGTTGAGACTCTTGAACAAACTTCACCACAGAGGCCCAGTTATCACGTGCAGGACATCGTACAAGCGGAAGAAATCAGTGGCGGGAAAGACAAATCCCATTCAGGCACTGGAGGTGTGATCGAAGCTGACCTTTCTCACGATGGACACAAAGTGGAGACTCAGTCCACAGCTCTGTCCGCTGCTCTGTCCACAGCTCAGCCCACAGCTTCTGATCCACAGCCTGATAAAACAGCTGGCAAAGGCAGAAAGAAGAAAAAGCACCAACCAGTCAAAGAAGAAGGCACCGATACTCCTGCATCAGAATCTTTAAAAAACCAACAGCAACATCTTGAATCTTCAGAAACGCCGGCTTTGCTCTCAGAAGATGCTGCAGCTGAGTCTGGATCACCTGTAGTCCCACAGTCTGAGACCACCACTGAGACCTGGGCAGAGGATGATGCCAGCGAGAGTCCCCAACAGGTGTCAAAGAAAGAGGAAGCATCATCTGTGACTGGCAAGGCAAGAGGAAAACTTGTGAAGTTATAAATATTTTTATTTATTTATTTATTTTAAAGCCCTTCGGTTGGTCAAAGCATCTTTAAAGTGTGTTTTGTTTTCTTCCCACAGTCATCATTGATGCGTCAAGAATGCTTGGAGCACGACCAGCGAATGGTGGCCCTGCTCTCCATGGTTAGACACATCGAGGTCCAACTGAAGCAGCAGCAGCAGCAGTCTGTTGGTCGCAGCCTCATCACATTGGAGGACATCATCAGACAGACTGAGGTGAAATTCACACACACAAACATGCACACTGCTTTTAATGCTTAAATTTGGTTTGCAGCTTAGATTGGCATTTGTTTTCCGTGCGAGACAAACCGGTCAGCCGGTTTAAGGATTAGTGTCTTAATCAAGAATCAAGAAAACTTTTGTTTTCTTTTCCTAATCTGTCTCGCAGACTCTGGACCTCGAACTGCGCGACATGGAGCCTGAGATCAACAAAGAGGCGGAGGCGGCTGAGCGACTGCTGAAGCCCCAACCGAAAAATGTTCCTCCTCAACTCCTATTGGCCCTGGAAAAGGATGGGCGGAGCTTGGCTCGAGGATACGAGGCTGCCAGGGCTCTTTCTGAGGGCATTCTGCAAAGTCTACGAGACCACAGAGACTCTTATAAGGTAGCAGAAACAGATAAATAACAGAGGGTAGCACACATATATATAATAGACAAAGGCATCACTGACGGTGCTCCGACTTTTCATTCAGGATGCAGTCACAGCTGAGCAGAAGTCACTGGGACAACACGTGGAGAGCTTGCTGTCTTGGCTGACAGAGACAGAGACTCAGATGGAGAAAGAGAAGAAAAATGACGGTTCAGATCAGCTCACGCAGCAGCTGACTCTTTGCAAGGCAAGTTTTCTAGAAAGAATAAATTGTATTATAAGCATATATACATTTGTCATGCTTTGAACCTGTGGATTTAAATAATTAGCAGTATTATTGCTTGGTATCGTAAACATGGATCATATGGAGGGGTGGGGACACTGGTTCACTGATTTGTTCTGCTGAGCATTCATTTGTTTGTGTGAAACTTTCCTTCAGGAGCTCCAGTCCTCTCTGATGGCTCGCTCTAGCGAGGTCAACAACGTAGTGTTTGACATTCAGGTGTTCATCTCAGAGCGGGCGCAGGACCTGGCCCCTGAGCAAAGCAGGCATCTTCTGGGGCAGCTTCAGCAGCTGCAGAAGGCCTTCCACAGAGCTTCCGGTCAAGCCCAGGCCTGGGCTGACGCCCTCTCAGCCCAGAGAGACAGGGAAGAGGAGCGGCAGCGCAAAGAGAAGGAGAAAGAAGAAGAGAAGGAGAAAGAGAGGCAGAGTGCGAGGGAGAGAGAGGTTTGGAAAACGATGATTGAGATGGTTTTAAACGCTGCGCAAACACTCGGTTAGCTTTCATATTTAACATCGTTTGTTGCCATGCTGTTAACTGTCATCATGCTAAAAAAGCTCATGTTTCATGAAATCTGATGTGTCGGATTAGAAAAGCCCAACATAATCTCGCTAACCTCCACCATAGTTTCAGCTTGTAGTGCCATTACACATCGACTCAGACCTGATCTCCTCGTCTCGGGTTTGTACTCGGACCACTGCTGCTGTTTTTGCAAATGCTTTGCTACTTGACAGTATCACCACCCTCACTTCTACTACCGAAACTTTTTATGCAAGTGTGTTTGCTCCTCTGCATGTCTCTATAACATGTGTATTATTAACCTGTTTGCCTTGCTGTTCCAGATTGCCACTGAAGAAAATCGCTTGTGTCACGGCGGTAAAGTAAAGCCTTGCTGGCTACAGCGCGTCACTGTTTTTCCTCTTGTCTCATCTGAATACCTGGGAGAAAGAGGAAAAACAGCAAAAATAAAACAGATACTTGTTTGATTTCTCTTTGTATTGTTTGTTTGTTGCTTGTCAGACACGTTGATGTAAATGTGTATGTGTGTCTGCCTCTGTGTGTGTTTTAAGTGTGAACTCTGGACACAATCTGCTCAAAGCTTGGCAATGTGCACTACAAACGTATAGCATCTTAGTAGTCTGTGCTTCTGTTAAGAGGTATAAAAATGGTAAAACAAAATCACGAGTGGGCCGTTCCTGAAGTGTTTATGATGGACTCGTCCGTACGAGGTTTGGTCAGGATCAGTTTTCCTCACATTTTCTTTCTTTCTGGATCTTTGCTTTTCCTTCTCTCTTCCATTTCTCTCAGGTGGTTCAGCAGCAGAAAGCAGAGTGCTCTCAGAAACTGGAAGGCCTCAGCATGTGGTTGGCTGGAGCTGCCAGCCTGCTGGCCAGTCAGAGACCAGGAGCAGAGTCAGGTGATGTGGATATCCTGCAGGAGAAGCAGAGGAAACTAAAGGTGTGAAAGTCCTACATTAATCTATCTTTCTTGTTTTTGTGTATAAGATTCAGCTCAGTAATTCTGGATATCGCACTTATATCATTAAAAATTTTAGTCATTTAAATCCTTAATATTTAACGGAATATTTCTATTTCTTTGTTTCTGTCTTCAGGAAGTCCAGAAAGACCTCCACACTAAAGGCGAGGGCATAGCTGAGGCCATCAGGTCTGTGGAGGAGCTCCTGTCAGAGCAAGGAGAAACCCTGAGCCCAGAGGAGAGGGAGAACCTCCAGGCGGCGCTAACAAGAATGAAGGAGCAGTACAGTGCTCTGACAGATTCAACCAGCACCACGCTGTCTGAGCTCGACACAGCCATTAATAACACTGTGCAGCAGAACACACAAAGGGTAAGAGCAGCAATGTGGTCGTACATCTGTCAGAATTTTAAAAATCCCCTTGTTAAAACAACTATTTTTACCCATTTCTGAAGATATTTTTTCATACATTAAAGACATTTTAAAAGTTAAAACCTGACATTTAAAGCAACTAGGTTTTAATTTAACGTCTTCCACCCTCCACTCTGCTCCTGTCTTCTCCTCTCCAGGCGAAAGCAGTGGAGGAACTACAGGAGACCCGAACTCATATAGACTCCCTCCTGAATGAACTGTCCACCCTTAACCAACCTGGAAAGACTCTAGCTGGATCTTCAGCAGCCCAGGATGTTATTGATTCCCCTTTTTCACCACCAGAGGGCGCTGTGATGTCACATACTGAGATGCTACAGGTTAACTCTCTGATCCATGTTTGGCACATTTTGATTTAAATGCCTTACAATGTTACAGAGTTCTGACCGATATCATCTTTCTGCCAGGCGGAGCTTCAGCAGCTCCAGGCTCAGCAGGCACAGCTGCTGCAGATCACCCAGTCGACTCGGTCCCTTTTGGAGCAGCCTGACACAACAGTTCCTCCTGAAGAGAAACAGCGACTCAGGGCTGCCCTGGACCAGCTGCAGGCTCAGCACCAGGACAAACTGAAGAGCTGCCAGGTACTAAAAGTATAAATATGTGTATAAATAGTGTGCTATTCTCCATACATAATATGTGCACTGTCTAGGAATATCTTTTTTGTTCAGTTGCAACTTAATGAGGTAATTAGTGATTTGTGTTTAGCCCCTGTGGTAACTGACTGCCTCTCCTGTATCGTTTATCTTGTAGGACCGTCTGAGAAAGTCTGAGGCTCTGAAAGATGAGCTGACAAAATTCCTCCAGGAACATGGGAGTTTGGGTACCTGGCTGGAACAAAGTGAACGGGATCTTCGTTCTCTTGGCGAAGGAGAAACAGATGCACAAGGACTTAAGGGCAGGCTAGACGAGCACAGAAAGGTACATGGAAGTAGAGTCCAGCCAGTCGTTGCTAACACAGATGGTTTCCTTCATTATGAAAGGTTTTTTGTTTTTTACAGAAAGAAAATGCTTAAGATAATTTGGAAATGATGTTATGACATAGTTTTTACACTAGAGCGACAGCATCTCCAGCGTTTACAATACTGTGAGAACAATCATCGGAGCTCAGCAGGCAGGGGTGCAGAGTTGAGCTTTGTCTTCATGTTGGGTTATTATCTACACTGTGAAAGTTAAGACAATAAGCCTTTTCAAAATAAAACCAACCTTTTGTATGTATGTTGCATCAATTTTAAAAAGTCTAGGAGAAAGTACATGTTACAGCATTAAAACCTTGCCTGTTTTCATCTGTTATGTTCAACGCTTTTATATATTTCAATATGAAGTTTCTCATGAAGATCACAAACTTATACATATGGACTGTTTCCAAATGGGATGCCAGTATTTCTCCACAAGAGGGAGCTGTTGTATCAAATTAATTTTTCACATGATGCTGACCTCAGTCCTGCAGATAGAGACAAGGTGGTGATGCCACTGGGTGAGCTGCACATCTGTAAAGCCTTTTTTCCCTCTCAAAAAAGAAGGAAAAAGCAAACCTTTAGAAGTTCAAACTCTGTACTGCATCTACTACTGAGCAGAAAATTCTCCAGGCAGACAAGTTTGCTTGTGGCGTTGTGGCTCTGCAGTTTGAATGAATTAGCCGAACGTGGTTTTTGCTGCTTTGAACTGAAGTAAATGGGCTGGGCCCAGATTGAAATCACTGTTCTAATGTATGTTTTGTTGTTGTTGTTTTTCTTTAATTATCCATGGGTGACTAAGTTTCCACGCTCCAGTTCAAGTTATCCATATGTTTTTATATAGTCTCACATGTGGGAGGGGGAGGGAAATTCCACTTTACCAGTTTAGGATAATTTACTCATGAAGAGTCCCCTGGTACCTCATTTACAGTGTTTTATGTGTTTTCCTTACACGTTTTCCCCACCCATTCTTGTAATTTGAACTGATGACCTTCTGATATAATCGTGCTTTCCATGAAAACTTAAAATTATATTTTCCACTTAAACTCTGTGAATTTATTCCCAATTGACCTGTAAATATATCTGTAATTCCAGCTTGCCGAAGATGTGATTTGCCACAAGGCGGACTTGCGCTTCGTTTCCATCTCGGGTCAGAAAGTTCTGGACTCTGTTCAGGGAGCTCTGGAGCAAGGTGGTGGTTCAGATGCATCTCTGGAGAGCACCAAGCAGCTGGTAACTGACAATCTACAGGATGCCAACCACAGATACACCACTCTACACACCAAGGTGAAGGAAGTTCTGATAATCATGAGGAACTGTGCTAAACGCCACATTTGGTTCATGTATATGCTTAAAAACCTTTGTGTGCTATGTGCAGTCAACAGAGTTGGGCAGCCGTTTGTCCGGCCTGTTGGAGAGATACCAGCAGTACCAGGATGAGGTCGTCTCCCTCCACTCCTGGCTCAGCACTCAGGAACAGAACCAAAGCATAGCGAAGGCCAGCGCAGAGACAGACCCGCAGAACCTACAGAACACACTACGACAAGTACAGGTGAAGCATGCAATGACCAACACCTGCATTAATGAGCACAAAATGACAGAGAAAAGAGAAATTATGCAATTGAGACACATTCAAAAACATGGCTTAGTTTGCAGTCTTCATTCCATAGCTGTATACCATGCAAAGAAATTATGAAAAACATTAATTTAATTTTTCAGATAACGAAAAAAGGCTGTAATATTTGTGAGGATTATAGGAAATATTTATGGGTTTTATGGGTATCTCTATTTCCAGCTGCTTCAGGATGAGCTGGCAGAGCGCTCGGTGCAGCTGGAGAAGGTGAAGAGGGCAGGAAGAGATCTGGTCAGCACAGATGAATCTCCTTCCCTGAAAGCTGTTGACATCCTGTGTGCTGCAGGTGATTTAATCTGCCAAACACGTTGACTTCAGTTATAATCACAGACCACAGAGCCTTTATTTGGGCTCTTTCACAGCTTGACTTGTTTCGCACACTTTCTCTTTAGATGGCTTGGAGAAGAGATTCGACTCCCTTTCCACATCTGTCTCAGAACGGGCCGAGCAGCTGCAGACAGCTGTGGCCCAATCTGTCAGCGTCCAGGAGGGCCTCAAGGGTCTGCTGAGCTGGTTGGACAAACTGGCTCTGAGCCCTGGACCAATTGAACCCACTGCACAGGCTGTACAGGATGCCCTTACTCAGAACCAGGTGGGATAATTACCAAAAGAAAAATGCTGAATTTTTTCACAAAGTATAAAACATCTGAAAACAAATTGCCTGAATTTTGTAGGTTTATAGTTATAATAAATATCCATCCTACTCTAAAAGGACCTCTTTTTTTTCATCTTTCTTGTTCAGAAACTTCGGCAGGAATTACTCTCCCGGCAGGGCAGTGTGGACGCAACACGAGACTCTGTTTCCAAACTGCTTCACACCTCAGACGCCTCCACGGCTTCAGGCCTTCAGGGGAGTTTAGAAGATCTGACTCAGCGCTTCACTGCAGCACAGGCCAGCCAGGCTGAGAGGGAAGCTGAGCTCAAAGGGCTGCTGCCCAAGCTGGAGAGCTACGAGCGGCTGGGGTCAGACCTCCAGGTCTTCACCCAGAGCCGAGTGAAGGCTCTGAGTCCTGTCGGTCAACCGGACCGCAGCGTGGACGACTACAGGCAGACCATTGAGGTTAGCAGGGTCGACAGATTTTCATTAATAGGTCAGTGGATTGGTCATACGGTGGCTCCGTCCAACATTTTTGTCTGTGTGTGTTTTCTCAGGAGGTCCGATCGGAGCTGGAACAGGAAGCCGGGCAGCTGAAATCCTTCTGCAACCTTGGCACCGAGCTCAGCCAATCAAAACCCTTCAGTAATACTCAAAGCTTATTGGACAATGTCAAAGAGGTCACTGATGAATTCAACCAACTGGAAGAAAATGTAAACGAAAGGTAAAAACACCAATGTGAAAAATGCACTTTCAGGTTGTGCAGCTGTAAATGTGAATAAGTGTTTTTAAAGGGACCCAAACTGTGTTGTAAGGAAAGAGTTCATGCTCACAAGTTTTTGGGGGTTTTTTGGTGTTTGTTTGTTTTTTGAGTAATAAAAATCATAGAAAACAAACTTTTACAGCTAATGTCCCTTTAAATTTAGATAACTTGGTAATTTAAGACTTTTTTTTTATAACAGTATAATATAGAATTTAAATTCAAGTGTGCAAGTTTCCTAAAAGAGGATGATGCAGCTCCTGTCTCATCAGTTGCCAGGTTCACTATAAAATACACAAGAGGGCCCCAGATACAAATCTCTGAACAGTGCCATGGCTCCTTTATTTACCATTTGCTCCCAGATGTGTGAATCATAAAAATGTCAGCCCGTTCTAGACTTACTTCAAATGAGACGACCTTGGAGATGAATTCAGAGCAAACCTAGGATGTGGTTTGATTCGTCTAAGATTGAGTTTTATCTACTTTTAAAACACTTACTGTGTGAGTGGAGCGGTTTCCAAATTTTGTTTTCTAAATCTGTAACCTTCACAAGGCACCGGTTGCTATGCCTACAAGGCCTGACGTTGTATCAGTGAGCAGCCACACTTAAAGCCTGTCAGCAGGGGGTTGGGAATTTATAAATACCATCAGTCTGGTGCAGATTTATTGGATTATAGTTCAGATTGGTGGGGCAGTCAGCCTTCTGTAAAATCAACATATTATTTCTAATTTTATAGTGGCTAAACGGCACTCATACGACGTACTGTAGGATGTGGGTTTGTTTTAATCTTACGTGATGTTTCTCAGTACTGGGGTACAGTACTGTGTCTCTCTGTGTGAGCCTACTGTATTCAAATGAGTGTGAACTGATGTGTTGACCGGGGTACTAATATAAGCAGAGTTCACATGGCTCATTGTCCGTCCTATAAACTGCCCGCTCAGATAACTCCCAGCCTCGAATCCCGAGGGAGAGAAAATAGCAGCGTGATAATGATACTGCTCCATGCCAGACGTCTTCTCAGAGCTGTTTTGTCTGCAGGCAGTCAGCACTTTTCCAGCTTTAGCCCGACACAGATCACATACGCAGAGGGAGGTCAAGGCTGGACCTTGGCTGGTTCATGTCAGCAGTGTTTTGTCTGGGCATTTTTCTGTCTTTAAAAAATTACAGTGGGTAACTGTTTATACTGTAATGGATCACATGATTACTTGACATTAAAATGAAAATTAAAAAATGTGTTTTTTAAGCAGAACTTTCCCTGCTCTGGTTCTCCGTACGTTCTCTGGTCTCTGTCTACGACTTGTTTTCTTCACGTTGTCGTCTTCCTTCCTCATCGTCTGTTTTTCCACACACAGGTTTGCTGCCATTCAGGCCTGCGAGCAACAGCTGCTCCAGTTCCGCGGCCTCTCCAGCTCCCTCGTCAGGTGGCTTCAGACAGCACAGGACCAGCTGCCCTCCAAAGAGGCCAACCTCAACACCGAGGGCCTGCAGAGGAGAGTTCAGCAGCTTAAGGTTAATTAATTTGGCTGTAAATGATTCATACAATGTGAATCATGGGAAAAAAATATATCCATGCTACTTGAAACGACTCCTTAAAATGCTTTATGACTTCAGGACTTGTTGCACGACTGGGAGTCGCAGGGATCCCGAGTTCAAGAGCTAAACAAGACGGGCTCCGAGCTGGAATCGCTCATCATCGATATCACCGCTCCTCAGACCAAAACGGGTAAGAACGAGGATGCAGAAGCTGCCAATCAATAAGCACTCTCACACTCTGCTTCAGTTTAAATGACTTTGTTTACGCATGAGAGCGCTTTTAAGTGAGAATTACAGACGGTGTGGGCGGGGGGGAATCATCGGAGGATTTATAAAGTAATTTGACCTGAGGTAAACAGATATGAAAAACAAATCATGAATTAAGAACTGCAGGAAGGCGACGACAAAAACAACAAGTGTAATGAATCTGTATTAATAATCAGACCTGTCGCGGTACATTCCTGTGATACAGCTAAGCTATGACGGCACGTTTAAATAATGAAGGAAACAGGGAGCGCTGCCAACTTCTAAAACAGTTTGTTACCTGCAGACTTTGCAGGGAAACCCAACAAAACCACAAACTAAATCCCAGACTTTTCCAGTTATTTTCTCTGGCTTTGGACCACATCAGAAACATTTGTATCCACTCACTTCTAGGTGTTCTGCCCTCTGGTTACATGGTTGGAGATTCTTGTGTACACATCTTAATAGTTAAGTCAAATAAAACCAAAACAGAAGTAGGCGAATGGTGTGAGTGTTTATCTTGCTGTGTGTTACACACATTAGATTCCTGTGTCCATGTTCAGACTGTCTTTTTCTCCCAAGTCTGTCTCTCAGCGTTCCTCACTTCCTCCCGAGCATCCTGTGCTGATATTGTTTGTACGCTGGCAGATGTTTTTGGTACCGTTGAGCACCTGTGTCTGAACCTTTTTTCAAACCCGTTGGTTCGTCGCTCGCCACGTTGATGTTTGTGCGACGGTGTTTGCATGAGCATGTTGTACTCAGTCAGCTGTGTGTGTTTTTCTCCCAGGTGCTCCTCACATCAATGGCTCAGCAGGTCCCAGCAGTGTCAATGGCATTCACACCTGTAAAGGTGAGCTCTCCCTCCAGCTCGCTCTCTGTCCTTTTTCTCCATCAAGCCCGACTTAACCGTGTGGTGTCTTTTCACTCGCTGTTTATTATATAACATCTCAGCAGCACGCGTATTCACAAAGGCCAGTGAGACGCCGCTGCACAACCTTTGTGTAGTCAGAAGCAGCAGACCCCACATGGTTAAAATGAGAGTCTAACATGAACCTCAGAGAGTTGACCACCACCTACATTAGTGGTGCTTTTAGAGAGTGTTCTCTGTTTTACCCTTTCCTGTGCCCCCACTCTGTCCTGTCACTGCTGGCTTTCTGTCCATCCAAAACACAGCAGGTATATTTATTACATTAAAAAAAATACTGGTGTCTCCACTGCTTCACTCCAAAGTTTCTCTTTATGTACAGTTGTGGGTCTTCCTATCCTTTTGCTCTGAGTTTTTGCCTGTTTGCTGGTTTTCTCTGTTCTGGTGTATTCGGGGTTTTCTAATATGTTCGGGGTTTATGCCTTTTTTGGCCCTCAGATCTGACAGAGCTCCAGGTAGCAGTGTCTGATGTGAACAGTCGATATGACGCTTTGGGCGGGGAGTTAAAGGAGCGTCTTGGTCAGCAGCAGGCCTCGCTGGAGCTGAGGCAGAAGGCCAGGCAGGGCACAGAAGAGCTTAAGAGCTGGCTGACAGACAGAGAGGAAAGCCTGAAACAGGCACAGACCGCCTCTCCCTCCAAACCGGAGGTGGTACGAGCTCAGGCCCAGGAGAACAAGGTAAAGGATAGACTCTAATGCTTTGTGGTGCCTTTTTTTCTTTGGTAAAAATGCAGCAAAGTCATCTGTTGTCTGTTATCGCCAAGTTTTGTTTGCTTTATTGAATAGCTTTGATATGCAGACGTTGTTTTTCTTCTGCAGGCCCTGCTGTCAGAATTGGCCGAGCACTCAGGAAAGGTGGAGGAGCTGAAGAGCACGCTGAGGAAACTGATTGCTGAAAACCCAGATTCACCAGAAGCAGACACCTGGAGACAACAGCTGCAAGAGATAGGTATGTGCTGTAGGTGACGGCGGAAAAGGTGATGTAGGACTGGACAAGCCTCTAGTATGGAGACAAGAGACGGGAAGGGCTGAGCTTAGCGTAGTTTTAAAATAATGTGATGGGAGTGTTTCCGTTGGATGAAAAAATAAATGTATGAAGGATGCTCAATGAGTTGCCAAGTATGCACTTACCTGTGCAGTACACCCCAAGTAAATCCTGTGTGTAGGAAACGGGAATGAGCACTGCACTGCGCAGTACTTTTGGAGAGATTCATTATGAAGACGATGCACTGTGTCAAAGCCTGAGCGATTCACGCAGAGGAGATGCAAGTCAGTGATGTAGAGAACAAACACTGCCTGAGGGGCTTGACACAAAGAAACGCTGATTTAGAGAAATATGACTTGTGATACCCGTAGCAGTCAGGGAGTTTATGTTCCCTCATGTCAAGTTTGATAAATATGAGAGGACAATAAGAAACAGATAAAAATGCAGATGACTGTAGATGTAGACTGTGCTGGAAACGTAATCTTTCCAGACTTCTTTAAATGGCCTTAAAAGATGACGGTTTTTTTTGCTTAGTTGAAAATGGCTCTGAAGGAAACTTGCACGTTACTTCAGAATTTGTAATAACTTTTATATGAGATGACGAGAAGGTGAAATCAATACCGTCCAGGGAGAGAGTGGGAAGCGTTCCTGTCGGAGCTGTTTGTTCACTCGAATACTTGATATTTTTACCCTATGAGCGAACAGAGACAGAAATATGTAAGGTGAAATCCAAGAAGGAGGCCTTTATATTTAATATTTCATAAAGTCTTTTCAAAGCCATGTGGACCGAGTACACACACACGCACTGCAGGATGCCCAGAACATGAGTCAGTGAAGGAGACAGAAGAGGTAGGAGGGGCAGGGGAAGAAAAATCTAATATGACTGAGCTGTAATGTTGCACAGCTAAATGAAAAAATATTCCCTAAACAATCTGTTCCCTTTGGTTAGTTTTTAGATGAGGAATATACAAACACGTTCATCAACAGTTTGACTGAAGTTTTCTCACGTCTGCTTTGATTACTTCCTCAGACTCCCGCTGGCAAACGGCTAATCAGACCGCGGCTCAGAGGCAGACTGAGCTCGAGACGTGCGCTGATAGGCTGGGCAGCTTTGCCTCAGCGGCCAATCAGTTGGGTCCTTGGCTGAGGGAGAAGGAGCTGATGATGAGCGTTCTTGGACCCCTGAGCATCGACCCCAACATGCTCAACACACAGAAACAGCAAGCACAGGTATGCTCACCTTATAAAGCCGGAAGTGCTGTTGGCCATGTGGTCCTATGTGCAAATTTCTCTTCATCTTCTGGTTCGCTGATTTAATAGGTTGAAGTTTGCCCGTGGTGAACGGTGATAGACAGATCACCTGCCAAGTATTTTTGAAAGTGCCAGCTCTTTTCGCAACAGTTTACACGGACAAGTTCCCAGATGGTTCTGTCTAACAAACCATCTGCTGTGTCAGGTTACAAGTACGTGGCAGAAAATGTAAAAAGAATTAAAGCTCTGAGTAGGTGAAACAGTGATGTTCAATGAAAATCCAGCACAAGAAAAAGTGGGGGGGTTTCTGCAGGCTTTCAATTCTTAGACAGATTGTATGTTTTTGATATCGACAGGTTACTTCATTGAATTTGTAATGATGCCTTTGATCTTTCCTCTTTCCTTCAGTTCATGCTGCGGGAGTTTGAGACCCGGCGGCCACAGTTTGACCAGCTGACTCAGTCAGCTGAGGGCATCCTCTCCCAGACCGGTGACTCTGCTCAGGACCCCAAGGACCTGGCAGAGGTGCGTTCTGAACTGGGCTCCATCTCCCAGCAGTGGGAGGACCTAACGAGCAAATTGACACAGAGGTCGAACCACATCGATCAGGCCCAAGGAACCAGCGAACGGTACCAGGTAAGACTGAGACAAGTCGAGAGGTTTCAGCAGAATCTTGAGTCACATTCCTCATGTGGTGGTAAACATTTCTAATCTCCCATTCAGGCCTTGCTCCGAGATCTTTCCTCCAGTCTGTCTGCTCTGAGTGAGAGGTTGGATGCTCAGGCCTCACTGAGCGCTCAACCCGAGGCACTGAAACGCCGCCTGCAGGAAACCGGAGAGATCCGATCTGTGCTGGAGAGAAGGCGGACCGAGCTTGCCGAGGCGGAGAAGCTCTGTCAGGAGCTGAGCGCCATCGTGGCTGAACCCTACCTGAAAGAAGAGCTGAGCAAACGACTGGAGGGTGTCAGCGGGCCGCTCAAGAGTTTGGAGGAGCGTGCAGGTATGTGGAGTTTATGTGGCACATTGAATGATTATCATTACTATTTTACAATTTTTATTATTGTTATGATTGATAATTGTTGATGCAAAAACCTGCTACTAACTAACTCACTGATAAATACATCAGAACCTTCTGAAGTCCTTTTTGTCATTTTTATTAATGTACTTGTTTGGTGTTTGTTTCTAATTCCTCTTGCTCTGCTTTTCTTTCCTTTAGCTGACGGTCTGTCTCAGCTCCAGGCTGCCCTGTCGTCCACCCAGCAGTTCCAGCAGATGTTTGAGGAGTTGCGCTCCTGGCTTGACAAGCAGACAGATCCTAGAGAATCATCAACCGTCGCCCTGCCCTGTCAGCCGGAGGCCATTCGCTCCCTGCTGGCAGAGACAGATGAGCTCCAGCGTGGGATTGCCAGTCAGCGAGGCTCCTACGAGCTGATCCAGGCTGAGGGAGCGTCGCTCCTCGCCACTCTACCAGTAGACGAGCGCTCAGCCCTGCAGGCCCGTCTGACCTCCTTGAGACAGGACTGGGAGGGCCTGAACCACAGGATCTCAGACAGGGAGGCAAGACTGAAAAACACTCTGAACAAAGCAGAAACTTACCAGCAGCACAAGGCTGAGCTGGTACCGTGGTTAGCAGACTGCGAAGGGAAAGAAAAAGAGCTACAACCATCACTTGACTCGTCTGCCCTGGATGAAGCCTCGCAGAAAGCACGAAATCTGTCCCTGGACATCGAGAGACGACAACCTCTACTTGAAGCCTTTAATGCTGCATCTGATCAGCTGCTGGAGCAGTGCTGCATCGGGGAGGAAGAGGTATGGACTGAAATATGGAGACTGATAAATCCATTCATCTGATTGGCGATGCAAGATTAAAATGTATGAAAAAATCTAAAGTTCAGTAAATGATAAACACATGTTTTTTTGTAGGTACGTGATGAGAAGGCTCAGCTGAACCGGAGGGTAGATGGACTGGGCGAAAGCCTCCACAATCGCACCGCCCAGCTGGAGGAGCTGGCCAGCCGTCTGAAGGAGTTTGAAGAAGGTAGACAGGCAGTGGAGAGGAGACTGGAGGCTGCCAAGCACCAAATCGAAGTGCAGGAGGCTCTAGGACCTCAGGTACTGAAAAGCATTGATCATTAACCTTCACACTTACGTTATTGCCAGCAGTGACCACATCGCCTTCTTTCACATTCAGGCATGCAGTGCCAAAAGCCTGGAGAGGTTGAGAAGTCAGCAGGAGAGTCTGAGATCCTTGCAGCCTCAGGTGGTCTACCTGAGAGACCTGGCTCAGGGGCTGGTGCAGGATGCACCCCAGACACCAGGAGGCAGCACAGAGGGAACACGGAGACTCCAGGAGCAGGCCAAAGATGCAGAGAAAGAGTATGAAGATGTTACTGACAAGGTGGGGAGCAGGGTCATTGTAATTAAAAAGGGAGGGGGTTTGTTAAAGTTTCTTTAATGTACTCGGGCATCAGATACATCTGTGTTTATCAAAAAGGGTGAACTTCCTATTCCCTGATTACCTGTACGTGGCCTGGAATTGTCTAAAATATACTTGATGCACATATTAAAGTGCCAAATCTGCCACCCGGGAACATGCTTTGGTAAAACAGCAGGATGTGACAAAGGGGCAGTGATGAAAGGAGCCATAAAAGTTGATGAAACCCAACCAGCAATTTTTGTAATCTGGACTGAAGACATGTTTTACCACCGGACGAACGATTTATTCCAAGGGTCATTGTGTGAGAGGGTGTCTGATCTAGTGAGTGTGCCAGTGAACTGAGGGAGAGCAGAACAGCTATAGCTGTCAGAGGAGTTTGGCTGTTAATGTTATAGTAGTGATGCTGTGTATGGTCGGTGTGGACGTTCAGCACTTTGTCACAGTTTGAAATGTAAACCAGAGCGTTCAGAATTCAGCGCCCATAACGTTTCATCTTATTTCTGCAATCCAGCTTCCATATATTCCATTTAAGGTCACAACTACCACACAACTTCTCACTGTATACAGTATCGAAGCCATCAGGCTACGCTGGGATCCTCTAAGATGTTTTATTTACCTTTTTTAAAACAAGACAAACTATCGATCTGATGACATTGCTGCCGAGGAAACAGTTCTGCGGTGCTTTGCGCAATGATGCTTCTACTGTCCCTTCCTTGCACCTACACAGACGAAATCTATTTATACTCGCTGCTGTGTTGCATCATTTTCTGGTTTGGTCACACGTTGTTCTCTAGCCTTGAGCTGTTGCTTTGGACAGAAAATATTACCACACAGGCTTCTCTCTGTCTGATTAATTTGTGGTTTGAACAAGCAGTCTTCTGTTCTAAGCTGATATCATTACTGGGTCTCTATTCTTATTAAATTTCTGGTTCTTGTTTGTTGCTTTTGTTGCTTTTTTAAAAAAAAAAGAAAATATTTCCAAAAAAGTAGTCACTGCACTGAAAAGCAAAAAGTCGTCATGCTCTTTCTGCCCTTTCATTTGTGATGTTTTCTGGTTTGACGCTTCAGAGAAAAGAGATTTCATGTCAGAGTAAAACGTGGGGAGATGGTCTTTCAGTTGTAAGGCAGATGCTGCTGTATTTTTAAATCTCTTTAACGTGTGTTGTTAAATTAATGCATTTTAAGGTCAAGTACAATCATAGTTAAATACTTGTTATCCTCCTCCATCAGATCGAGCAGTGCTGCTCCTCCCTGGAGTCACGGCTGCAGGGCGTCGGCGAGGTCCAGGCTCACGTGCGGGACGTCTTCTCACGTCTCGCCGACCTTGATGATGAACTGGACTCCTTCAGTCCCGTTGGACGCGACGCGGACTCCTTGGCCTCTCAGGCCGACGCCCTGAAGGGCTTCCTCTCCCGTCTGGCCAACCTCAGGACTGAGCTGGAGGGCCACGCGTCAGAGTGTACCACCATGCTGCGGCGCGAAGGCTCCTCTCCCGACCTCCTCGCACTCAGGAGGGAGACGGAGGCTTTGAGCCGCCAGGCCGGCAAGGTGAGTGAAGAGGACGCTGATGTGATGGAGGTTATCCTGACTCGTGGCGGCTTTGGTAAATGTTAGTAACATCCTTGATTTGTGTTTTCTGCTCTCTAGCTGAGTGAACGCGGCCAGGCCAGGTTGGACCAAATCGAGGATGCTGCGGACCGTGTTCGTGATTTCTACAGGCTGGTGGCTGAGCTGCAAGGCCTGCTGGGAAGAGCAGAAGAGAATCTGAATGCGCAGGGCCTGGTTGGCACAGAGGTGGAGATGATTAAGCAGCAGCTGCAGGAGTTCAAGGTAGGACTCACTGGTTATTAACGTGGATGTGTGCAGTCTGTGTGTGTGACTGTGAAAGCAGCGAGTTTGCAGCCACTGAATTCGTTGTCACTGAATGTTTTGAGGTTTTTCAACAAGGAATCAGATTTGCAGTAGTTTGTACCAAATCTTCTTTTTTCCTTGTTACATTCAGCTCGATTGTGTGATTTCCACTGTTCGTTGTTATGACTACAGTATATGTATGATTCTGAGAAGACAAGAGTTTATCATCGGCTCAGGCGGGTATTGTGTCTGCTCGTCGACGACATGCAAGAATCTAAAATAGCTCCGGGTGAACGGGTTGTTCGTGTTTGTGTGTCTCCCTTCTCATGATGCCATTGAAATGAAATTGCACAGATACACAGCGACTCTTCAGCGTAACATGAGCTTTGATTTAGAGCTGCGTGTGTGTGAGTGAGTTATGAATAGTGACATTCAATATGTGTCTCTGAGGGGGTCTGTATCTGTGCTCTTCCTCTTGCTCATCTCTCTAGAGACCATGAGGTACATGGGTGGGGGTGAGTGTGTGTGTGTGTGTGGGGGGGACTCCTGTTGTGCATCAGGACTCGGACACGGTGATTAGCTGAGTCACATGTCTCTTTGAAACGCCTGACACGCTGCTGTTCTTTTAAGGATAGTTGTGGTTCTGTCAACATTTCCAGCCAATATGTGAACGCACTCTCCCTCCCTCAAATACTTATGACGCCCCTCCCTCCTCGTGATGTTCAAGCCCCGCCCAGCTAGCGTTTTTACCTCGTTAGCCTCGTCACTGTGGTGATGGAAAATGATCTAAATTTGATGCCGAGGCAAAACGAGTCTATTTTTTCCTTTTCTTGTGGTTGAGACGAGCTCGGGTTCTGTAGACACAAGGAATGGCTGTACTGTCTTTGTTTGTGCTGCTCCTTTTTACCTCGAGGATTTGAGGCGTTTGAGGACACGTTTCCCAGCGTGAGTCTTCGGTGGTAGTCTGGGCGTTACATAAACTTTCTAAACCATATAAATACAGCTTGCACTACACAGAGAGTGCGGTTTTAAGCTTATAACATACAACATTAGATACTGAGAGGCTGCTAGCCACCACAGAACCACCCAGCTTCAGACTTCAATCAAACCAAGATTTGATCAAATATTTTGAATCCTGTGTTGCAAATTTACAGTTTACGGGTTTAACAATTACTAAGAGGCTGGAGCTGAAAGATTGGAAAAGAAAAATAAAGCAAATGACACATTTGCTGAGTAGAAATTAAATTGCCTGTAAAATTACTGGAAGGACTCCTGAAGATGTGACCTCTGTAAGAAGTTTATTTTGTCCTGTTAACAGCCCATAACCCAAAGTTTCTGGATTTACAACGACACAAACACAGCACATTCTTTTCAAGTTGCTTCACAACTTCAATCGACAGCTGACTTATTGTGGCAGAAGACTGAACTGCAGGAAAATAAATACTGGAGTAAGAAATGTGATAATTCTGAGCCAGTGGATCCAAATTTAGGATCTGACTGTTTACACACCGCATGTTTACAGTGAGGTATTAACCTAAATAATGAAATCCTTAATCCTGTATGTACTGTAATACTGTAAGTTGTCATTAAGACATAACTGTTTACAGCTCGTTCTGCATTTAAAGAAAAAAATCCTGCTGGGAGAAACTCCTGGCACCTCCAGTGTTCGGTTCACAGGCCTAGGCTAGTCTTTCAGTCTGACTTCTCTCGTTAACGAGTACATTTTCTTGACATGATGTAATATCCTGTCCACTTTAGACAACTATGTGAGAGCTCAGGAGTAGTATGCAATGAGTCCCACGCACAGTCAGTGCATTTTCTGCCATCTGCAGCTTGTGGCGCTCCAGGAAGGTCCTGCTTTTTCAGGATGATCGATGACTCGCATAATATGGGCGCTAATCATTTTTTTGCACACGACAAATTTAGTCTGAGTCGTCCTCGTCCCCTTGAGAGCGATCATCTCCGCTGTTGTCGAGATGCGTGGGTGGATCAAAGAAGAGTTTTTACTCATTCCATGTGACTCTTTGTTCCTGTTTCTCTTCATCCTCAACTTTTTAAACCTCTGCACCTTTCTTGTTTTCTTCCATCCTAATTTGATTATTCGGATATATTGAAACATCTTAATTTCCGGTGCGCCTCCTTCTTGGCCTACTAACCTTTCTTTGTGTGCGTTTCTGGGTTTTTCTCTCTTCTTCCCCCTCACCGGGCTCTTAATGAGAGCGAGCCGAGGGAATGTGTAGCAGAGAACAAACAAATAGAGGAGATAAAGAGCTGCTGAAAGAAGAAGGGAAGGATGAGAGGAGAGATCCAGATAAATAGGCTACACTTGAAAAACGGAGCCACATCAAAGAGTCTGAAGCTCCGTCAAATATTTTGCACTTGAATTAATCATGTTAGCGAGCAGATCTGCAGGTGTACTAATGCGCCATATGACTGGGAGTAATTAGGTCAAAGCAATATTTCAGTGTTTACAAGGTTTAAAGAGGCAACTGATATTATTTTTTATCAAATAAAGCATGTTTCATATTAATAATAAGCAGCTTTTCCAGCATATTTTCATTTTGATGCAGAAAAGAAATCGCTTAACAAGATTTTAGCCCTTAAATGAGTTTACACAAGCACGCATCATACGCATGGTGACAAGAAAAAATGTTTCTTAATTAAATACAGTGAAGGTATTATCTAATGTTCAATTTATTTGTGGATTACGCTCACACGCTATTTTTCCCTGGTTAGTAAATCTGGCCCTCGGGATCTTCCCTATAATGTCTATACAGATTTCATTGTTCTCAGATGATGAAGCAAAGCTGCAGCATCGCTCAAGCTCAATCTCCGATCAAATAAAGAAACATGCATACAGCTACATAACTTGACACACGACAATAAAATGCCCATACCGCCTTAAAAAGCCACGAGCATGGCTGTAGACCTGATAAATGGTCTACTCTATTTGCTACAGTGTGAAATTGCAGCATTTCAGCTGTAGTGAAACAGACGCAATCAAAATATAAGTCAAATATTCCATCGCGTGTCTGTATGTGTTATTTAAGAGGTAAATAGTTTGTGTTGTTTTTCAGTGATGAAGACCTTTCCTCTATTAAAGCTGTGAACTGTGAGCCGAGGTGCAGACAGACTGCAAAAATATCACGGGCAGAATGTATAATAGCTACTGTCTGCAGGGTATGTAGAGCATGGAGAAATGGTCTGTCACTCTATCTGGGGGCAGGGGGGGTATTTATAGGAGGGCACCGAAGAGAGGATAGCAGGGGGGATATTGTGAAGAATCGAGAAAAAGACAAACTATCGGGCAGGATTACAGATACACAGGGAAAGATGAGGAATTTTGTGATAGACGGTTTACGTTGCTCTGGTCTTCTGTCTGACCCCGTTTTGACTTTTTTCATTTTTTTTCTTGGTAGCTGAAGAATATCTTGTCCTGTGTCTTCTAATAGTCTTGAGATGAGAAAATGTCTTTCGTCCACTTTTGTGAACCAGCCCTCCTGGTTTTGTTTTTTTCCCCTCCACCTCTCTCTCTGTTTCACTCTCTCTGTAACCGATCCAGGCTCATTTCAAACCTAAACATGTCTGTCTGGCTCTAAAACAGACCGGGCCACCCCTCTCCCCTCTCTTCAGCCCCCTTCCCCTCCCCCAACAGACCCCTTTTCCAATCCAGAGAGATGATGTCATGCCAATGCTTAAAAAGACCAGTGGGCTCAAGATGAGGTGTGTGTGTGTGTGTGTGTGTGTGTGTGTGTGTGTGGGGGGGGGGGTGGTATGGGTGGAGGCTAGCCGTGGGATGATGGGGTCATGGGAGTGGGTGGTGATGTTGTCAGATTATTGTTTAAAGTTCCCAATGGTGATCTCACAGAGGCTTACTGAGTCAATGAGGGTGCGAGAGAGCAGTCTCCTTCTGCTCTTTGTCTCTTTATTAGCATTCCTGTTACACTGCGATTTATTCAAGACACTCCGAGCCTCGGAAACATCATTTTGTTCTTAGATAAACATCTAAAAGTTTGGCTGTGAGAAACTGAAAGTGAGCAGATGTCACTGACTGAAAAATGTGATGTTTAATGTAAAAGTTTTTTGGCAGGGGTTGAAAATCCAAGAAACCGCCACCTCGATGTCACCCACGGGTTTGTGAAGCCTCATTTTGAATCTAGATTTTAGCATTTTGACCTTCACTGTGTTGTTATTTCAAACCAAGAAGTGCTAATGTGTGAGCTAGGTTATCAAGCTCCATCACTAGACTGTATGGGTACACATGCACATATACCTGTTAATTAGTGCTAAGTAACATCTAAATTAAACTAGTATTTAACTATAACCAGGGCACAAACTTCTTGAACAGACTGTTCAGTTCATTAAAACCATGAATTGGGCTGAGAGGTTGAGTTTAGTAACGGAGTTAACAGAGAAAGCAGACACGCCCCTAATGAGGAAGTCTTAATAATATTTAGGCAGGTGAGTGTTAAGAAATCCCATGCAGAGTTGTCATGATGGAAAAAAGTAGCTTTAAAGACCAAATCTTTTTTAATAATGAGACTATGCATTTTAACGAGTCGGCCTCAAGTGGCCACTAGAAGAACTGCAGCTTTACTACTTTGTTTTGCTCATTTTTAACCCCGAAAGCTTGTTTATATCTCTCAAATCAAGAAGCCAGTAGCAGCTTTGTTCGGGTAAGCAGAGCTAAAAAGTAACATCAGTGTACTAACATACTGATGTTTACCATTTTTACTGTCTCAGTATTCTTAAAATAGCTAATCAGAACGAGACATTAGTTTTCTCATGAAACACATTATTGGACTTTGATCTGATTATCGTGCCAGATGAAAAAAGGGAGGCTAACAAAAGTTAATGCAGTTCATTTATCAGTGGGTGCATAAATGTTTGCTCTTTGTCCAAGTCTATTCAAAAGGTTCCAATAAATCATAAAACGTTTCAGTCTGGTCTATGTGTTCGTTCTCAAACCCTTGTTGCATTGGCACTGATTTAATAATATGCCTTTAGGAGAACATGTACGATGTAATGAGCCGGCAGTGCTGCTGCCTGCCTGGCTCTCTGTTCCCAGCAAGAGTTTTGCCATTTATCATGTACATGTTTATACTTAGCCATCCTGTTTTCACATATGCGCTACCGTGGAATCTGTGTTTGTATTTAGGGTTGCTCTGTGGCCTGATGAGAGGTGTGTATGCACTGCGCATCAGAGGATGCTTCTAATTCCAGTCTTTTTCGGGTTGCAACCGGAATCTCAGCTGTCTGCTCACCCCACCCTCACACACAAGTACGCACACACGCACATCAGGGTGTGGCTTCAACATCTCTCTGCATGCCCCTGGCTCCCCTCGTCCCTAAGCAGCTGACATAGTCTCTGGGTGGGATGAGAAGGCGCGCACACATATTCACACTGGTGATTTAGCAGAGGGGCGTTAGGAGGCTCTAAACCCATAACTGCAGATGGACATTCCTGGGAAGGGCTGGTTAGTCTGGGTGACATCGGCACAGCAGGCATCTGTGTGTCCTTGTGTGCACACGTTTTTGTTAAAATCCCAGTTCTAAATCATGCCTGCGCACCTCCTCTGTCTTCACCCCTTCCATATCCTCCTCCCTCGCACCTTTTTCCTCCTCTCCGCTGTGTCAGCCTCCTTCGTCTCTCCTCTCCACCTCGCCATGCGCTAGTTTTCAGTCCTCCAAGAATCTGCAAGCCTGTGACTCACTGTCCTTCCCCGCACCGACTGTGTCAGCAGCTATTTAATGATGGGTGTAGAAGTCGAGCCAAACTGGGCCAGTAGCTCACTGGTCGTCATTTGGCCCGCTGTGAAGCTGGAACATGGCCTATTTTCACCTATAAGGTTGTTTGCGCATTTAGTCCTTTATCCTTTGGTAAGCAGCAGTAAGGTGGATGCAGATATTGAACCTTTCAGCGCCCCAAATGTTGTGCTGTTTTCCAGTTAGTCATACATTCCTAGATAAAACTTCTTGGGAAGATTTTTTTTGACTTTCACATATTTATGATTGTGTAATTTCTTTGTAATTTAACCAGCTAACCATGACTCTTGAGAGAAAAGCAAAATTCTTTTGCACTACAAGAACAGTGGTAACATTACTAATACACTCACAAACACACAGAGTCAGCGTACAAATGTAAAGGTGTAATATAAAAACTTATTATTAATGTTAAAGCTAAAAAAAAACCCTGAAACATCAAAACAAGTCCTGATCAAAAGCAGGAGCAGTGAAGTCACCTTCAGTGGATTCAGTAAAAACCGTTTAGGTGATTAATTTCACTTAATCTGACAAATAGAAAACATATGATACTGAAAGAGTGAATCCAGTCGATGCTCCCAGCCTTATATTTTTGAAGTTCGGCTTGTCTAATGGAACTGAAAAGTTTGTGTGCTGTCAGTAGAGTTCAGTGTGTCAGAACCCAGTAACCCTCCCATGACTCCCCGCCTAATCCAAGTCATACATCATCTGGACGGCAACTCTGTTTACTGGCTCTCTGAATTTTCCTGGACTACTTTCTGTCTCTCTGATCTCTTTCTGTCTGCATATTCGTGTCTAATGAGAGTGTGTGAGTCTGTGTGTAAGCCAAAGACAGATTCAGTGTGTGTCTGAGGTCATGACTCTTATTTTTACTGCTGCATTTTCTTTTTGTCCCTCTGAGAGGCCGATTGGATCAAAGTAATATAATTTATCTTATCCTAAAACCTGAGCCTTTCGGCTGGACCTTTTTATAACACACACATTTACACAGATGTTTCACTTCAGTATACATCTGAAAACGACTGAGAAGTGAGCAACTGTTTTTTCTGTGATCAAAATGTGTCCGGGATGGTGTGAGTTAACGCGCATATATACGTGTGTGTGTGTCTTGGCCTCCCTCCTCTCAGGTCCTATATTGTTTCAGCTGTTGTGAATTAGAAAGGTATGCCACAGCTCAGCCCGGTCTTCTCGCTCTCGCTTTTTTCCTCGCTCTTTCTCTCAGTTCAGAGAAATTCGACAATACTGACATAAATATTTTCACAAAACTTGTCCAACAGGACCCGATAAGATGGAACTCGATATCATTCTTCTCTCTCCAAATACTGGGCATAATAAAATAAACATAATAAAACTGAATAATGCTGCAGGTCAAGCCAAGATAGACTTCCTTGACACTTGAAAATGTTTAGAAAAGAATTAGTGTAACATTTATTCTTATGACCTCTGCACCAAATATCGAGGCATTAAAGCTAACAGTGTAATATAATATTTGCTAAACTTTATAGACACGTTTCAGACCAACGTATACAGCCTTTCAAACAACTTGTCTTTTTTTTTTTACAAAAGGTCTTGCTCATACCAGCAAACCATTTTCTTCATGCGTTACAGCAGCGCTGCCAAAAATAAAAGAAACAAACTGTCGTTTTGAGTCAGATTGTGAGTTTTGATGTGAAACACAGCAGATCTGTGCAGCTTTTACTTGTTTTTCTAGGCAAACCCAGAAGTTGATGCCATGCTGGCTTCCTAGACAAAAAGCTTTCATTTTTGTGTTATCACAGTAAATAAGATCTGTGTGTGGTGTGGGAAAAGTTATTGGTGCTTACCGGCTTTTTCCAGCAATGCGATCTTTACAAACTGATGCAGCTTTGATGATTTTTGAAGTTATGCAAAAGCAAAATGCACAAACTCTATGGTCTCATTTAGCGACTAGTACAACAAAGACATTCTCAGGGACACAGAAAAGCTTCTAAATTCACAAGTTAAGCATTTGCTTTCTTTGTAACCTTTCACTGTTTTATGCTGAATAAAAAGAATAAAAGCTGTATCATTTCTGAACCTTGGGTTAACTGTACCGTATTTTCTGCACTATAAGGCGCACTTAAAATCCTTTAATTTTCTCAAAAATCTACCCTGTGTATGTACGAATTCTTATTGTGTTTACTGACCTCTAACCAATTTTATGTGGTACACGGCGTCATATCCATAGCACAACTTTGGTAAGCTATGAAGCCGCACTGCTTGATGGATTGTCGGAGCATTACGGCTACCGTAGTCAGGAGCCTCGTGGAGTAATCTGGGTCCAAAACTCCGTCCCCTTCAGGTCCCAAAGTCAAACGAACACTGCGGCATGACTGAGAGTTAAAAACTGTCTAAATTCTTTCATCTTTAATAAAATGATCAGCATTGCTGCTTTACCAGGTGTAACAATTAAGTTTAACATCCAGGCATCCATGAAAACAGAATTTATTAAATTCAGCGGAGTTAGAAGTTAGCAGGAAGTTAGCTCGCTAGTTTCCACCTAAACGTGATATAGCATGTTCTGACTGAGATTTCTGAAAAATTCAAACGTACTGCTCTGCTATCACTTCCAACATAAATGAAGACAGAAAAGTAAACAGCAGTGACGTTTGTGGGGTTACTGAAGTTGGACTAGCTGGTATATAATGATGCGCTACATGATCGCTAGCAAAACAGCTATGTTAGCATAACATTAGCACAGTGAACCCTAACAAGTATCAAATATAATTCTTGCTGTTTCGTGATGTAGTCAACCGTAAAGCTTGTAATGGTGGTTGTTTACCTTGTGCTTATTGCGACTGTCATCCGCCTTATGATGGCATATAATAAACAATAAATAAATGCCATGGCTGAGAGCAAACACACTGAATGAGAGATTTTTGGGCCAGGAGGGTGGTGTAAGATCCCAGTGAGTGCGAGTCAGGTGTGTGAACGTGGATGTGTGGGAGGAGGAAGAGGCTCGAATAAAAACAGCAGAGGAGGCATGCCAGAAAGAAAAAGGGGGATGACCTCTGGATTTGACTCCTTGGCAGGCTGCCTCACAGGTGCTGTGTGTGGGTGAGAGAGAGAAACATGAGGTCACTGAAAACGGAGGATCAGCCTATTTTTACACACTAAAACTGATCAAATGGTGTAATCCACCTCAGAGAGCTGACCTCCAAAGTGTTTATAATGTGGAAAGTCCTTCCTGCATTAATCGCACATGGACGTTAAACTCCATCTGTAACATAGACTGCTGGCTGCCAGCTGAATGAAAACACACTGCAGGGTTTGGCTGGGGAGAGTGTGAAGTTCTTGTTTTCCTAAAAGAGTGTGTGTGTGTTTGTGTTTATGCATGTGTGTGTGTTCACATGCAGGCTAATTTACCGTTAAATTGAAATGCACACAAGCAGCTGCCTACCTGCAACACACACAAAGCAAATCGGCCCCGAAAATCTGCAAAGTTTCAAACTACCATTATGACCATCATTGGTGTGTTTATGTGATTGGCAGGTGCTTTTATTGAACATGTTGTGCGCGATGGTGGCTGTGCGTGCCTGTTTTTACTCAGAGGTGTTCGTGGTGTTTTTGTATGTGGGTCCTTGTCCTCTTTGTGTGTCTCTCTCTCTCAGACTGAGGAAGCTTGAGAACAATAAATGCTTTCACATGCACACAGGCAGGTGAAACGCTCTGCTAGTTAATATAAAACTACCCCTGAGAGTTGGAAAAAGGGAGGGTGATGGAGATGGCAGTTACTTTTTTTTTCCTGCTACCAGGTTACTACAGAGGGGGAGGGAGATTGAAAAGCAAGATGTTGACGAGGAAAATGACATTAAATGGCAGCGGTTTGAAGAGACGGATTATAGATTTACTTTGGCTCGTGGAGGAGGAGGGAGAGGGGGGAAAAAAGTATATTTTCCTGTCGACAGGTGTTCCCCCAAGAGCAAATAAACGACCCAGAAAAGTCAATAATACATACTTTATGCCCTCCACCTGTGTTTGTGTTAATGTCACTTAGCCACACTAAGTGGTTTCAAGCCTCTAGGTGCAGACAAAGGCAGTGTGAGCCTTTAACTCGGAAAGCAGGCCATTTAGTGCACACTGCACCTCGGTAAAGTTTGCACCACAGGATCGGCCCCGGGGAAAATTAAAGCCCTAATCCTTACGCTCTTTTACTCCTCTCCGCCTCTAAACAGCCTCGCTACTGCTCATCCCATCAACTGTGTGACTGTTAAACTAGCTGAGACGACTGAGGAATGAGTGGAAATCATAGTAAAGCAGGGCAGCGCAAGTGGATCCGCAGAGGACTTGACTAATCAAATTTAATCTTTAGCCAATCCAGGGGGGCACGGGTGGAGGCACAGACAATGCGGCCTGTCAGTAGTCAATGAGGTAAAGAGGGGGTAGGGTTAATTTAAATGAATAAATTAAACTAGCCTAATCTAATTACCAGCCCCTCATCGTCCTTTTTGGCTCCTCCACTCTTCATTTTTTGTTTTTACTTTTTCCCCTCAGTGCCTGTCCTTCCTCCTCTCCTGGTAGCTGGCCCACATCTGCGAATGCTTGGCTTTAAACCTTGTTGTGGTCTGTGTAGAGGGGATTGTCAGTTAGCCGTGGGTCACGCGAGATTTTGCGAGCGCTGCATGCATGCGCGCGCGTGTGGGTGTGTGTAGCGAACTCTGTGACAAACCCCTTTTGTTTCTATGAAGACGTTTGCCTTGGACGCGGCAATGACAGCTGCAGGGCAACTGACAGAGAGGGGGTGGGTATTTGGAGGGAGGGCAGTTAAAAAGAAAGAGTGGAGTATTTAGCATATTTGACATGCAAGCCACGGGTTGATCTGTGCAACAGTTGAGAATGAGGGAGCTGTGAGGCGTTGCAAAGCAGTGGAGTAAGCTAGAGAGAAAGAAAGTAGGCTTTCCTCGATTCAGATCAGCTGCCAGGCTGCTTTAAACAAACAGTTGTGTTGAAAAAGGAAGACGAACCAGAGAATGAGGAGGAGGACGAGAACCACCACAACTGGCACTGAGCAGCCTGTAACTTTGGATGAGGAGAAGAAAAACAAAGTGGCTTAAAGTTCTCTACCTTTGGCATGTTGCCATGTTAGCTGGTATCCCCCTTCTGACTGAGTGGGTTGCTGCTCGGTGGTTTATTGCGGCCACCTGAAGAAGCTCCCTCCTCCTCCTCTCCTGTTTTTTTTTTTGTTTTTTTTGTGCACAGCCCCTTTTCCTCTTGGCCCCTTGGTGTCTCCCTCTGACACACTCTCACACTCTCTCTCACACACACACACACACACACACACACACACACACTCCTCTGCCGTGTTGGGTTTCAGTGAAGGCGCAGACGGGGAATGCACAAGTGGAGCCTGTGAATATCACAGACTTTTGTGTGTCTGTGTCTTCTCCATATTTATTTTTTACACGAGCAGCTCTTTTCCCTCTTTTTTTCTTGCTACCATCACTTGGACTGGACACCGAGAGAACTTGTGACTCAACTGAAACGTGGGAAAACTCTTTGACAACAGGGGCAGTAATGGAGTGAATAAAAACAGGCTGGACTTCCTCGTCTGCCTTCAGCCTGGACTATTGCTTTAGAGAAAAAAGAGAGCGACGGCTCATTGCTGATAAGCCTCATTCTCTGCCGTCGGCTAACAGTCCCACCCCCTCCTCTCCCTACCTCCATTCCTCCCTCCTCTCTTTCTTTTTCTTTGACTCTGTATCATTTCCCTCTGTGTGGACAGTGTTTTTGTCCTCATAGGAGGAGGGAGGAGGTTTACCCTTCGGAGAATTAAGAGTGGATTACAAAGCTGTGATGAATGCAGCCGTGAATGTAGCCTGCTCACATCGCTAGCCCCCTTCTCTCTCTTTTTTTCTCTCTCCCACAGTACCAAATCTGGCTACAGTGGCAGCCAGACAGTGTTAGTGAGATACTGTATTATAGTGCCTGCATGAAGCAAACTCTCAGCTGGGTTATCATATAGTTGGTTTTTTAATTCATACTTCCCCCCCCTTTATTTATTTTAAAACGGTTTTAATAGCATCCCTTTATCTAATCTGCTAATTTTATTTGGTAATCCTCTTCTGCACAGCCCTCTCTGGCTCCACGCTCCCTCTTAGCACACTGCCTCCTTTTCTCTCGCTACTTAACTCCCTAACACCTCTCTCTCTCTCTTTCTCTCCCTCTCTCTCTGCCTCTGTCGCATGTGTGGGTTTTTTTTTTTTCTTTGAGGGAGAGGAAACCAGCATGATTGGAGCACTTCCTGTGTTTTAAAACCAGTGCAGGAAACAGAACAAACGGAGCTGAATTCAAACACAAACAGCGAGAGTAGCGAGGGAGGCAGCCAGCGAGAGAGAGAGCGAGGGTGAGGTGAGGCGGGGGAGCAGCAAGAGAGCGAGAGTGAGAGGAAAAGAGGGAGATTTTTTTAGCAGCTGCAAACCATTTCAGCTCTGTAGTGGCCTGAGAACAGAGGCTGTGAGAGAAAGGAAAGGGAGAGGAAAGCTTGCGGAGCCCACACGTTTCAAAGGCAGAGAGGAGGAACTGCGTGGCACTTTGTTTCATTCTCACCACGGAGTCGAGACAGGAGAAAGAAGGCTGCGGAGAGAGAGCGAAAGGGAAGGGAGCGTATCCTGGGATTGTCTGCTGGTAGAGAGGGGGAAGACCCTGCCTGCAAAGCAGAGCTCGGACTGGAGCTGGGAGGGCTGTCTGGGACTTTGCCCTCTGGATACAGTCCCACGACTCACCGCTCTGCCCTTCTCGCCTGCCTTCCTGCTTGCCTGGCTGGTCCAGGATCCAACCCCCAGCCCCCCTCCTTTCTCCTCTCTACCCCCAGATGCCCTCTTTCACTCCAGCCTCACCCCTCCAGGAGCATGCCTGCTTTCGATCCACGGTACCAGCTCTCCCCTGGAGCTGCAGATGATCCGAGGATAAGAGAGAAAGACAGCAGGATAAAAGAAAGGAGTTGAAGCATGGATGAGGATTTCTTCTGATTTCTCTTTGTTCGGGATACATTTTCATTAAATACGGGATAGTTGTATGGATTACGGAGTGGATTTTCTTTCACTAAAGACTGAATGACTGATAATCATACTGATGAGACGTTTTGGAAAAAATTCAGGGTTTTTCCTGCAGGCATAAACACTGACTCTTTGTGATGAAAGTGGAGGACAGAAAAAGACTGCCTGAACAGTGACTGGACCACAAAGTGGCATTGACTTGGTAAAGGAATTTCTATTTTCATGCATTTTCTTCTGCACCTTTTTTTTTTGCCTTAAAAATCCTTTAAAAGATACAAACTTTTTCTCTTCTTTCCTGGATTTTATCTGTATTTTCCCTGCAAGAAATATTTTTGAAAATAAGAAGATAATAGTGAAACGTGTTCTTGGAGTTAGTACTTTGCTGTTCCTTGCACCCCACGCAGCCTTTCTTTTATATAACTGAGAGTGGGTTTTCTCACCTTAAAAGGAGACTTTTACACTTCCATGCCTGCCTCTCAGAGGCTGCTGAAGTTGTCCAAGCTCTAGCCTTTTCCTGTTGTGCCACAGAGAAAAGAGGAGGCCAGAAAGGAAGAAAGGAAGGAAGGAGGCTAGAAGCTTGCATGGGAGTATAACCGGAGTCGAGGAATGAGTTGTTGTGCCTATACTTGAATATGAAGGAGAGGGGATTGCTTTGCCTTTCAGACAGCAAAACAAAGGGATGTTATCTGCATGGTGCTTGCCTCACCTTGGACTACTCAGAGGGGGAAATGACGACCGTTTCTTTCCCTTCCTCCCCGTGCTCATCCCTCTACCATTTTTTCATTCCTAACAGTCTTTGAAATAAACAGAGCTGCTGATTAATATGGTGCCGAGGGGGTGGGCTGTCTCTCTCACTCCCCCGCTGATGCCACACAGCATCTCAGAAAGACACAGGAAGTGCTCAGCTGTTGAAGTGACATAGAAAGAACATAAGACTGCATAGTCGACATGACGCTGTGGATGGAAAATTTAATTTTCTTTTTGTTTTTCCAAATGTGAAGGATTGCAGCCACATGGACTGTCTATTTCTGTGGATCATTACACCAGGGACAATTAAAGGAACAGGACATCTTTTCCCACAAAGATTCCTTTTTAATTTACCTTTTTTCTCGGTTAATTTCTTTAAGTGTTGTGCCATACCTGCATCTTAACTCTCAGCACAATGGGGAAGCCCCTGAGCCGTCCAGACTGTCTGAGGCAGAACCCTCGCTGCCTTGGAAAAGGTGATGAGGACGAGGCGTACATAGAGGACTGTTACGTCCCCCAGCGATCAATTTATGATACCATGCGCATCAATGAGCAGATTGACCAAGGGACCAAACTGTGTCAACCTTCCAGGAGTACGTTGGGTTCAGGTGGGGAGGTGAGAGGAGAGGGAAGCACGCTATCCAGCAATGGCACTATTGCAGCTGATTTAGGTGGTGTTTTCGTCTCCAGGAGTGCAGACAATGCCGGAGGTGTGAGGAAACTGGATGAGAGGGTGATCTTTGATGCCTTAAAGCTAACTGGTGATGCTCAGATTATGTCACCTCCTGTTAGTATCGTAGGTTCAGGCTTGCCTATTGCTCCATCCTCATCAGCAGTTGGTGGGGTGGCTGCAGTGGCTAAGAGACGTCATCAGGGAAGCGATAAGAAAGACAATCCAAACCGGCGATCTTGGAAAGCCTTTATGCCCCCGAGTTATCCTGAGTTTGCAGAAAGACTTGAGATGTCCTCTGCTGAGGGGGCAGAGAAACGTTTGTCTGGGGCAGGGATTCCCATCTCTCCTCTACAACCTGTTCCTTCTCACCTCCCTCCATCTACCCCTACGTCCTCCATGCCTTCCTTGCCACCTTACACACCCTCTCCATTATCGTCTGCGCCCCACACTCCTCCTGTCCCCACCTCACCGTCGCTGACACCCACACTCAGCCCTTTGCCTCCTCTTCAACATCCTCTCAGCAGGCAAAAGCAGGTTCATCCTGCTTTTCAGAAGCAACAGAGGGAGGCCCACGCAATGCCATCTCCTTCAAAAGAACAGCTACCTGCTCTTAGTCAGACTCGAGCACTGCAGGTTTCTGGAAATACACCACAGCACAGCCCCAGTGTGTCTCGACAGGTAGACCGAAAACGAGAGGAGCACAGACGGACTGCTAGCTCTTCTAAAGCTGGAGTTAGACAGATCCCAGAGGAGCATTTTGAGTTGGTCAAGACTTCAGATTCAGAGAGGGATTCTCCTCTTTTGGACCAGGACCAGGGAGACAATGCCCCTCTCATCCCACCAAAACCAGTCTTCTGCCCCCCTACCAAGGCCCGCACCTGGCCCCGCAGCATAACAACAGGGAAAAGGACTCAAGTTGGCCTGAGACACAACTTCCCTGTACTCCCTCCTTTACCCCCCTTGCTTGGGGAGGATAATAACACAGATGAAGAGTCACTTTATCTTCTAGACCCCCCATCTCCCTTCCTGAAGGAAGAAGAGGGGCTAATATATGGAGGTCTGCCTCTCTCTCCCTGTATCAGTCAGGAGGGATGTGACGAGGGACTGCTTGGATGGGGTACTCAGGGTGGCGATCTCAGAGAACGCACAGCATCTGAACTCAAATTTGAGGAGGATGAGCACAGGATTCTTCAGGAGCTCGAAGAAGAGGAGCGGAGAAATGTTAGAAGAATACTTGAGGAGGAGGAGGAGGCCTGGAAAAAAGAAAGGGATAAAGCAGAGGAGGAGAGAGCTGAGCGAGAGGAAAGGGAGTGGGAGGCTGTTCTTAAATTAGAGAATAGGGAGATCATTGAACAGGCATGGCACAGGGAAACACTGGAATCAGAGGGATGGGATTTAACGGGCTCTTCTGGACATTGGCCTGTGCTGACTCCCCCTACTGGATTTGGGGGTCCTGAGGTCCCCAGTGCTTCACCTTGTCCCAGCTCGGGAGCAGAGTCAGATGACCTCTTTTTAGAGCTGGAGAGGCAATGTCAAGAGGATGAAGGAGAGGAGGGAGTGGAGATGAGTGTGGACCCTGAGCCTCTCGACCCATACACGCTTCCTTATTTGGAGGAAGAGGATAGAGAGGTGGAAGCAAAGACTGGCTGTGTAGATTTTGAAGGAACTCTTCCTATAGATGCATTTAATTTTACAGAGCCTGATGGTCTTGATCCTGGTTTAGATAAAACCACACGAGACTCGAACATAATTCACTCTGAGCACAATGAAGAAATTATAAACTTTGACTTGATTAAAGCACAAGACCACAAAAAAGAACATGGTTTCATAGATGAAGATTGTGACATTGACTATAATGAGGAGAGTAAGGTAGAGGAAGAGGAGAT
Organism: Astatotilapia calliptera; assembly: GCF_964374335.1. Classification (NCBI taxonomy): domain Eukaryota; kingdom Metazoa; phylum Chordata; class Actinopteri; order Cichliformes; family Cichlidae; genus Astatotilapia; species Astatotilapia calliptera. Next base: position 7,294,069 of record NC_137442.1, on the reverse strand, counting down.
GAGTTACCCAACAGACTCTGCACTTGGTCAGCAGCTGGATACAGACTCCAGCGGGGGCCGTTTATCCCAGCCAGACAGAACTGGTACCAGTAACCTCACTCAGACAGACTGTGAACAAGACAAAGCTGCACAGACTGAGACAGACCTGGACAGCGGGGCGTCATCAGAGCATGACGGAGAGGATTACAAAGAGAGAGCCTCCTCTCCATCTCAAAGCCCTCTCAACCCTTATGCTGAGGAGGTGGAACATGTGGAGGAAGAGATTGAGCACGATGAAGGGAAATTGAAAGAGGAAGAGGAGTTAGAAACAGAGTGGGATGTGTATGACCAATCTGAGCCGAGTTTGGACAGTAGCGAGGGAGTTCTCATGGATCACTCCCTTGAGCCTCCGCACATGGCTGAAAAAGAAATCGACGATGAATGTATACAGGATGTTGACGTTCAAACTTCCTGTCATGACGCTCCTGTCCCCTCAGACTTTAAGCCTTCTGTGGCAATAATATTTGACCCAGAGGGGACATCTTTTGGATCAGACACTGAAAACTTAAATGTCCCCACAGATGTAGCTTCAGTACTGGACACATCTGAACTAGCCCCAGATCCAGAAGCCACACCCAAAATGACTGCTAGCACCCCCAGATCAGACTCTGAGCATACACACTCAGCACCACCTGCCTCTTCACCTCAATCACCTTCTAACACAGACTCTTGTGGCGCATGTTTGGATTCTAAAGACTCTGAAGCTTTTGTAATATCAGATAGTTTTGTTTACCTGGCTGTGTCTGCGCCTTCCCAGTACCCCAGTGACTATCCCCCTTCTCCAATTGAAGACTCAATTCCTCCCAGTCCTATCCCCAAACCACCCTGCTGCCAAGACCCCGAGGAGGAAGAGGGATCCTTTCTTTCGCCTGACAGCTTTGTTTACATGGCAGCACCTGAACGCCCCCAGCCCGGCCCTTCAGATGTTGGCTCAGCCTGTGAGGATACTCAGGAGCAAGACTTGGACTCGTACTCTGAGGGTACCCAGTCCGGGATGGACGGGGTGGAGTTTGTCCTGGGCTCTATGACAGGTGACAGTGACTGGGAGTCAGATGGCTCCGCTCTTGACGTTCCTCCCCTCACGAGCAGAGACCTGGCCTGGGACCAACTTGAGCCAGGTCTGCTACAGAGTCTATTTGCACAGACGGAGACGAGCCGAGCTCAAGCCTGTGCGCCCCAGGAAGACGAGCGCCCCACAGCTTCACCCGCAGACCCCCTTGTAGAAATAGAACGTGGTACTGAATCAGAGAATGACTCGACTGCATTACCGTGTTTCAACCCTGATACACAATCAGAGGTATGCTTTTATTTTGAAAGTTTGACCATCAAGGTGTTTGATTTTTTTTTTTTTTCTTTTTGAGTGTTTTGGACTCATACTCTGAGTTGACCCAGGGTAAATCTAGAGTACATAAACTCGTATTGTGCTCGGAGATGACCCATTTACAATAACACATTGTGCTGCTGTGTCGTTTAATTGTGCCATTTAGATATCTGGGATTGCGTAAATGCACTAAAACCGATTGATTTGGAACAGACCAGTGTCTATAAATGCCATGCCGACAAAGAGAAAGCATTAAATTAAACTCCTGGTTTACTGGTATCAAAATTTACCCTAATAAAAAAAGTTTGCCAGCAGAAGATCAAAAATGTGTTTTTAGCAATGATCCATTAGATGTGTACATGTGAGCACACAGAGGCACAGCGTGGAAAAAGAATTGGGTCAGGTAGCCGAGTGTTGAGAATAACTGATGTAGACATGGCATGGAAAATGTATGTGGAGGGAGGGAGTGGTGGAGAAGTTATGTAGACGCCATAATTAGCTAGTTGTGTTTCAGTAGTAGGGCTTTAAATTATTGCAATATGATGCTAAGCGGGGCGGGGGTTGTGCTGTTCATGGGAAACTAGCCTCAGGGCTACTCTGTTTATACCTATAATATGTGTGTGTTTGGGTTTGGATCCGCACTTGCATGCATTTGATTGATCACCTTTTTATTTGCGAGATGGTCAAGGCCTGCAGGTTACTTGCAGAGCTGATCGCAAATGCGGAGTTGAAAACCTCCTCCCCCGAGGCCGTGCTGCTGTTGTGTTTATGCTGTCTGTATATAGAGTACCGAACGCCTGTTTTCCATACAGAGTGAGGGCAGCTGCTCATATCCCAGCTGTGTGTGTCTGTGTATGTGTGTGTTCCCGAGTAACACAGGCCAAAGTTTTCCCCGTTGTTTGAATTATTTGTGAGAAAGGTGCTTGAGGTGTTTTATGAGGCTGTGTTTGTATACCAAGTGAGACCTTTGGGTGACTTTTCTGTTTGGATTGATTTGATTTCTGAGTTTGTGATCAGAGTTGGAGCACAGGCAAGTTACCGATATGAATTTTTTATAAATGCAGCAAAATTAGCCTGACTTGAAACTCGCAGCAGAGGCCTGTCGGTGACTGTAGCACGCTCATCTTTATCTGCATTCAGTATTCGACTTGTTTTGTCTGCGTCGGGTCTTCTATCTCGGAGGTGTGTATTTATATGGGTTTATGTCATCGTGATGGCACGTTTGACAGCTTGTCCTGCTTTCTAGGTGTCAGCGTCTGGCTTAGATTTGCTTCTTGACTCAGAATTTATTTATTTATTTTTGCTCCTCACGTGTTTTTAAAATGTGCTGCAGTTCTGATAATGAACCGTAGCTGCTCGAACAGGGTAAAGCTGGTTTCAGAGATTAAAGATATTAGCAAATCTATCATATCTCCTTTGAGATGTTTGCATACATGAAGAGAGGCGAGCCGTTTGTAATGTCTGTGTGTGAGTGTATTGCTTATAAAACAAAAATGTCGTCTTGTTTTGGGAAATTCTTCTAACACGATGACCCTAGCGGTTTAAGGTTTAAGGTAAGGCAAAAAAGGTAATTACTTCTCATCGCGTACATTATGTATGAGCAATGTGCGGTTTGAGTGGTCGCTGATGCACCTGCTGCCACGCTGACGACGCAGGCTCCTGGTCGTGTTTTATTACATTATATTTTTTATCCAGGTAAACGTTGGCTGCTCTTGGGTAACGGCCGAATTATTGTACCCTGTGTGGGTTTAAGAGTACATTACGCCGTGTATTGGTGAGTGTGTGGTTGGGTGTGTAACTGATTTCTGTGTTATCAGTCCTCGTTTGTTTGTTCTCCCTGCAGTTACAGCTGCTCTGGCCTCAGTTTAATGCAATCAGATGTCATGTTCGCTCCCTCCTCAGATGTAAAACAGGAGAATTGCAGCAGGACAGAGCGCTGAGCTCCAGGTGACCTGAAATGACACCAGGCCTGTTGCAGAGGAGGAAAGAAAAGGCTCTGGATGATGTTTTTAAGACTAAAAATGGTAAAACTAGGATTGCCACTCGTCAAGCCAACATCCTGACTATACTTACCTTTTAAATATTTATGTAGTGTAGAATTTGAAGGCTGTTAAATCTGTATGAGACCTTTTCAGGTCTGTAATAATTCTTTTTACAACTTAGATATACAAAGAGCTCCAATTAAAACTTTCATTCATGAAGGAGATGACTAGAATTTACTTTAGCAGGGTTTTTTTCTGAGAAAATAATTTAAAGATCACTGCACTGATCCTGAACCTCAGTATGCATATTAGTAACACCCCGCTGCCACGGAAACACTGTGCTGTTTATTGTATCACAGTAATGACTAATGGACAGCAATCGGGAAATTTGACTCTAGGGTTCTGTTCACGTTCCTGAAAGGTGACCAAAGAGGTTCTTTTCAATGCATGCTTGTGTGTTTTGTATTCAGACTCACACTTCCTCTTCTCAACTGACTGTTGCATGCTTGGATGCATGCTTGGATGCTTTTGTCGCTGAGATAAAGAGGTGAGAGGTAAATACTGCGGCTTTCTGTGAGTGGACCTGCCTCTGCCAGCATGGTTGCACAAACAGTGTGTGAAGTTGTCCGGGGAGTATAAACTTAGATATCAGATAAGGATGTGTCAGGACTAACACTCAAACTGTGGGCTGGACTTTGTTGCTTGTTTTTGACCTCTAAAGTCTTTGTCTTGTTTGCCTCTCGGTGTGTCCACCTCTGCTTCTGCTTTTTACTTTTTTCCTCTTCGTTAAACTCGTCTTTTTCACGTCTTTTTTTTTTCGTGCTCTTTGTTCTTCTTTCTTTATTTCTTCCCTCCCACTTCAATATTCTGCTCTCGTTTAAAACCAGTGCGTACACTTAAACAAACACCAGGCAATTTTCATGTTAAGTTGCTGATAGAAATTAATTGAAAAGGGATGATGTGACAACCATGGGGAGGACAGATACCATCAGATGAACTGACAGAGTTTATTAAGACAAAGGAGCAGGCACAAAAACACAGGCGACAGGGGAGGTAGGGTGGAGGAAGCTTTTGTTTTCACAGGGAAGCACCTTTTAGTGGTACACGAGGCCTTAGTACAAAGATAAGAGAGCCACGCTGGCAGGCAGATGCAAGCAGAAGGTCTTTGGATTAGCATGGAGCTCATTTTAAAGCACAGTGTGTGTATGCGTGTCCCGCAAACAGACAGACAGACAGATGGACGAGCTTTGCATGCTGTTTGATGAACTGGAGCGAGGGAACATACAGTACAGACAGGCTGAACGATGGCAGCTTATGCACTGAGTGACAGTTCTGAAAGAGTTTGTTTCATGGTTAACATTTTGTTGTCTTTGGGTGCTCTCTGCAGACACAGGTTTGAAGTTCTTAAAAGGGTCTTAAATGATTAAAGGCTCACATCAGAGGTAGTCGCTACGGAGTGGATGTAAAAGATGGATGAATGACATCGCTCATTGGTTGATAGACTCTCATGTTGAAGCCTCAAGTTAAGCTTCATGAGCAGAATGGAATTTGTGAACAAAAAGGTTGGGTGGGGGGGGTGATTACTGAGAACAACAGGAGACTTTTAAGAGTCAATAAATATGTGAAAATGACTCAGCTCTGATGTTTTACAGCGTCACGGATGACCGCATCCAACCTTGTATAATGCTGTGAATGACACTGAGATTAGGGTTGATCTCTTCCCTCAGGAGTGTAGCTACTCGTCTCTGTTGGCTCCTATAAAATCTGATGCTCTGAATCGTTTTCCTTTTATTTAGTTGTGGTGCTTTTGATGTTGAAACGGAACAAGATCCAGATCATCCCTCCCAACAGTGCCATCGCTTGTTGTTGTTGTTGCACGCTGAAGACTGTTTCAAGATGTAGTGCAAAAATCTGAGGAGGGCCTAAATATTTATTCTGGCCTGGGATAAAAATGTATTTAGACGTGGCAAGAACGTGTTGACCCAGGCTAACAGCAACTTGTTTATGACCAAGCTTTATGAGCAAGCTGCACCCATAAACTATAACTCGTTTTGCACAGACACAGCTACGTGTCTGTGCTTGAGTTTTTTGTTAGCACTAGTAAACACACAACAGGACACATTATTTGGGAGGTAAATGCATTAAAAATGCTCCAAAAAACACTAATATCACAAATACAGTGCAGCCCTCAATTCAAGCCTTAATAAAATTTAGACTAGAAAGCTTTTAAAAACATAAAATAAAATAAAAATCCAGACATCCACCATATAGTTGCTGTGAAATGGAAACTGGCTTTAGAGGCCAAAAATGAAGTCTTTAACCAGTGCATAAGCGTTAACGCCGCTTTTGAGTCGGCCTCCAGTGGCCATTGGAGGAACTGCAGGTTGTAGCGCTTGCTGGGTTTCGTTCTTCAGTTCTAAAGTTTGCTGGTTTGTAGTCATAAGAGGTTTTTCCCTTTGTTGCGACAAACTTCTCTCAGTCCGTACAGATCAGTCAAAACAAAATCTGAAACATTTGTAACATTTTAGAATTATTATATTTTTTATATCCTGCACGTTTTTACACATTGCATATAAATTATGTTCCGCTAGAAGGAAAGACATCTTTTGTCAGCTTAACGCCTTAATATTTCTTTTGAAATGACTTCTGAAAGGTTCGGTGTGGCGTTAATAAATGGGTCTTAAAAAGATTTGCTGTAGCTTTCAGCTGTTGCTGAAATCAGAACAAGTACAAGATGAAACGGTGGAAACAAACGGGCTGAAGAGGCAGATGAAAAAGCAGAGAGACAGACGAGCAGGGGTAGATCGAGCCAGGTGGCTTAAGGTCTGCAGCTCATACATTTGTGTTTCAATTGATGTGATAATTCCGGTTGTGAACATCCGCCTCTGGGATAAACCTGCAAAAGACGGAGAAGAGAGGGAGGGGGGATGTGGAGCATTAAAGCAAAAGCAGGGAGACATTGATCTCCCACTAGAACTGAAGGTAGTTGTGTTTAAAATACATCAATAGTACATCAAATGTTTGTAGTGTTTTTAGTGATTTTTACATATTTTTCCTCCCCCTTTGCCTCATGCTGTGTCACTCCCACCTCTCTCTCTTTCTTTCTTTCTTTCTGTGATATCAACGAGAAGACAAACTCTTAAAAACACAGAGCACTAAAATCCAGGGAGATTTTTCAAGAGAAACACCAGAGACGGGAAAAAAAGATGGAAATAATTCAGAATTCCTCCATTTCTTTGTCTCTCAGGGAGTGATTTAGCACAAAAAAATCCCACAAATATGCAGAAGATGATTAATCCTGTGAATGAAGTAAATGTTTAAAAATCCCCTCCCCCCTGAAAAAAACTGCTGGTTGGACAGAACAGGGGAAGAAAAGGAGTGGGGCGAGGTTTTGGGACAGTGTGTTTTGAATGCAGTCCACATTTGCATGAGATTTGTATCTGTTTGTTGGTGTTCAAATACAGGTTGGCTGGTTTCAAATGGGATTTATGAACCTATTAGCTCCCTTCATCCCTGTGTCAGATTTATTTAGACCGTGGATTAAAGGAAAACCTCACCGACAATACCATTTTCACTTTGCGGTTTAGTGGGGAAACAGATTTCTTCCCCTTCCTCCTTTCTCCTCTTTTCTTGTTCCATTAGAAAGGAGAGAAAGGAGCAAGTGAGGAAGGATAAGGGCTGGAAGACAGGAAGAGAAGGAGAGACGAGAGCTGAGGCAGGAAGAGAAGGGGAAAAGGCGAGAGAGGAGGAGGAGGAGGAAGGATGGGGGTGAAAGAAAAGCAAGTCTGGGCAGTGCTGTCAGGACCAGTTCAGTGTGTGCTCATTTTCTCCTGTTGGTTTTCTCTTTATTGCTCGTGTACGCTTCTTCATCGCACAGCAGGTTCATCTCACCTTCTCTCAAGTTTCAAGCAGTTGTAGCTTCACAGACACTCTTAAAGAAGATGTTTGTGATTTGACCACCAGCACTCACAAAGTTTCATAGTAACAGAAATCAGTTATGAAGGGAAAGGCAGATGAAAGGAGAGGACGCAGTTCAGAGAGCAACTTTAAAGCCTCGATAACAAGTCGGAAAAGCTGAGTAACATCCTGCAGAGCCCAGATCTTTTTAGATGCAAGTGCTGTGTGTTATTAATTTCCTTTTTCTTATTTTTTTTTTTCTTTCGTGCATGTTTGTAACCGTAATGGTAACAGTTAAAGGAAAGCTGCTGTGTGTTAACAGCCAGCATGTCCGCGATCTGAAATTGATGTTCTCGACATATGCCATCGCACAGCTCCAAATCTGAGCCGTGTGTGCGATCGATGCGCCGTGCAGCTACCGTGATGCGAAATTCCAGTTCGAGATCCAGTGAGAATATTCCTGCTGGGATCGCGAGTTCTTTCTGCATCCGTGTTGTTAAACATCAGCGCCACAGTCACAAGTTCACTGTGCTCGCCATTATTCTTGGTCAGAACTGAGATCATAGCTTGACTGCTCACTTCAGCAACAACATAAATTTCAGCCCAGTTAAACCAGTGGATGTGTTAAAGTTGTGGGTTTTTGTTTTGTGGTGTTTTGGTCAGGAGGCATGCCCAGAGTAGGGAATGTTTTTGTGCAGAAAAATCAACAGGTGCTGGCAAGCAGGCGATCATTAATAATCCTTTTCCAACATGGATTCTCCTTTGGAAACCATGTTAAAGCTTTTGCTAACCTCTAGGTTACTATTGTTGAACAAAGGCTCTCTTTTTCCCTCATCTCCACGGTGAGTGAGTTTTTAGGGGGCTTTTAGGGGGGAAAGGGCTGAAAGGGATTAATGACACAAGACAGATTGAGCACATAAGCATTTTTTTCTATTTTCTCATTTTCATAGTCATTGGGAGTCATTAAAATCATGATTTCATTAATCTACTAATCACTAAGTGACAGTATCTGCCTGTGATCTCATGATGGATGTTTCCTTGAGGGCCTGAAAGCATGTTTTTTTTCAATCAGACTCCAGCTGCGAGCAGTGGGGGTGCACATACAGACAAATAATTTGAACAGTTGTTTTACATGAGAGCTTTCTTTAACTGGGTGTGGCTCCCTTGGAGGAAAAAAGTGATGTCAGCTGCTTTCGTTTGAATCAGAACGTGACCACACCGCTCCCACTCGGTTGTGTTGAAGCAGATGCGAGTCTTTGGGTGTCACATTTCTAATATATAAATTATAAATCTTGTATTTTTAGCTTTGATTCTGTTGCTTATTTACTTGTGAATATTTAATGTTTGGCAAGTTTCTTTTATTTATTTATCCTCTTTGAAAGATGCGCTTATCAAACTGTTAACCTTTGAGGCACAGGCCAAATACTTAAATCTGGGAATTGGCTGCTAAATTTCTAAGCATTTCACCAGCTCTTTAAACTGTTGAGATACTGCAAACGGAGCTTTATTTAGCCTCCTGTATCAACACCTCACAACCTTCTCCAGCTTTACTCAGATCCGCCTTCATCCCAGTGTTTTGTATCGCCTGTCCATGCTGAACTGCGGCCGAAGTGAGAAAGCCAGTGTGGGTTTGCAGTCCAGATGGAGAGTTTGAGTAGGAAGAAGGGGAAGTATGGGAGACGGGAGGAGGAGGCGGCTATGGCGGGGAGAACGAGAGGAAGATGAGAGGAGGTAGAAAGATGAATGATGACATGACGTGAGGAGAAAGGTTGAGTATGGCAGTAAAGCTAAGTAAGATCAGTCGGAGAGTTTGGGTGCATTTTTAATTCTTATTTTTTTGCTGCATTGCTGGCTGAGGTAGAGAAGAATGACAAGTATGTGGGACATTTTCCAGAGCTCTGGTTTAGTAGATTCAGCTACTCAGAGCTGGCGAGAAAGAGAGCGAGCAGGGCGGCTGAAGTAGAGGCAGAAAGAAAAGAAAGAAAAAGGAGGGAGAGCAGACAGAAATGCAAGCGCACACAACCTATAACGTTTTTATATACATCTCTGTGCATGCGTGCGTTTGTGTAGGTGATGAATGGGCGGACTTTCCCTGTTTTTTCCTTTTCTGCTCTCCTCTATCTCAAACACACACACGTCAGGATAAGGCGAAGGGTGGAGCAGGTCATGGTTAAAGTCATTGTTGTTCTGGCCGACAGACTTCCTGTTCCAAGCAGCTATGACGCCCATCGCCGCAACACAGCTGTGTCCAAACTGGACGGGAATACACACACACAAAAACGGCTCATTCATATTTAATCATGCACAGCGACTAATACCTGTAGAACACTTAGTCATTTCGTGTACACACACACATAATTACACACACTGATTAGCACTTCTGCACAAAAAAGAATCCTATAAACACACAGATATGGAAGTACACGCACAAACGCACACGTGCGTGCTGGCATGGACGACTTGTAGTTTGATGCCATATATAAACCAGATGAGCAGAAACCTGTAAAGCCTTTGATTATGACCAACTGCAGCTCAACAACTTCCAGTCCAGCTACAACAGCGAGTCTGTAAATATCTCCAGCACATCATAAATCCAGGTGTAAGGATTTCAAAGCTTTAGACTTCAACAAATCATGTCCTGAATGGTAATTCTTCTTCTCGAGATTTATTTTTCATCATAAATTTAAAAGCCTGAAGAAAATTCACTCTTTAGTTCCACATTTTATCACGTTAAAAAAACATTACTTAGCAGAATGCGGATATCTGAAGATAACCTTTGATTATTCTTAGTGAATCTAATAGAAAAACTTTGAATAGAAATCTGTGGAAAGTTCAGTTTTCTGACCTTTCACCTGTTCACTGTCACCTGACTTTAAATCGATGAATGCAGGATTGTTTTCCATCTTACAATTTTACAAAAACACAACATATCTAACATTTCATAGTGAAAATAATGACCCATTTATCTAACACAGTATTACATTATTACTTTGGTAACACTTTCAGCTGTGAATGCTCCCAATCTGTGGTGGCATTTCCCTGAAACCCAAACCTTTATTTTCCCATTTTCTCCTCTCACTCGCTTTAAGTGAGCCCCCCTCTCCTCAGTGTTTAACACCAGCTATTTTCCCTCAGGCATTGGATTTACCACAGTCTTGTGTATGTGTGGCCTGGATGTGCACATCTGGTTATTGTGTGTGTGTGTCTCTTTGTGTGGCCATTGGGGTTTGGCTGCAGTAGCATCACAAACCACCACCACCAGACCTAATTCTCCCTTTTTGGACCGATTCTAAATGTCAGGACTTCTCAAATGTTTTCACGACAGCCCCCTCCTCCCCGCCCCTCAGCCCGGCATTACTGTCATGGATTCCCATTTGATGGGATTTCATCCCAGAGGCAGCCAAGAAGATTTCCTTTGTGGTGGTTTGCAGCGTTCCCACTGGTCAGAAAGTTGGTGGAATACTGTGAAATTTTCGACCTTGTCTTGCGGATTTGGCAAATTGTTGGATATAACAGGATGGTTTACTGGAATTTAGCAGAATGTCATTCTTTTTGTCCTGACATTTTATTGCATTAGGTCGTGGTTTGGGGCTATTTTTCTTCACAGTAAGGCTGCAGCGAAAACTGTTTACCCCTCTAGAAAAACAGCATTAATAAACCAAACAGGAACAAGAATTTATAGGTCTGGGAAGAACTCCAGATTCTGAAATGTGGAAATTATAGTCAAGTCACACAGGTTTGTCATGTGATGTTTTTGTGGGGCCTTTGAAAGAAATGTAGGATATGAAAAACGCCCATCACAGTTACCACGGGACGAGTAATAATATTAGATTGTCAATATACGGTTTCAAAAATCTAATATATTTTATTTTTCCCAAGTTCGAGATAAATAACTTGCAGATTAATACCGCTCAGTTTACTACTGACACCTTAGCTGCTGGAGAGCTTTGCAGTTTTCCATCGGTGAGCCAAACGGGACCCGTCGTCGCTGCAGAATGTGTTTGCTTACAGCCGTGACACAGTTTTACTCTGAGAGAGGGAGACTGACTTATTGGCTATCGCTCAGTCTTTTTCGGCCTGGGAAGTCAAGTCTGGTTGTCTTTAGCGTCGGATGGCTGCTTCTATTGTCATCACAAGATGGCTCCAGCCCTCCACTGTGACGTGCATGCGTGATTAATGTGGCCAGACAGGCAAAGTTGTGTGTGTATGTTTTATAAACGTGTGTTGGTGTAGGTCTGCCTGCCTGTTTGTGTGTGGATTTGGGGGTGTGAGCGAGTGAGGGCTGTGTGCACCCATACGGTACGGTTTGTGTGTGTGTTGTCAACTCAGCCTTTTCCAGCCATCCTGTTACTCGTCTAAACCTCTAATCCTCGTAATCCCCCCCTCACCCCTCCTTTTTTTCTCCTCCTCCCTCCACCCTCGTTTTTCCAGTTCCCTTCCTGTCTCCCACTCCTCTCTATCCAGTATATCCACTTCTATATGTAGGCACATAAAGTGGGACGGTTCACTTCCAATTGTTGTCGTGCAGATTGAGTATGTGGTGTATTTTTGGCTGCAGACTGCTGCTGAACTGTGTGTTTAAATAAACAGTTGAAACTCTTTCTTTCCTTCTGCATTTTTTATTTTCTTTTTTAATAATTCATGGATGGAGTAAGTCAGTCAAACAGTCGGTGACAAACCCCTTTCTTTCTCTTCCTTCTCCTCTCAGGCTGTGGAGAGAGAGCAGGTAGACAGCATTCAGCCAAAGCTGCAGCACGTCAACGCAGTGGGTCAGGGTCTCATCCAGAGCGCCGCCAAACACACCGACACCCAGGCGCTGGAGCACGACCTGGAGACCACCAACCTCCAATGGAACTCACTCAACAAGCGGGTACGGCTCTAGAAAAGATCCAGTGATGGTCTAAACCATCAGGATCAGGTAGGGAAAACAGATAATAGGCCAAAATCAGCAGCGTAAGCACTGTAAGCACTCAGCCTTGGAGATGGTTTAAAGGTAAAACCAAATACTTAAAGCTCACTGGTGCATCTGTACTGGTCTCGACTCCTGTGTGTTTTTCATTATCTCAGCAAAGATGTTTAATTTTCACTGTCTTCTGCATCACATCAAAGACTAAGAAAATTAAGAGTTATAACGTTGTCCTTTTTTTTTAAATCACATTTTGAGTTCAGCCTTTTACTGTAGCTGCAGTGGCAGCTTGTTGTTATACTTCTCTATATATATTTACCCGTATATGTAAAAGGTGGATGTAGACAGTCACAGATTTTCTTTTGATTTCTTAAGTTTAGCATTTTCAGCAGGGCTGTTTGGGGGTTTTTGGAGCCAGGTGTTATCATAGTTTGCCGAGAGGGTGAAGTGAATGAAGCTTTGTTAGAAAGCTGCCTCCACATTCTGTGCAAACTGGTGACAAAGATGTTAAAAGAATTTCTCACTTCATGCACTGTGTGTTTCTATAAATAACCACACAGCAGTGAAAACTGTTTTTAGAGTGAATTTGATTCAAAATGCTCCAAAAGGCACCAAGAAACAAACATGCAGTCTAGTTCATGGCTTCAGATATCTGAGTTGAAGGGTACCAGCTAGCAGTTTACTCAGAATCCACCTGACAAGTGGACGAGTCTGTATTAAGTAAACTCGTCATAAGCCTCACTATTCTTTAAATCTGTTAGTTAAGTGCCAAGCTGTTAACATGACTATTTCTTCTCTTTAATTCTGCATAAGTACATGAAAGTCTTTAGGGATTGACTTCCTTTGGAGCTTATTGGCTCTTTCTTTATCCCAAGATATAACCTCTTGACTCTATTAAACCTACAAATCACTTTTGTTTCCCTATTCACAATCATCTCTGCTGTCCTCAGGTGGCAGAGCGGATCGCCCAGCTGCAGGAGGCCCTGCTGCATTGTGGGAAATTCCAGGATGCTCTGGAGCCGTTGCTCAGCTGGCTGAGCGACACAGAGGAGCTGGTAGCGAATCAGAAGCCTCCATCGGCCGAGTACCGCGTGGTCAAGGCCCAGATCCAAGAGCAAAAGGTACGAGAGGGATGAGAGAGGAGGGAAAATATGAAGAACAGTTTCAGTGTAAAGTAAAGCAGCACAACACGCAGCAGCATCAGTGAGTTGCTTTAGGTCAGGGGTGCCCAATCCCGGTCCTCAAGAGCTACCGTCCTGCAGCTTTTAGATGCATCCTTGTTCCCACACACCTGAATCAAATGAATGGCTTGTTATCAGGCCTTTGCCAAACATGATGGCATGCTGTAGAGATCAAACCATTTGATTCAGCTGTGTTGGAGTAGGGATGCATCTAAAAGCTGCAGGACGGTAGCTCTCGAGGACCGGGATTGGGCACCCCTGCTTTAGGTCATAAGTGAGGCTTTCATTCCGCGTCTGCTCTGATTTTAAATTTCACAGATTTAAAGCAGCATTATTTATGCTATTCAGATGTCCTCAGTGTCCTTCATCCTCAAACAACCTCAAAAAGTTATTTGAATGACGAGCGCATGCACACAAACACATGTACACTCGGTCAATGGTCCGTCTGACTGGCATCCAAACGGCCTCAGCGGACCGTCTGCCAGCGAGACTGGCATAAAAACACACACACACACATATGTGCACACATGGTGGAGTTGTATTGTTTTCAGAGACACAGTCAGACTCCTTCCCTTGTTTATCCTACATACATTTCCTGTGTTTGTGCACATATGGGGCCGTAGTCTCAGCCAGCGATCAATCACATGTGTTTACCTCCGTGACGGAGAGTCACGTCACCTGCAGGGGGGGTGCGTTCTGAAGCCGAGCTGTCAGCAGAGGTTCAAAGCAGGGAGAGTGGGGCTGATATCTAAGCAGGAAGGAATTAACAATGAGAGACGTCGTTTCTTAATGTGCAAACAGTCCGATCAAAGGTGACAACAGCCTTTGTTAATGTTTAACAGTTTAGATGGAAAAGATATCGGCCAACCTGCACTATCAGACAAATAGATTTTATTAAAAAAGGAGACTTTCTCTGATTCCCTTCACTCCTTTCACGCCTCAGACACATTAGCACAGACTTGCATGCTTTGTTGAGGCATATTTTCTGATTTTAGTCACGCCGCCCTTTGACAAACATGGACGGATTAGCTTTCACGTTCTGATTTGAAAATGAGAGCGTGTTGACAGAAATGTAATTACTATCAAATTTAATTAGGTAGTGTTATTGAGCAGATAAACAGATGACTTCTAATGCATAAGCTTTAAAGCCAACTTCATTATTGTGTTCAGTTTTTGTTTTAATCAGGTGTTACTTAACTTTATGATCCATTTCCAGACTCCACTGCTGTTGAAATGCGGTCTGTTATTTCGTTCATACTCCAAACTTCGCTAAGTGTGTGTTCCTGTCCTTCAGCTCCTCCAGAGATTGTTAGATGACCGCAGACCGACAGTGGACATGATCCAGGCTGAAGGAGAGAGGATTGCAGCCACAGCAGACTCTCAGGACCGAGAGAAGATCCAGACCCAGCTGCAGAGTCTAGCAGAGAGATGGTCTGACCTGCTGGACAAGGCCAGCGGCAGGTAAAGCCCCTCACAGCTAAGGTGGCCCAAAGTGGGATTTACAGTCTTTGCTGGTGACAGAAAGACGCTCTCATGCGGTCTTCTGAAAAGCCAGATCTGCGTATCCTGATTTGGGTGACGATACGCTTAAATCCAGCGCTGATTTGCTGAACAGAAAGTATGCAAGAAGCACAAACACTGGCAGCAGTTTTCAATAGTTTAATACTCGTTTTCAAGAGTTGTCCACATATCTTCAACACAGTGCTCTGATTAGTCCACATAAAAACATGCAGATGTGGGTCTGCTTTGCTTTGCACCTACAAAATACCTGAGAGCTACTGTACCAGGTTCTGTGAGAAGAACCCAGGTCCAAGCTCTGATGGTGTTTTCTGTTTTTAGTCCCCTTCAGCGTCGTCAGTGCTAAAGTCTAAATCTTTATCCTTTTTTAAAGAAAAACGCAGCAGAGATGATTTATGAGTTAAGATGTTCCTCGCTGCGTGTAACGTTGTGACTTAAGTCTACCTCAACATCATGTTATCTCTGTGTGGCTCCATCGAACGCCTCTGTCCCTGAAGAAATGTTGGAATCATAACTTTTGGTTCCTGTGGTGTAATTTTAGAGGTTCTTTTGTTCACCAGGGAAATGATACACATAAATACACAACACACAAAGCACAGCTAAGAGGTTTGATACCTCTGATGTGTCTGCTCGTGAAAAGTAGAGGAGTCATAATGTATAATGTTACTACACATTCATGCCCGGCTGCAAGCTGTAGCAGATGATAGAAGAATCTCTGACATGTCTCTGGAGTTTATTACAGCGTCTTTCCTGAACACACACACACACACACACACACACACACACACACACACACACACACAGTGTTGCTTTCTGTACAAACACGCGATAAGCTTTTCTTGGCAATGACTCTCACTTATCTGCGCACAAAAGTCGTGTTTTCTTACCACTTTGCAAATCCTCCCTCTGCCTCAGTCAAGCTACAGTAATCTGTTTTATCTTTTCATGAAATACTTTTAAGCTGAATTATTTATGAGAAACATTTAATAAACAAAGATATAACCACTTTATGACAAACATCCAAGACCCAATCTGTCAGTGACACAAAAAACAAACTGTGAAAGCAATAAAGAGACCCCTCTCCTCCTGCCGCTCCTCCTCCTCTTCATCATGGAGTTTTCTCACCTCCTCCCCTCTCGTCTCTCAGACAAAGGCAGTTGGAGGAGCTGCAGGTTTTGGCTCTTCAGTTCCACGAAGCCCTCGAGCCACTCGGGGAATGGCTGAGCACCACGGAGAGACGCCTAAGCTCTGCTGAGCCTATGGGAACCCAGACGGCAAAGATCACCCAGCAGATCGTCAAACACAAGGTACCGTTTGCCCTCAGAGACCCGATTAGGGTAAGACGCTGACTTGCATTTAGATTTTATAGATTTTCATTCCCCGTGTGTCGAGGGAAAAGACGACGCATCCATCCGGACGAGCAGAGTCGGCGATCTTCATTGATGAAAATCATCCTAGAACCACAAAGCACTAATTTACAATCAAAACATGACCTCCTACGAGTTTCCTTTTTTTGGTTTTTATTTCAGTGGTGTCAAGTTTTTTCTCTTTAAGTCATTCAGTCATCCATTGATGTTTGTCGGTTATGATTTTATCATCTGCATGCTCATATTTTAAGTTTTTATCCATGTTCTTTGTGTTTTTCTTTTCTTTGTTCACCTCCCTTCACTTCAAAAACTCTCTCTCTCGCACACACACACACACGCACACCTTCACTTCCCAGGCGCTCCAAGATGACGTGTCTTCCCGGGAAGCAGAGGTTGACCACCTCGAGTCGCTGAGCCAATCGCTGAGCCCGCTCAGCTGCGCGGCTGATCGCGATTGGTTAAGCGAACGTGTGGGATCGGTGAGGTCTGGTCACTCAGAGCTTGCTGATTGGTGCTCCAGGCGGGCGGGCCTGCTGGAGCAGGCACTGGCCAACGCTCAGCTGTTTGGGGAGGACGAGGTAGAGGTGCTGAACTGGCTGGCGGAGGTGGCTCAGAGACTGGCTCAGGTCTCTGTACAGAGCTATCGGCCCCAGGTGCTGGCCGAGCAGCACAAACACACTCTGGTACGACTTGATGAACACACGCTGAGTGTCACTAGAAGCGCTTCATCTCCTCAAAACTCAAGAACTTAGTAACTCTGTCTCTGAGAGAGCTGCACAAATATAAGATCCCTTCAGTAAGATAACAGTTTGTGTCATGGGCGTTAAACACTTTCAGTTACACATTTTCCAAAATCACAACAATTTATACTATAAAAAAAATGAATATTTAAAGTGGACCTATTGTGTTTATGCTTCCAGCTCCACATGTTTATTATTGGACTCTGCCAGAGTAGCTTTGTGTAATTGACAGTTTAAAATAATCTTTATTTATCCCGTACTGAGCCCTGGTGTAGCCCCTCAGTTCATCCGCTATAAAAGACCTCATATCCACTCCTCTCCCTTTAAGCCACATTTCATCTTACTCGCTGCCCCTCACAAACAAAAGGTTTCAAGCAGGCGGGTCGGGTGAATAGTAGTGTTCACATGTGACCATGTTAAGGACAGTCTCACTCTGTGACTGTCTGAAATGGAGCGTTTAGAGCTTAAGTGGGTCAGACCAGTGCAGCTGCCCTTCTATCAGTGTCAAAACGTTTAATTAAACATTTAATTATTTTCATTTCATTTCATGTTTATCCATTATTTACCTACTTTGGTGTTGTGTCAATGAGGAAAAGCTGCAAAACCTATGCAAATAAAGTTAAAAGTTTAAAATTGATTAACTACTTCATGTTTTCCAGTTTTTGAGCCGATTCTGGCCCCTGGGCCTTATGTTTGACACCCCTGGTTTAGAGTTTGAAGGACTACATTGACCTCTTAGGTCATTTATAATATGAGCGTCCATCACTGTAACAGTACATATATGACAGATCCTAACCATAATAGGTCTCCTTTAAGGACCGAGAAGCCTGAAACAGAGCTAAACCCATTTAAATCAAGTGTAATAAACATTATAAACAGAGTTTCAGTGAGTATAATAAAACTTGGATGCTGTTTTATTTCTTACATTTTTCCAGTAAGTCTTTGGCTGCAAAAATAAAACAGTTCGTGTTCATTTTCACTCCTTTTATTCCCTCAGGCTCTGAATGAAGAGATCTTGAGCAGGAAGAAAACCGTGGACCAGGCCATCAAGAATGGACAAGCTCTACTCAAACAGACCACAGGTGATCGCTCACGTCTTTGTGAATCTTCTCAGGAGTTTCTTCCTTTTTCGGCTTGTACTTAAAAGTGTTGGTCTGGTGTCGGGTTGTGCATTAAATCTGCCAAAGGATAAAGAAACTCTTAAATCAGTGTTTTTTACGGATGCAGAAAGTCCAGGCTTGGGGAGAGACTCGCATCCAAACCACATATTTTTTGATCAGCAGTGAACCAGACTGTAACATCTGGTTTTTGTTTATCTTGGTATATCTTGATATTAGCCATGTTGACTGTTTCCCCTTTAGTGAGTTGATTGTTGGTCTACCCATGACTGCATTTTGTGTTTTTATTGTCATATTTAGGCCGTTAGACAAATGTTGTGGCCATAAAAGGAGCGCCAAGCTGTCAAACTGAGGATCCTGTGAGATTTTACAGAATATATCGATATTTTTTTTTAGATTGAACAAGTTTGTGTGCCTCACTAAAGATTCTGCAGAGATAATATGCTCGGCTGGAATGAAGGAGATCATATTTTTATACACTCTGCACATGGTTTGTTGACGTATCCTGGTTGAACCCAGTTACCTGACCTCTGCGTCGTCCTGCAGGTGAGGAGGTCCTCCTGATCCAGGAGAAGCTCGACGGCATCAAGTCTCGCTACGCCGAGATGACGGCCGGCAGCAGTAAAGCCCTCCGTACCCTGGAGCAGGCCCTGCAGCTGTCCACGCGATTCGCCAGCGCCCACGACGACCTCAACCAGTGGCTGGACGGTGTGGAGACGGAGCTTAACACTGTTGAGCCCGACGCCTCACCCGCCTACCAGGAGAGACAAAAGGTGGGAGGAGTCGGGTGTAGTTACGATTCTTATTCTTTTAAAAACAGACTTTCAGATTTAAACGGCAGCATTTTTCTTTTTTGTTAATTGTGTTTTTATGGATGTTGTAAACTGTTTCCATTTAGCCAAAATAACACAAAAATAATCGTGTGCAAACATGAAGACCGCAGAAGGGATTAAAGGCAGCTTAACTGGATTTCTTAAGTTAAATATTTAGACACGATGATCTAATGTTTGTGCTCCAGTTTTTCACACGAGAATCACAGGTTCCTCGTGTATTTGTTCCTCTGCCAATAAGCGAGTGGGTCAAAAATTTGTGTTTGGAGTATCGCTGTAACACTGCATGCATCAGTTGCAGGCATTCTTACGTGCACACTGATTTTCAGTTTCTCCAGAATCTGCTTTAAAACAGGCTACGATGAAGCATCGTCATCTTTTTTTACTACACGATCAGCTTTTGCGCTTTTTAGTAACCAGTGCGCTGCTCAGTCAACCACATTTTACAGCTTTTAAAGATCATTTTTTAACATTTTCATAATAAAGAAATTGTACAAAATGTCTGAAAAGCTCATTTAACTCCCGTCTATAATGACATTTTCAGCCTTTCCAATCTCAACCTACCCACAGCTGAGTTACCATAGAAACATTGATTTCTGGGAGCTCCATAACAGTTTGTAAAAGCTATTGAAAGGATTATTGCCATTTAATTTGTTCCAGTTTTTTCACTCTTCGGTGACATTTTCGGTGTTCTCATTTTGACTCAAGCAGCAGAAAAAAACAGATGATACACTCGATGCCATTTAGACAAGTTTATTTCAGCTTTACGTTGATGCATGTGGTCATATTAAAGAATTGAAATAGGAAATATTTCTGCTTTTTCGCAGATTGTGCTCTATAAAACTAAAAGTTTCACTGTTGCAGGAGTTGAAGAAAGTGTCAGCAGAGAAGCGTCTGGTGTTGGATACAGTGAACGAGGTGGGCAGCGCTCTGCTGGATTTAGTGCCTTGGCGAGCCCGGGAAGGCCTGGACCGCCTCGTCGCAGACGCCAACCAGCGCTACCGACAGTCTGATGAAACCATCACTCAGCGGGTTCAACTGGTACAAGCTGCCATCCAGAGGTCGCAGCAGGTACTGCAAGTAGTTTAATAAGTCTAAATTTTCATTCTATTTTTTACTTTGATTGGTTAAAATGGCTGAACGCTAACTCCTCCCTTCAGTATGAAGAGGCTGTGGATGCAGAGCTGGCCTGGGTTGGGGAGACGGAGCGCAAACTGGCATCTCTGGGGCCGCTGAGTCTGGAGCCTGACGTGACCGTGGCCCAACTGCAAGTGCAGAGGGCGTTCAACATTGACATCATCCGACACAAAGACACAGTAGATCAGCTCCTCAGCACCAGAGACGACATCTTAGAAGCATGCAGTGATGCTCAGAAGGATGCACTCATGGTAAGATGCTCACAGACACAGTTCTGGGCGTATTGAGTGAACGGGAAGGAAAGTGAGAACCTTCAAGAAGTGCAACAGAAATAATCTCTTATATCTGAATCGTCATCCTCTTCCTCAGCTCAAGACGGGCTCTTTGAGCGCTCGTTATGATGCAGTGAGTCAGAGCCACAGCGAGCGGTTCTCAGCTCTGGAGCAGGCCCAGGTTCTTGTGGCTCGGTTCTGGGAAACCTGCGAGGAACTGGAGCCGTGGCTGGGTGAAACTGAGACCCTCATCGCCCAGCTTCCACCACCAGCTATTGACACAGATGCTCTCCGGCTGCAGCAGGACCAGATGAGAGTAAGCGAAGACCTTGAATATCATAACCTGGTTGTGCTTTTCTGATTAAAATAAATGCTCACTATCCGTGTTTTTAATTTCCTCTCCAGCTGCTCAGGGAGTCCATAGCAGAACACAAGCCACACATCGACAAGCTGCTGAAAATCGGACCTCAGCTGGCTGAGCTCAGCCTGCAGGAGGGTGCGAGTGTGACGCAGCGCTACGCAGATGCCGAGAAACGGTACCAGGCCATCAAAGAGGAGGTCAAAGGTCGTGCTACAGTACTAGATGAGGCGGTGTCCCAGTCTGCACAGGTATGGAGGATAAACTAAATGTTTGGACATTTTTGCCTCAGCTGCAGACCTGGGTCTAATAATTTTAGTAAACTGTGCCAAATTTGTGTAGCTACACCAGTGTGGCCGTCAGCACAGATAAAAGAAGTGCTTTTGAGCCCAGGTCTGTTTAGAGCTTTAATGCAGTGTCTGCAGCCCACAACTAAATGAGTACGTCTGACATGATAACAGCATGAGATGTATGCAAGTGTGTTTTTGTGTCTAATGCCTGCTCTACACTAGATGATACACGATTTGATGGAGATACATTTACATTTACTTACACGTGCAGTTAAAGCTACATTTTATTTTAGTCGTTTTCAGATTTTGAATTTTTTTTGTTGTTTAGCCAAAGTGGCCTCATGTAACTGTGTTTCATCATACGTTCATAGCAAAACATAATTTTTTGTGCCATATTTCATCTTCTTATCAAGTAATCTTCTTTACAGACGTTTAACTTTTTCTTTGCATTTCATTTCACGAGACATCACTGAATCACGGGTGTTGCTGCCCTCGATGTATCAGTTTGTACCGTTTGCATGACTCTGATTTAACTCATTGCATTGTTTCTCCACCCTCTTCAAACCAATCCACATGTGGCTCCCCTCTCTCCCTCCACCCGCACTGTCCACCACTTTCTTCTCATCCCTCACTCCAAACTACACCACCTCGTCTCTCCCTCTTTAATCCTTAACCTTATGTTCACCTCTCATCCTTGCAACCCCCATCCCTTCCTCCATCCCTTGTTCATTGTGGATGTGCTGTGCGTGTTGCCCCTCACCACCATTTTCTCCACGGTCACTGCTCACTGCAATCACCCAGCTGGTAGAGGTAAGACCCCTGACTGACATGAAACCGACACTCAGGGTGTGTTTGGGCCACATGATTGGATCAAATAACAAAAAATGAATCAATACTAAAGCAATAAAACTTTCACAAATCAAGTGCTAATCATTGGGCTTTCTTTTTATTTCACATTTGCAGGATGAAAGCTGTTATCGATTTTTTTTTTTAAATAAATGATTAAAGTTCAGTATTGAAAGTAATCGTTTATTCACTGGAAAATTAACTTGAATTGATTTGTGTCAGCTACAGTTTTATTGATTGAAACATTCATAAGAATCATGTTGTTTCTCACCCTGAGTGACCAAAACATTGAATCAGATCGGTCCCTTTGGTTTATGATTGCAAGCTTGAATAAAGCGTCTACACCAGGCTTGATTCAAGTCCTAGAGGTCCTTCTGTATCATGTAGCGCTCTCCTCGTGGTTAGATGAGATTTGTTTTGTCATAATCAAGCAGTTTGATTTCCCTCTAGAAAGATTATCCTCTTAGGAATTGAACCACGAGTTCTTTCTTCTGTAACACGTCTGCTACATTTATAGTTCCCTTTTGTGTGGTAGGTTTGAGTCCCGCGTTGTCATAGTTACATAACCTGGCTGGCTTGTTGAAAGTGAAGAAGTGATATTTTATTACATTTTCTCTTGAAATCTGAAATGAAATTATAATAAAAATTATAATTAAAAAAAAGTTTGAGCAGTCTGCCACAGATGGCTGCCCACCTACGCGATATCTCAGTATTTTCCCGCTTTCAACATGTCGCCCAGCTATCGAACTCAATCAAATTCTCTCCTCCGTCAAAACGTCCTCTTACACGTCTCCTTCTGCCCTCAGTTTCACGACAAGATGGACCCACTGTTGGAGACTCTGGAGGGGGCGGTGCAGCGGCTTCGGCAGCCTCCCCCCGTGGCTGCAGAGGTGGAGAAGATCAGGGAGCAGCTGGCAGAGCACCGAGCCCAGGGACTAGAGCTGGACAAACTGCTGCCAAGCTTCTCCGCCCTCTGCGCCCGCGGCGAGGAGCTCATCGGCCGAGCGGCTCATGACGACCCTGCTGCTCAGGGTGAGTGACTCGAGCATGAAGCTGTCTGTCAGTGACAGCTTCACAATGTGTAGACATAAAAGAAGCAGGCAGGTCACAAAGTTGTATTTGTCGCATATTCTGCATCCAGCGATGAGGGGCTGGATTAACTGATCTCATGACATCTTGTTTATGGAGGACTAAAACTGCCAAAATCATAAATAAACGATCAATTCACACACAAAATTTTTTTTATAGATAGATAGATATAGATATATGATATGAATTGAATTGAATAAATAAAAAGTTTTTTATAGAGAGAGGGAGAGAGAGAGCGATCTGTATATGATTTGAATTGAATAAATAAAAAGACTGAAATGTAATTTAATTAATTCAGAAAAAATGATCAGTTTGACATTTCAGAAATCAACAAATGCCTATATTTTAATTCAATTATAATTGCATTATTAAGGATTTAATGTCATATTAATGATTATACTGAATTAGTCATTTAGTTTTAATTCGGCAGTGTCAGTCCTCCGTATAACTGGCTTATAAACAAGCTACAAACTGAACAGTGCAGCTCTGACACCTTTTACTGGAAATGGAAAATTCAGGCTCTGACTGGAACAAAACATTTCCCTGTCTAAGAGTACAGGGCATCAAAATTCGGAGTGGTTCAGAATAAAGAGGCTTCTGTAACCTTTGTAAAAACCATTACAATCTTATTGTGGGCTCCAGTCCAGTAAGTTCACTAGCTGAAGAGAGTGGGTCTCTAATTGTCACCAGGTCAGTTCGCAAATCTTAAAAAGAAAAGGAAAAGAGGAGAACCAGCAGTGAAGTTCTGCTCAGCACATTGTGAGACAGAACACACACATCTTTGTTGTGTTGGCCTTTCTGCTTTGATGCCCTGCAGCCCTCCTCAACATGAAAGGCCTCACTGTGCACTG
Organism: Astatotilapia calliptera; assembly: GCF_964374335.1. Taxonomy (NCBI): domain Eukaryota; kingdom Metazoa; phylum Chordata; class Actinopteri; order Cichliformes; family Cichlidae; genus Astatotilapia; species Astatotilapia calliptera. Next base: position 7,270,327 of record NC_137442.1, on the reverse strand, counting down.
GTAGTGGGAGTGAATAGACCAAACATACCAGTGCAGTACATGAGATGTCAGGATCCAAACTAATATGACATATGAAACTGATACCAGACTGCATTGTGTGACCTAAGAAGTGTTTCCCAGTCTGACCAGCAGCGTTTCTATATGAACCTCTTTAAAATGTCACTTCCCTCTTTTCCTGTTTTCATGCAGCTGTCCGTTCCCGCCTCCTCCGCCTGCGCTCTCTATGGGATGAGATCCGGCAGCGTGCTGAAGAGCGAGAGGGGAAACTCAATGATGTCTTGGACCTGGCTGGGAAATTCTGGGCCGACGTGGCGGCGCTACTGAGCACGCTCCGAGACTCCCAAGATATCGTGAAAGACCTGGAGGACCCCGGAGTGGACCCATCGCTCATCAAACAACAGATTGAGGCTGCTGAGGTATGGAGGAGGCAGAAACATGCTTCGTGAAGACGAAAGAGTTCATCAACAGCTGAAATGTTTGTTTTTGTCTTTGTCCTCCACATTTTTATGCTAAACGAGTCATTATGATGTCCCTCTGTGCATGTGCTAGGCCATCAAGGCGGAGACGGATGGCCTGAGGGAAGAGCTGGAGTTTGTCAGGACCCTCGGAGCTGACCTCATCTTCGCTTGTGGAGAAACTGAGAAGCCTGAAGTCAAGAAGACCATAGATGAGGTTAGAAATCACAATTTCCTCTGAGATTAATAAAGTATATCTGATTCTTAAACCAGGATCACGTTGTTGTGAAAAAGTGACCACTTCCTTCTGAAACGTTTTACTAAACGGTGACTCTTTTTATCGCTCTCTCAGATGAATGCTGCTTGGGAGGGACTGAACCGAACATGGAGAGAGAGGATGGAGAGACTGGAGGAAGCCATGACTGCCTCAGTTCAGTATCAGGATGCACTGCAGGTTTGTGCCCTTTCTTGATACAGCTGTATAGCAGTGCTACCATAAAAAGCTCAGTTGTTTTTGTACCAGTTTAACTGTGGCGATCAGGACGTTCCCGTGGATTACTGTTGGAATAATTTCTGTGTAATTTTTCCAGTCCATGTTTGACTATCTGGACAACGCAGTGATCAAGCTGTGTGAAATGTCAACTGTGGGAACTGACCTGGGAACTGTCAAACAACAGATTGAGGAGCTTAAGGTTGGAATGATAGTTGGATTTTTCACTAGTTGTGTATAAAATCTAGATATCTTACAAACACTTTTTAAAGTCAGATGTATATCAGTGCCTAACAACAAGCTGTTCTCTGTCTTATTTCGCACCTCGCTCTTCTACTTGCGCCTCCACTGACCTGAGCAGCAGTACAAGGTGGAGGTTTACCAGCAGCAGATTGACATGGAGAAGCTGAGCCACCAGGGGGAGCTGCTGTTAAAGAAAGTGTCAGACCAGACCGACAGAGACATGATCCAGGAGCCGCTGACCGAACTCCGACACCTGTGGGAAAACCTGGGGGATAAAATCACCCAACGACAGGTGATGAAAGCACATCTTAACATTTAAAATCTGAAATTTGTTCTTCGTCTCAGCTCTTCTGTTTCTCCTGAGGAAGCTGTTGATATTGTTCTTTTTGTTGGTATCCTGTAGAATTGCGTGTATTTGACTGTCTTTCTTCTACCACAGCACAAACTGGAGGCTGCCCTGCTGGCTCTGGGTCAGTTCCAGCATGCCTTGTCTGAGCTGCAGGCCTGGCTGACCCACACACACACCACTCTGGACACACAGCGACCCGTCAGCTCTGACCCCAAGGCCATCGAAATTGAGCTGGCTAAACACCATGTATGTCCTGTTATTACCTGCAGGAAGTGTATCTCTGTAATCAGTTTTAACTTTCTGAAGAGCACTTATGCGTATATTTTTCCATCCCAGCATTCAAATCTTTCTTCCTCTTTCCTTCCCAGGTTTTACGTAATGATGTGCTGTCCCATCATGCCACAGTGGACACTGTGAACAACGCTGCCGCTGAGCTGCTGGAGTCCTCTCCTGGCGATGAGGCGGGCAACCTGAGGGATCAGCTCGATCAGCTCAACCAGAGCTGGGGGAGTCTACTGCTCAAAACCCAGGAGCGACAAAAACTGCTGGAGGCCGCCCTGCAGCAGGTACTGCAAAGAAGCAGAAAATTAGATCTGTGCTTGCTTTAGTTAGATTTAACTTGACTGGTAATTAACAAAATATATATTTCATAGTGATTGTTTAGATTGTTTTTGAGCTAGATGTAGATCTTATATCATCTGAATGGTTGTGAAGTGTTGATTGTGATGCTCTGTCATTAATTTCATCATAATAGGTCTATTTGATTGTTTCATGACATGATTTTCAGTTTAGGTTCAACTTGTTCATGCTTGTTGGTGTCTCACTGGTGTCTCACTGGTGTCTTTGTAGGCTGAAGGTTTCCATGGGGAGTTGGAGGAGTTCCTCCAGTGGCTGAGGAGGACCGAGAGCCAGCTGTCTGCCGCCAAGCCAACAGGCGGTCTCCCTGAAACCGCCAGGGAGCAGTTACAGCAACACATGGTAACGTTACACCTTCATACTCACATCATCAGGGACAATACACAGGCACACGTCACAGCCCACAGTGGTTAGACACATTGGTGTTATAACTCTGAAAAAGGGAAAAAAAATACTTTATAGAATAAAAAATAAATAAACATTGAAGTACAGACTGGGATGTCTATGTGACGTGTTATCATGCTATCAGATATTGAGATTGGGCCATAACATCCACGTCACGGTAATAAAAACCAAAGTGAAACTAGCTGAATTCGATCTGCCGCGTGACTGAATTGTTAGAATTTATCAACGTTGCCAATTTACACCATTTAAAGTCTCTCTTGCATGTTTCTGAAGTGTTTTACGTCTCACATGTTGGAGTATTTTTGGTGCCTCTGTGAACAAAATAATTAACTGCTTAAAAACATTCATGTGTAGAGGAAGCATTTTAGGGTTTGTGTGACATTATGCACGTGTGCATTAGTTGTTGTTACTGCAGCTGAGGAATGCTTTCCTATCGCAGATCACAAACGAATGTTGCAAAAAAGTCTTCTGCACATATCTAATTCAGTGTTAGGACGGGATTCTGTAACAGTGCCGGAGTGCTTTGACTCCAAAATTTGTGCAGCTGCAGAGTATCGACTTACAAACGCACTCTTCATTTCACACAGAGAGACACTTGGCATATGGAGGCTATAAAAGTTTAATAGCTTGTATTGTTCTATAACGGCCTGTTAGACACGATGAAGCTCACCTTTTCATCATCTTCTGTTTGTGCTCTCGCTGTCTGCAGGAGCTCCAAGCCCAGGTGACTCTACGTGGAGAGCAGTACAATCGCCTGCTGGATCAGGGAGAGTCCATGCTGCTGGCTCGTGGAGGAGAAGAAGCAGGACCTGGTACCACCCAGACCCAGCAGAACCTGGCCATGCTGCAGAACAAGTGGGGCAGCCTCAACACCAAGATGGACGACCGCAGGGTAAATCTTTACGAATAAACCTCTCTTTGTTTTGCTCATGTGTTCTGCAGCTCTTTCGTTAACTCTGAACTCTCGAAACTTTCCAGGCAAAACTGGACGAGGCCGTTTCTTTGGCCACGGGTTTTCAGACTTCTCTGCAGGACACCATCAACTGGCTGACCCAGGCTGAGCAGACCCTGAACATGGCCCAGCCCCCCAGCCTCATACTAGACACCGTCCTCTTCCAGATTGATGAGCACAAGGTAGCAACATTAAAAATACTTATCTTAGATCGCTTACTTTTCAGATCCTGTTTGTTTCTCGATATTGTCATGAACATGCTGTTTGCGTTGCGTGTAACTCTTTCCACCCTTTGTGTCTGTCCAGGTCTTTGTCAATGAGGTGAACACCCACAGAGAGCAGGTCCTGGCTCTGGAGAAGGCCGGCTCTCAGCTTCGCTTTGCCAGCCTGAAGCAGGACGTGGTTCTGATCAAGAACCTGCTGCTCAGCGTCCAGGCCCGCTGGGACAAGCTGGTCCAGAGGTCACTGGACCGAGGCCGACACCTGGATGAGGCCCGCAAAAGAGCCAAACAGGTAGAAACAGGCTCTTTAAAGATGGTTTGTTGCGGCTACATGAAGACTATTTAAACTTTTGTGTCAGTCTGAGGATTGTTTCAGCGCTGTGGTTTTCTCTCTTATATTGACTTTGACTAAAACTTCAGAAAAAAGTGCATTAAAACAAGTTTTCATCAAATTGTTTTCTTTAGTTCCACGAGGCCTGGAGGAAGCTGACAGACTGGTTAGAAGAAGCCGAGAAAAGGCTGGACTCAGAGCTGGAGATCTCCAACGAGCCGGATAAGATCAAAGTACAGCTGACAAAGCACAAGGTACAAGAAGAAAAATGCATCATCAAATATTCAGTTTTCTTTACTGCTCCATTTCCTGCTACAGTCTTTTCTCTCCCATCATTTTTCCGCCTCTCCAGGAGTTTCAGAAAGCACTGGGATCAAAACAGCCCGTCTACGACACCACGGTGAGGTCGGGGAAGGCCATGAGGGACAAAGCTCAGCTGCCTGCAGACACGCAGAAACTGGATAACCTTTTGGGAGAAGTTCGTGACAAATGGGACACCGTCTGTGGCAAGAGCGTGGAGAGGTAACGAGAAGATGAACACTGAAACTGGTGTGCTCGGCTTCACCGGACAGGTTTGCATTACTGTGAAAAATAAAATCTGTTGAGTAATAGCTGTCATCTTCTTTTCTCCATCAAGACAACACAAGCTGGAGGAGGCTCTGCTGTTCTCTGGTCAGTTTGCTGAAGCTCTTCAGGCTTTGGTGGACTGGCTGTACCGAGTGGAGCCTCAGCTAGCAGAAGACCAGCCCGTCCACGGGGACCTGGATTTGGTGTCCAACCTCATGGACTCGCATAAGGTGTGTATATTAGAACAAACAGAACTATACTGTTATGTGAACATGTGTGCTATGTTCACTCATGACTGGTAACTTTCCCACTTACAGGCTTTCCAAAAAGAACTGGGGAAGAGAACCAGCAGCGTTCAGGCTCTGAAGCGTTCGGCCCGTGACCTGATGGAGACCGGCCGCGATGACACAGCGTGGGTCAAAGTTCAGCTTCAGGAGCTCAGCAACCGCTGGGACACAGTCTGTGCCCTATCAGTCACCAAGCAGACGCGCCTGCAGCAGGCGCTCAAACAGGTCAGAAAGGCGGCTGCACAGCTGCTTTCACTGTCAAACTTTTCTCCACATTTTTCCGTAATCAGACAATCGCAGATCCATAAAAAAATGCTCTGTGTGCCTGTCAGGCGGAGGACTTTCGCACAGCGGTGCAGCTGCTCCTGGAGTGGCTCTCAGAGGCGGAGCAGACGCTTCGTTTCCGCGGCGTCCTCCCCGAAGAGGCGGAGACTCTGCAGGCGCTGCTCCACACACACCGGGACTTCATGGGCACAGTGGAGGAGAAGAGGACTGACGTGAACAAGGCTGCTGGCATGGGAGAGGGCATCCTGACCGTGTGTCACCCCGACTCCATCACCACCATCAAACACTGGATCACTATCATCAGGGCACGCTTCGAGGAGGTGACGAAGAAATAAATCAATATTTGTCACAAGTATTGCTTTGTTGTTGAGATTTCTGACTAATTAATAACCGTTTTCAATCTGCAGGTGCTGACTTGGGCTAAACAGCACGAGCAGCGGCTGGAAACGGCTCTGACCGAAGTGCTCAACAATGCCAACCTGCTGGAGGAGCTCCTGTCATGGCTACAGTGGGCTGAGACCACACTGGTCCAAAGAGACACTGAACCACTGCCTCAGGACATCCCACAACTCAAAAACCTCATCACAGAGCATCAGGTGAGTCCTTCAGTAGCCTCAGTGACTCATCAGTTGTTTGTCTTTTTACTAAACTCGCAGACGTAGTATTTTAATGTATTACACTCTAAGACTGACTATGTTTGGACGCACATTTGAGTTACTGTCTGTTGCTGTTTGCTGTACTCAGATGTTTATGGAGGAGATGACGAGGAAGCAGCCGGATGTCGACAAAGTGACAAAAACCTACAAAAGAAAGCCAGCCGAGCCTCCCAGCAGCCTGGCGGAGAGGAGAGGCGCTCGTAAGTCTCCTGTGTTTACCTCTCAGCGAACAAATATTATCATCTCCCACGTCTGTTTCACACTGACGCTAGTGAATGTGGTCGAAAGGTGCAGGTGCCGTTTCGTTTAGCTTTACCTGTTCTCTGCAGGAAAACACCAGCAGCAGCAACAGCAGCAGGCGGCCATGCAGGTTTCTGGGGGAAACCCACGACTCAACCAGCTGTGTGCCAGGTGGCAGCAGGTGTGGCTTCTAGCTCTCGACCGGCAGCGCAAACTCAACGATGCTCTGGACAGGCTGGAGGAGGTACATTAAATTTGGTCAAGCAAAGCTACCCACACTCACTAAACATTAAACTTTATGTATTTTTTTTATTATTGTTGTTAATTAATTTTATTTGAAAAGGGACCATGCAGAGCATTAGGCAAGGCAAGGCAAGGCAAGTTTATTTGTATAGCACAATTCAACAACAAGGTGATTCAAAGTGCTTTACAGAGACATTAGAAACAAGAACAAATAAAAAGCATGATTTAAAATTGAATAAAACAAGCAAATAAACTAACTAACTAATTAACAAACAAACAAACAAACAAACAACAGTATATAAAATCAAAACAGATAAAATCAGAACAGTAGATAAAATCAGTAGTTAAATGTAAGTTTTGAAATTTAAGCTTAAAGTGTGGATTTGGTGCTTTATTCAAATGCAGCTGAGAACAGGTGAGTCTTCAACCTGGATTTAAATAAACTGAGTGTTTCAGCTGATCTGAGGCTTTCTGGGAGTTTGTTCCAGATATAAGGAGCATAAAAGCTGAATGCAGCTTCTCCGTGTCTGGTTCTGACTCTGGGATTAACATAAATATTGCCATTAAATGCTTTGTAGCAGAGTTAGCTTAAGCTAATTTGCATCTGTTGTGTACTTTGAATCCTAATTAATGCCACTGTTGTCCATTTTCAGCTCAAGGAGTTTGCCAACTTTGACTTTGACGTGTGGAGGAAGAAGTACATGCGCTGGATGAACCACAAGAAGTCCCGCGTCATGGATTTCTTCAGACGCATCGACAAAGACCAGGATGGAAAGATCACACGGCAGGAGTTCATCGACGGCATCTTGGCCTCGAGTACGAAGCTGCAGTGGTTTTGTTTTGTGTTTATATTGTTGTTTTGTTTTATATTTCAAAGACGGTAAATATCATATCTAATATCCTCAGAATTTCCAACCAGTAAGCTGGAGATGACGGCCGTGGCAGACATCTTTGACAGGGATGGAGACGGTTACATAGACTACTACGAGTTTGTTGCTGCTCTGCACCCCAACAAGGATGCCTACAGGCCGACCACTGACGCCGACAAGATCGAGGATGAGGTAAGAGGGAGCTTAGAAAAACGTCTCGCTATAAATTTAGCTCAAAACATGTCAGTTATTTACGTCTTGTCTGGTCTGTGGTTGTGCAGGTGACGCGGCAGGTAGCCCAGTGTAAATGTGCCAAGAGGTTCCAGGTGGAGCAGATAGGCGAGAACAAATACCGGGTAAGTTCAGCTTTATTTATCGATCTACTGTTAGAGATAAAATAAAGATTCAAATAATAACTTTTGGAAAAAAGATATTTTAACAGGAATTGTTTTAAAAAACTGGGTCAAAGGGGATTTACTTTGATTGTGTAGCAGTATGCAACCTTTTGAGGTGCATATGAGGTCGAAGTAGTATAAACAAACACTCAGGTTCAAATTTACACCTAACACAAGAGTGGGTGTGACAGCACCCAAAATCAATGTTTAAACAAAGATTATTTTAATGTGTGAAGCGAACGAAGAGAAGGAAGTAGAAATCTAAGCATGACTGCTAAGATTTACCCGTGAATCCCATTTGACTCTGTTCTGATTGGTTCATTATTCATTACTGACTGTGACTGCACTTCATTAACTTCTCAACTTAACTTCACAGCATTTCACGCACGTGTGTCCATCTCACATCATGATAATCATGGTGTATTTAAGTGTTTACGCTGTCGCTGTCATAATGTCATAACATCGATAGAACATGTTTATAACAACTGCGGGATGGCTGTCTTTTTCATCACAAAGCATTAATAATCCTGTAAATGCGACAGCACAGATACACACAGCGGGGTGGGAATTAGGAGCTGTAACTGAATTACTGTTGGACTGTAAAACCTGGTTCTCTGCAGGAAAAATGTGGAGTGAATCTTAAACTAGTTAACAGAGTTTTTGATGATGTCGTTCTAAATTTTATGTCACTGAAATACATTTTTGTTTAATTGTTGGGGATATTTAAATTCTGGGTTGTGAGGAGTAAAGTTTATTCAGTGTCTGAGAACCGCTGATATGGACCCGGAGCCAAAGTGTTTTCCTGTATTTGTTTTTATGAACGCCATAAAGATGAAAGACTTTAAAGACTGTGCTGTGGGAGATCATTGGCTGTATTGTAATCCTTTACCCTTTTGGAGGTAACAGCCAGTATTTTGGTACACCCAAGCATGCATGAATATTTTTTTATAAACCTTTACATTCATAGATCACCAGTAACCTGGTTAAAATCTGCCTTCTTATGTGGAAGATGTGTTTTCTTGGCATAAACACAGTAAAACCTTATTGAACCAAAAGCAAAAATACCTGTAAGAACTCAGTTTAAACAGTAATTTCTTCTAGTTTCAGAAACTATGCTTGCTTGGCTTGAAACTAAAATAAAATCAAAATAGAGGAGTAGATGTGAACCTAACTGTATGGGTCACCAAAAAACTGGACCAACATGAACAGATTAAGTGAAAAATGACTGAATATATTTAATTTTAATCCAAAATCTAACTACAGAGGAGGTGCCTTGTTACTGCACCTTTTAGGAAAATTCTCCGGACGTTGGTGTAGGGGTTAGCACTGGTTATTGATGAATTTAAATTGGCTGTAGTTATGAGGTAGATGAGGCGCTCTATGGTTAAATGTGTCTTGCAATATAAGCTGCTTGGTCAGTAAGACTAGAAAGTCATATAAATGTGAGTGCACTTGCATTATCTGTAGACTGAACTTCACACAACGTGGCAGACAGCAGCAGTCTGTGTGTGTCTGTGCAGCATTATACAGCAGACCTCAGCTCTGACCGTTTTCAGCAGCATTTCCTGGATCGGCCATCACTACCACTGCTACAGTTTGTGTCCACTCCATCATTACCCAGTGGGTAATGACATCCAGCGTCAGACTGCAGGACGCTGGGGATACTAATAGTCACAGTGTTTGTCTCTCTGCTCCTCTGTGTGTGTCTGGCTTCTCTTTTCTTCTCTGTCTTTGACTCCATCTCCTGTCTCGACTTCATCGTCACCCATTTTCACATCGCTGACGTAACTGCCGCACACGGCTTCTTTTTGCTTTCACCACTAATTGTGAGCCCAAGTTTGAGTTTTCCGAAAACACTGCACACAGATAAATGGTGTCCTTTCATACATCACAGATTCAAGTTGTCGGTATTTGTTGTTTCATTCTCTCTTTCTCTTCCCTTTGTCTTCCTCTGCTCCGTGTCTTCTGGATTTATTGTAGTTCTTCCTCGGAAACCAGGTAAAGTGACGTCCGCTGCTGCGAGTGGACGTGTGAAAGCTGCTTCCCCGTTCTCCACTGAAGGAGTGCACCGCTTCCTGTTTCCGTATACTTGAAGAAAATACCGTTATGATACAGTAAATCTGTATTTATTTAATTTTACGTTTTCAAGGAAGAAGCACTCCTTTGTGGCTTTGCAACGTGTAAGCGGGTTTCACCGTCCGCTCGTGTTTCTGCTGTGATTTGTTTGGTGTTGAGAGTGACAAATTGCACAATGTGAAGCTGGCGACAGTGACATGGCTGAAGGGGTAATTAGTGGTTCGGTGATATATAGTGTGCTTGGGACTGAAGCTGGGAAACAAATCAAGCTGCTTGGAGAGAGATCCAGAAAATTCCTTCTGTGCTGGTATCGCTTGGAGGTCTGCTTCGCTGGGCGGTTTGAAAAACAATAACACGTTAGAAAACTTCAAAGACTGAATATAAATACATGATTGATTTATATTGTGTGTGACGATGCGTGGATATGAGTGGCTGGGTGAACTGGGCTGAGATCTGTAACTTCTGTCAGTGCATGGTTTTTCTGTCAGTGCATGGAGTAGAAACGATGCTCAGATTTGGTACTTGGGCTTCTTGGTGTGATGGTTGTAAATCTTTAGAAACCAAATAGTTGTTTTTACTCATTAATTTTTTCCCCCTGATTCCCTCTTCTGTTTCCACTCTTTTTGGCCCTTCTTCCCTCCGTTTTTATGTCACCTGCCCCAGTTTGGAGACTCTCAGCAGCTGCGTTTGGTGAGGATTTTGCGCAGCACGGTGATGGTGAGAGTCGGAGGAGGTTGGATGGCTCTAGACGAGTTTCTGGTCAAGAACGATCCATGCAGAGGTGAGCAAAGTGGGCACACAAACAGATCAGCCTCCTCTCATTTATATACACACACACACACACACACACACACACACACACACACACACACACACACACACACGAGCCTGACCGATACTGGATTACAATGGGGCTTTTTTTTAGGCATATCAGCACAATTTCAATTTGACACATGCATTTTTGATTGGAAAAAAGTAAAAATAAATAATAAAAAGTAAATAATTAGCTGTGAAAAATAATTATATTGATTAGTGTATACACTGGAAATAATTCTGACATAATAATTCTACATTTTCACCTCAATTAAACTTAAATTAGATCTGCTTTGTTATTAGCATATATCTTCTTAGCTTTTATAATCAGAATTTGTTTGTTGGCAAACTTTTAAATTTATATGATTAACTTTCAGTTAGCACTCTACTAAACTTTTCATTATGTGTAGTGACGATTTTCAACATTTTATTTTTAGCTAAAACTTTTAATACACTATCTATACTTTAGCTTTGTGGCTAAGAATTTTAACTGCAAATCGTGCTTTTAGCTAATAACTTTTATAACTTTTTATTCCTGATTTTATTTAGAAACGTGTCAGTTATGATTAATACAATTTTTGATTCTTATATATTTTAAGCTAACTCAAACCATTAACTATAACTTTCAAGTTAGTAATTATGAACTTTTTAGCTTTAGCTAGCATTAGCATTAGTAAACTGTTAGCTCGTACGTTAAGCTGATATTTTCCAGCTTCTCATTCCTACTTAAATCTTTTTGTAACTGTTTATCTCTTAACAGTTAACTCCTAACCACATGTGTTAATTAGTTTTTTAATTTAATTCTTTTTCAAATGTTTATCTGTTATGTTTAAGCAACAGTTTAAACTTCCATTATGATTAGCTAACATTTTCCAACTTTATATTGATACTTTTATCTCTTTTAGTCATTTGTCTGTCAGGTTTAGTTGACAATTTATTTTATCTCATGATTCTAACTGCTTTTACATATATATATTTTTTATTTTTAAAAAACTTTTTAAAATCTGATTAGATCATTTATGCAGTTTTATTATTACTAAGTATCAGTTCTTTTTAGTTTAGCTTTAGTTGTAGGCTTTAGGTCTGAAAAGAATCTTTAAAAAAGCCTCATCATTAAAACTTGAAGCCATTTATGGGGACTAAGATGCTTTTTTAAATGAATGGGGCACCATCTTGAGAAAAAATATCCAGTGGTATATATCGATCAGGCACAAGCACTTAAGACACCATCACACCAAAGCAAACAAACCCTCAAAGATGTTTCTCAACATGTTTACAACGCCGAACACAAGTGGCTGAACGCAAACGGAGACAAAACACGAAATAAAGGACAAAACACACAAACCGACTCAAGTTTCTTTAGTTTTTCTGTCAGCAGGTGATGCAGTGAAGCGCACCGTCTCATTTTTCTATCCAGTGTTTTCTTCCAGTGACGTCGGTGTAATTGTTGTGCTCCTCGGAGTGGTGTTTCTCTCTCCCTGTCTCCATCTCTCTTCCCCAATCTGTCATTTCCCTCCGAGCCCATCCTCTGTCGATCCCAAAGGACTCAATCTTCATCATCATCTTATCTCGTCACGTTTTATTTCTGTATACACACACGTCCTCTCCTCGGCCTCTCTCTGTTCATTCTTTCTTAAATAAAAAACGTAGTATTGCATGGTGCATGATCCTCAGTTTCTCTTTATTCCCTTTCTTTTTTTTCCCTCTCTCCCTTTTTTCTCTCTTCTCAGTGCAACATCCAGGAATAAAGATTCTCCGCTCCGATTCGAGTAGCTCCATCTCATCTCGTATAGGTTGGATTTCTCCTCTCTCTCTCACGCTTTCTCTTCGCTGCCTGTGTTTCCTCCGTCTGGTTTGGTTTTGATTGTTTTTTTGTGTTCCCCTGGGCTTCCACCTTTCTTTTTTTTCTCTTCTTCTTCATTCTTTTTTTTGTTGCTCTTATCTTTATCGTTCTCCCCTTTCTCTTCTTCTTCCTTGGTTTGGTGGTTTGGCCTTATTGCTGTGCCTTGCTGACTGTGATCACCTGACTAACATTATGTCTCCCCACTGTTCCTCCCCTACTGTTGCTGCTGGCTCCAGCCCTGAAATCCTGATCTGTTCCCTTTTTCCAACACCTTTCAGGGGTCTCCGACACTCGTCCGGACCCCAAGAGTTCAGCTGTGTGTGTGTTTGTGTGTGTTTAGGGCTCGTGTGTATCTAAAGCTGTTTTTTAACAGATTGGTTAAACAGTCTTAGGATTGTGTGTGTGTGTGTGTGAGAGAGAGACTTTCTTCATTCCACTTCCAGCATGCAGTTATTTCACGTTGTCTCTTGTGTCTCTTAGTGACTGTCACTCCTGGCTATTTCTGCTGCCGAGGTATCTACACTTCCTCTCTGTCTCTCACTCACCATCCATCCATCCATCCATCCATCCATTCATCTCCATCTTTAACCACAGCTGTCCTCTGTGTGTCTATATATGTGTGTTTGTTCACGTGTGTGTGCTCTTTATAACCGTGGTCAGGTTTGTGCGTTGAAGGCATTCATGTCAGTCCCGTCTGTGTGGCACATGTTTGCGTCATGCTTTCCTCACTCACAGTAAAAAGCAGGATTTGGCCAACCCCCTGGTCTTTAGATGTAACTCGAGGTTTGCTGATTTTTACAAAGTAAATCCGTAAATAAGACATTATTGAGACAAGAAGAGAGCGTGTGTAAAACTAAATGAATAAACACAGAAAAAAAATACAGCGGTCACTATGAGTACTAAGTAAAGACAGAGCTGCTCTTTTGTCTGCTTCGTAGAGAAGAACGTAAAAACTCTTGATTTGTAGGAGAAAAATATTGGTGTCTTAGACCTGGGCGTGGCCAGCCTGGGTTTCTAATAACGCTGGCTTTCCAACGCGGCTCCTTTAAATGTGATGGCTGGTTGGTGGGAGACACAATTACAGGGTGCACCTGGCTGGCTGGCTTTGAGGGGGGACATAATTACAGGGTGCACCCGTTTAATTGACTGGCCTTGCTATTCAGTTGCTCGGGACGAGCTAGCTGCAGCCCTCCTCTCCTTCTTCTTCTTTTTAAGATTTTTTCCACTCTTTTCTTTCACTCCATTTCTCCTCCACTCTGAATCTGTGTCCTCTCTCCCTCTCTCTTTCTTTCTGTATTTATTTGTTCTCTCTTGAACCCTCCCGTTGTCCTCGGTCTCTCCACTCTCTCTTTTTGTGGCTGGCTTCTCCAGGCTTGCTGTTGTCTGCTGGGGCTGCTGCACCACTTTTTGTCCAAGAATGCCGCTGAGTGTTTTTTGAAGACGGGAGAAACCCTGAATCTCTGGGTTCTCTCCTGCTAAGCATAAACCAGGCATGACCCCCACATGTATTTATACACAATCTGTGTGTATACAGCAGAGCTGAGATGCTCCTTTGCAGCAAGAAGTGAAAAACTACTTGAGATCTTGTTGACAAACAGCATAAGAGCAGCTGCACTTTGCTTCCAGCGCGCTCAGACGATTTTAAGCAGATACGCAACGAAAGTGTGGCACTCAGTCACAGTTTGCAGATTATGAGAGCAGAGACGCGTGCTGTTGCTTAAGGAGTTATTTAAGGAGGAGTCTTTCACTTTTATATGTGATCTATAAAATAGTCTATCAGTCTTATTTCTCTGTTTACAGCATCAGGAAGCAGCGAGTGGGCTGCTGTCAGTACCTGTAAAGTTTGCTCATACAGGTGTTACGAAGCATGCATGGTGGCCTGCTTCTTAGCCACACAATTAAACTACCTGTTTATTCAGTTTTATTTTTTTGGCATAAACATTACATTTCCAATAATATTGATAGTTTCCCTTTATTTCATAAATGATGTATCAAACTGATTTGCAATGTGGCCCCCTGCTGGGTGAGAACAGTACTGCAGGTGGGCCTCAAGAAGTTATTTACAATAAAGGAAAATAAGTTTGAAATAACCACCAAGTTTTATAGTCTTTCTCTGAAGCAATGGCATTGTGTCTCCGAACTCGTGTCCACCAGTGTCGATGACTAGCTGACTTTCGTTGCGTATCGCAGTAATTAATTTGCTCCCACCTTTGCACTCAAACAAAACACGCCCCTCGCTCGCCTCCCACCTTAAAAATGACTCAACCGAAGTGCACTTAACAGTCCCTCAGTCCCCGAAACCCCACCCGACCAAACACCTGCTCTGCTCACGCGCACTCTCAAAGAAACATGCACCGACTCTGACGTCTGCAGCCAAGGAAGCACTGACTTTCTCCCTCACTCTGCTCGCTCCCTCTGCCGCCCCCTGCTGGAGGAAACCTCCGAGCCGACTCGAACCCAGACTCATTGTTCCCTTCCCTGTCCGTCTCTTTATGTCCAGCTCGAGGTCGCACCAACCTGGAGCTAAGGGAGAAGTTCATCCTTCCTGAAGGAGCGTCTCAGGGTCTGGCCGCCTTCCGGTCCCGGGGCCGTCGCTCCAAGCCGGGCTCTCGGAACGCCTCGCCCACCCGCTCCTCTTCCTCGGCCTCCCACAGTGGAGCTTCCCTCCCCTCTGCTCCCTCTGCCCCAGCCACCCCGACGGCCTCTGCATCATCCAGGGTAAGGTTTTTCCCTCGAGTCATTACACAGCATTAATGACAGAGCAGGGATATAAGCACTGAGTAATAAACATTTACAGTAAATTTTGAACTAATAGTGGTTTAAAAGTTGGTTTTGTAACACTTTTAAGTAATATTCAAAATACTAGAAAATATGGTTAAACACACATCTGATACTATCATAGGAAATGAAACTTCTTATTACTTGATCAAGTTATCTACCCAAAACATTAAAAGCCTTGAATCCCACTGCACAGGCTGAAATGTGCTTGTTACTTAAAAGCAAACATTCTGCATGAAGTGTAGAAGTGCCCTCGACCTAAAGATATAAAAGATGGCCTTGGCAGTATGAAGTTAGTTTTCAGACGTAATAATTGTAGCGTTGATCTTACTGAGAAATCAGGGAACGCTGTCAGACACGCCTTAAAGCATGCCCTACTTTAACCACCTGTTTTATTCTGTTTAGGGAATGTCAAGAAAAACAAATGTAATTTTTGCTATATATTACTTAATAACTTTGGTGTAATATGAAAGGGGGAGCTCTTTGTCAGTAGGAAAGTCCAAAATTTATGCTTTTAAATTTTCCAGAGCTGGCTGATCGGCCTTTCCAAGGAGTCTCCCCCTAGAGCGAGGGTGGGGAACTCCAGGCCTCAAGGGCTGTGTCCTCCAGGTTTTAAATATCCGCCTGTGTCAACTCACCTGAATCAAATGATTAGCTCATTATCAGCTCTGGAGAACTTCAAGACATGTTGAGGAGGTATTTTAAATCAGCTGTGTTCAAGCTGTGATCAAGGATGCATCTAAAACCTGCAGGACACTGGGCCTTGAGGCCTGGAGTTCCCTGACCCTTCCCTAGGGTCCCTAGATTTTTGTAGCTCACACACACACACACACACACACACACACACACACACACACACACACACACACACACACACACACACACAGTCTTTCATGCTCATCTTCTGTTGTGTGTTGGAGTGTTTGTTAAATGGAAACATCGTCATTGTCAGGACAAACAGACCATTGTTATTTCTTAGTGTCGTCATCTGATGTCAGTGATGTTTCTGTTTGTCATGTGAACGCTGTGTGTGTGCGAGGTGGTGCACATTTGTAACTGTGTTTTTATGCATTGTAACATAGTTGATTTGTTGTCATCCTCCTGTTGTTTGTCAGAAATCACCGCATCCCTAACTGTGAAATTTTATGTTTTGTTCTTTTTTCTTTCATCTTTTTGCCTTTTCCCCACGTTCCTCTTATTCAACCCTGCTAACCTCGCTGCAAACGTGTCCTTCCTGCATTGATGCGGTCTCTCTTTATGGGAAAAAAAATGAATGATCCACTCTTACACATTAATCTGCTGCGCTGAACTGTCCATCCAATGCCCCCACACCTCCTCCCCACACCCCCTCCTTCATTTGCTTCTTCCCTACGCTGCTTTGCTCTCCTCCACCCTTCCTTCCTTCCTTGCTTCCCTTCCTCCCTTCAGTCGTCCCATACTCACTCGCGTGACTATGCCAAGCCCTGGCTGGCACACAGTAAAACTCCAACGCCAACCAAGTGCCACTGCTGCCCAGATCTCGGTCACAGCCACACCACTCCTGGGCACGAGGTAACACACCCACCCACCCAACCAACTCCCCTGCCCCACCCAACCCCACTCCACTGAACGCGCTAATGCACTAATGCACACTTGCAGGTGCTCTCACATGGGAAGCTTTACTTTGGCTGGGGTGATTTTGAGCTTTGCTTGAATTGTTTTGTTTTTTTTTGTGTCAAAATAGGAGAATAAGGATAAAACCTGCACAGTTTAGTGCATTTATTTATCATTTCTCAGCTGAGTCGCTTCATTTCTTTAACTGAAATGACAGTAAAATTATTATTTTGTGGCTTTTAACTCTTGATTAGATAAAAGCAAGTTGATGAGATATCCTCTGTATTAAAAAAAGAGCAAATAATAAAGAAAAAAAATTAAAGGACTAATCAGCAGATTTATTACATATAGTTTCATGTGGTCACATAGTTTTATAAACACATACCTTCACAATTAATAGTAGTGTTTAATATAGTGTTCATATGTTGTTGGTGTTTTTGTGTTTAACACGTTTCTTTGTGTTGTTTATTATTTATTTGTAGATCTGTTTTTGTTCATGTCCATGTGGATGTGATATGTTGTGTTAAATCCCCTGTGTGTGTGTGTGTGTGTCTGTGTGCGTGTCTAAAGTGATAACAATGAAATTATCCTCAGCTGACGTCTGCCATGTGCTCCTGCAGGGGGCGCCATCTGGGTCCAAGTTAAAGAGACCGACCTTCCACTCGAGCCGAGGCTCGCTAACCGGGGAGAACGGTGGAACGACGCACACCAGCAAACCATCGCGGACGGGTGAGACACCAGCCATGTGTCCTGGCTACTTATCTACTTCATTAAGGAAGACCTGCTAATTGCAAGCTCTATATTTTTATTCATTAACTCTACTAGATTAGCTTTGCAGGACTCACAGTTCAAAGTAAGCCCCTGTCCCTGCTAAGACCAGACTTACCAGGAGGTTTGATTGTAAAGTGGGTGGGGCTTCTCTCCTTGAATGCAGGGCAGGTTTTAAAATTCCTACTTCTGTGACCAACAGACGTCAGCGAATGTGTTAATTCACAGCCAATTCACAGCATTGTTGCTGCTGAGATATTTACTCTCAGATAACTGAATTCAGTTCTACTCATAAATTTGTGTCAACATCTGAGACTAAAACGTAAAAATGCCAAAAACTGCAGTTCCTCTAACGGCCACTTGGAGGCTGTCCCCTGAAGTGAGTTAGCCTCCATGCACTCCAGGGTTAAAATGTCCAGCGTTACAGCAGAAAGAAACATGAGTCATAGTTTTCCCCTTCATGGCAGCTGTTCACTGAGTGATTTCTGTTGTGAAGTCACCTGTTGATGTTGTAGTAGACTAATTATTTCGGTAACTTCTGCAGCATTTTAACGCGGTTATATGTCAAATAATAATAGCTTAATTGCACTAATAGGCCATGTCCAAAAGGTTTATGCACAGGTTGTTACTGAGAGTGAAATACTAGTATTTTATTTGCTTGTTAAGATTCATTATTGGGTGTCTGTGTCTAGTCCATAAATTAAGCTTACAAACCAGGCTAGCTACTGTTAGCCAACAGTCTGCAGCAGTCTGCCCTTTTCGTACAAATATGGCTACTCTGACCCCACAAAAAGCCAAGATGATGACAGCTGTGGTTGAAGATCAAAGAAAATTCACAAACCACTGGGTGACATCAAAGAGGCTGCGTCTATCTTGTATATGCAGTCTGTGGTCTCGGCCAACCCACAGACATGGCAGCCTCCACAGCCACAGTGCTGCAAACTAAATGTGAATCTGCACAAATGCATGCTCTGCTTTTGTCAGCACATTTTTACTGTCTTTTTTTTTCTCGTTTCCCTCTTTTCTCCTGTTAGATCCCAAGCGAGGGGGGTCCACAGCCAGCGGTCCCACCAGCCGAGCCGGCAGCCGAGCCGGCAGCAGGGCCAGCAGTCGCCGTGGCAGCGACGCCTCAGACGCATCAGAGCTCCAGGACGCTCGGTCCGTCTGCTCCGACACTTCAGATACCCCGCGACGACCGGGCAGTGGGGCCAAACCCTCCAAGATCCCCACCATCTCCAAGAAGACCCCCAGCCCAAAAACCCCGGGATCTGCGAAGAAATAAACCCACCCACAGAGAAACTGGAGGAACTTGCAGTGGGTGGGCCACTATTATCTGCCATTTTGGGTGTACCAGCGTCACTCTGAGCATCCATCCATAGGGCTTGTCTAGAATGTGTGCACTATGACTGATACTTTCCAGGAGAAAGAAGGAGGTGGATGAGCTGAGTGAATCTCCGTCTCGTTCTTTCCCCAGCCGACTGAAAACCTGCACAAGAGGAGAAGATTCTGGTCTGGCGGTCTCAGGCCAGAGTCTGTGGGGTGAAAAAAAAAAGACTGTTCCCCTTTAAGAAGCGACCCCAGTTTGCCTTCCAGTCTCCTGCTTCGTCTTTCAGAAGTTCCCCACCAGCGAGGAACCAAACACAGACCGACCCGATGTGATGCTGCCTTACTTTGTGTTACAAACTCCTGTCCCGATCAGACACACAAACACACATTTTAACACAGAGCCGGTGCAGGGAGTGGGACACGCCGCCGCCGCCGCCGCCACAGCTACAAAAACAAAAAAAGCTCAAGTGGCATTCAGGAAAAAAAAAAAAAAAAAAAAGAAGAAGGAATTTGTGGGTTATTATTTTGGCTTGTGGGCCAGATGCCTCAGCGATGAGTTAAAAAAGAAAATATGCAACGACTGCCATGTCGCTTCCCCTGCGTTGGTTGGCGAGAAAAAGAGTCACCTCAGCAGATCTACGGAGGCGGGAAACGCTGTCTGGCTCCCACAGCGGCCAACCTCAGACTCGGAGGATCGGCGGTGGCGCTGCTGCAGCTGAGGGCAAACTCTCACACACTCAAACGCCGCAGAGCCGACTCCTCCCGACCGCTGGAACGTTAAGACGGGCCTCGCGGGTGTGCGTCTCGGCGGTTTTGTCACATGTCTGCGTTACAATCCGACACACACAGAAATAAGAAATCACAAACTGGCAATAGAGAGGACTATTTTTATGGCGACACACTCAACTAACAGCACATTACTGACAATACACGACATGCGTAACCTGACGTAAACGAGCGCGTTCGGAGAGTCCGACAACCAGCATGCACTAATTGTCTCTTCCTCTGCAGCCCAGCAGCACATACGCGCACTCTCAAACTCAAAAGGTGTGTGCGCGCATGTGTGTGTCGCGTGTGTCTTTCTTATAGGAAAGAATAAAGGTCAATGACTTGAGTCACTGTATGCAAACGTTTAATTTGCGAATGTCTTTTTGTTTTTTTTCTTCTCGTTGTTTTCTGGTTAATTTATAATCCAGTTTTGTTTTCTAGCTTGAGAGAAAGATCTATTTATTTTTCACGTCATATCACCGTTGGCAGAGAGTGATTTAGTATTATGGTGAAAGTTTTTTTCTCTTTTTTTGTACCGAGAAGATGCCCACTCCGCTGTTTCGACGTGATCTGTGTGTAACGTGTGTTTCTACTCTGTTGTAACATGACATCATTCACTAGGTCGCTGATTCTAGTGGCAGCCTTTTTGTTACATTTTCTTTAAAGCTAATGACTACAGTTTTCCTGACCACGACCAAAGGGGGTTGCCCTTCATGTGTAGAGAGAACTACAAATATGAATGACAGGGGACCTGGGCTGAGCGGACCAATGAGAGCGGGCGTCCTCCCTCGTGTCCCTCCCCAGCGTCTCTTCTTCTAGGCTTTTCTTTTTTTTTTTCCAAATGCTCCATCTTTGGCGGGGCTCGAGTTTGTCTCTGTGTTATCTCGGTGTAAGAGATGAAGTTTATGAAAACTAATGAATTTACAATAAGGAAGAAGAAGAAGACATCATAAGGTGATTTTTATTTATTTATTGTCTCTCTGAGGGGGGAGGGATCGGGAGACGAGTCCACCACCTTTTGATGCTGTGCTACTCTGTGTGATAAGAACATGGAGGGAGGGGAGGGGGTGTTACTATGAGTCACTTGTGTAAAATTAAAACAACAAAAAAAAACTAAAATTATAAACAATTTTTTTGTTCTGTTTTTGTATTAAAATTATGCTTGCAGTAAAACCTCTTGTCTTTTGCGTCTGTGTATGTAAGAGCAGCCGAGTTTGATGTGTGAATGTGACCCGAAGCACCCACAACTTATTAGTTATTATTAATATAAGCAAGAGGTCACCGGTCCCAACAACTCCAACCTGAACTGAAGCCCTGATTTATGCACCAGGTCAGGGGCATCAAACATGTGGCTCATATGCATCAGCAGATGACTTTGCTGTAAATTTCAGACTTTGCAATCATAAATCATAGAAAATTCTCAGTGCTCTGCTGTTCTGTGTGTTCTAATGCATGAACTACACAAAACCCCTTTAAAGGTGTTTCCTGATCTCTACGAGGTATTTAATCTTATCCAAAGTCCTAGAAGCAACACTAATATGTGTGTGTTCACTTATTTAAAGCATTAAACATCTAAAGTAACTTTAATTTTAATGATCATCCGTACATAAAGGTTTCACGTTTATGATCACTGGACGAACCTGATTTAAAAGCTGCCCCAAGATAAGGTTTTAGTTGGAGGTTATTCTGCTAGCACCAAATCTGCCCCACTGCACAACTGAGCTGGGATGTTTGAGTGCCAGGACTCTCTCATAGCTCTGGTCATAAAGAAATAAGAGCCATACTGTTGTTAAGGGCAAGAGTACTCTGATCATTTGATCTGTAAACGGGCAGTTTATTAAATCTGCTCCCAAAATACCTCTTTACACTACAACAGGGGTCTTAAACTTGTGGCCCAGGGGCCACTTGCGGCCCACCTCACCCCTACTTGCGGCCCTTATATTGACCTGAAGAAATGTAATGCAATTTGGCCCCAGAAGTAACTTTTTTTGTCAGGGAGGATTTGTGTATTGTTGAGTGCAATGTTAAAATAAAGTCTTTAAAAGTAAAAAATGATTTAATATGAAGGCAACATGAGCAGAGAGCACAAACGTGTTGAGGGATTGGCCGTGTTAGTTCAGTGAGAGAGTCCAAAACTAACGTGCACACTTATGTCTGCATTTTTGTTTTGTTAAATACAAACAAATTTATAGCAGAAGTGCTGCCACGTGTCTGGCCAGAAAGAGTAGCCATTGGTTTATTTAGTAGTTCAATGAAAAGCTTCAGTTCAGTAAGAGGTGAGAGAAAAAATGTGTTCACGTTTGCAGTTTTGTCTTGTTACACAATATTTGAAAAGTTAACAAAACAAAACACTAGATTTTTGGAAATATTTGTGGGAGTTTTCTTGTTTGTTTGGGGTCTTTTTGTACTGCATGAACAATGAGGTGACCGTGCCAGCAGTGGCTCACAGCTCATTGAAGTTTGAGACCCCTGCACTGCAAGAATGGAAGCCGTGTGGCTTTTATGCATGGCTTTAACTAGCCCCGCCCACCTAAATTCAAACTCCCAAAGACCAGAGAGTCAGATACTCCTGCACTGAATGACTGACCATTTAAAAAAATAATAACTGCACTCGATAAATGGATAATATTTCTTCATTTACATGATATTAAAAATGAAAGTCTGCTGATTTTGTGAGATGGGTAGCATCACTTGGTCAGTTAGGGGTATTTTTGTGAGTACATTGACTTTTTTTTCAGGTCTTAAAGTGATGTTTCCAGCTTGTTTTCCTTGTTTTTTGTTATCATTAGTTTTTATTTAAGGATTTCTAGTCTAATTAATGGAAAAGGCCTTTAAGTCTCCGATTTCTCTGGTTTGCATGTGCGTGCCCACACTCACTCACTCACTCATGCAGACAGCGGCCCACAGACACCGGACATTCTTAGGTAATTACGCTGTTACAGATAAGGGCACGCCCGACTGGATCGTCTCTCCTGTACACGATGAGTCGCTAACCCCAGGGGAGGAGGTGGTGGAGTAAGTAATCTCAATAATCTGAGCTCCCTCCTCTCGGTCCTGATGTGTTTCTTGTCGTGTTCAAGCTCCCCAGTTTGTGTCGGTGTGAGACGGCGATGGAGGATTTGAAAATAACTCCGTCCTGTTTATTTGGTGGTTCCACCGGAGATGATGAGGTCTGAGTCCACCCTCTGCAGCTGTGTGTACACTCACACTCGCACTCCTCTCATTTTCTGTCCACTCTCAATCCATCTACGCCCGTCCTGCCTGCAGTCCATCTGTCATCCCAGACTGCTCCCTCTGATGACAGTCCTCGCTCTGTTCCACCACTTCTGTCTCGCAGGAATGTCATTTTTCATTTATGCTGGGTTTGTATGGTTTTGAGGGCACTCGGGCACATTTTTTTCCTCTCTCTCCTCTTTAACTCCCTGTTTGTTCTTTCACCTCCGCCTCTTCATCTCCTCTCACTCCTCTCCCCCTCCCCTTTATCTCTCCAGACGAGGCTTCCATAAAGTTGCAGATGTGAAGAGCAAAAGAAAACAAAATGGGGCAGAGCGTTAATTCCTGGCATTTGGGACTCGCCCTTTCGGCCAGGACAGAATGAACCGTGGTCACTTTGGTTTGGTCAGTGTTATTCATGCCTTTCAAAGTGACCGCAAGTACCAGGCCGCTTTGAAGCAAAGAGTACACAAACACGAGCTGGCACAGGCCTGAGCCTCACTACTATATTTGAGTCACTTCTTCCCTCCAAGTCTTTTTGATTTAGAGTCGCACACATGCACACAGTGTGTTTGCATTAGGCCTGCTGCACGACAGGCTCTGTGAACTAATGAATAGCTTAACGGGAAACCTGCAGCTTCAGAAAAAAAGCAGACTTATGTTAGACGTTAATTCTGAGCCAAGATAACACATCGATGTTGGAGATTTTAGAGCTTTGAAACTGGCAACAGAGGGAAACAAACATTCATCCAACTCACAGAAGTGAACTGAAAGGATTCAAGTTGAAATAAAATGCAGTGGAAACGGAGGGTATAACAGCAAGGTTTGCCTGTAAACGTGGATTATAGGTTCATACATCTATATTTGCTGAGATCTTTTTAGAGTTCATCCTTCATGCTTTCCAGATAAACCAAGTAAACCTTTCAGAGGCTTAATCTTTTTAATTTGTGACGATGTCTCAACTTGAAGCCTTTGTGAGACACTGCCCACCCGCCATCATGAGACTTACTAAGATCATGTGGGTGTAGATGTGAGTGGCGGCTGAATCGTCCAGAAAATGATCTCAAGACAGTATGGTGGGTGTCTGATAGTCGGTGTTGTCAACCACCACCTCACTCTGTCAAACTATCTGCCTTCTTGGTCCAAACTGTGAAGATTAGCATCCTCTAACGAGTGTCCTTTCTCCTTTAGGTGCCAGGTTGGCCTTGGGTCATGTGACTCCTAATGACTCAGAAGATTACAGGGTGGGCCAACGACTCTCAGGACCACCTCCCACGCCCTTACGATTCTCCATCAGGTTGTAAATCTCTTGGACGAGAGGTGAGACGTCTTCATGAACCACAAAGTTGTCCAGCTGCCATCATTTTAACCATTTAAGACAACCATAGCCTGGATGACTGAGAAGCTTTGATTTTATACAGTTTTTAGTTTGAGTTTGTAGAGCCGGCCTCACGTGGCCATGAGAGGAAATGCGGTTTTTGGCACTTTCATTTACAGTCATTATTCATCCGTTGTTTTTGTTGAAAAAGAGCCAAAAAAAACCCCAGAATCCATCAGTGAAAACTAAAATAGGGTATCATTTTATTCGCAGGTGTATTTAAAGTTAACTTGTTGCTAACTTCTAAAAAGGTTTATTTTTTTAAACGTTGCCTTTTTGTCTTGATATTATTATTTTACGACCTTTCCGTCAGTTTGGCATCTCTGTGCAGGGTTACATGTGTAAAGAAATGCTTCTCCCTGACTTCCTGACTTCTGACTCACCGAGCGAACAGAGATGCTTTAGCATTAAACAAGGCAGCTGGCAGCCAGACACTTAAAGCGGAGTAGCAATGAAAGGAAGCAGTCATAAGAGGATGAAAAGATAGATGGGTGGAGGTAAGGAGGAGAGAGATGAGGTCTCCCAAAGAGACCACTGGGAGGGGAGGTTGACGAGATGTAAGCAGGACAAGAGAGAAGTTTTAGGACTTGAAAGAGGAGGAGAGGCAGAGGCTGGGAGGGAAACTCCCTTCTGGTCTTGAACAACTGTTCAGGCTTCAAACACTCAGAGCGCTGCACAGCTCACGCTGAGCGAAGGACTGCAGGAGAAACCTCTCACCCCTCTCAAGGATTTACAGTCAGGAAACAATTTTTATAAAGTGGATTAAGAGAGACATCTGGCACCCCAGAGACGTGTGGGAGGCAAGCGGCCTTGAATGAATGAATAAGTGCTCACGGAAGACTGGATAAAAGTTTCCAGAAGTTATTTTTCGTCAGCAGATGGTCCTCGTGAGGTATCCCGGGTTAATCTTTGGCTCACTGCAGGTGCGAGCTTCATTTCCTTGTGCGGTGGAGAAAAAGTCGGAGCTAACCTGATGATACAGCTCTCCGGTTTCACTCCAATTTCTGCAGCACCTGCTCATCACTGAAATTGCTTTCCATCCTGCAAGTTTACAACTTCAAAGCCTCGAGCAATCTTCCATAGGGGCATTGTTTGTCTATATCCAAAACACATCTGAAAAGCTTGTAATTATGCTCTCACTCTCATTATCTCTGCTTCTCCTGCTCCACGGCTGAGAGGTGAGGGAGAAGTGGATGAGAGGAGATTAGAGAAGGTAGAAGAGGGAGGCAGGGAGGGATAAACAGGCAGTTTAAGGCTGTAAACACATCCTGTCCAGAGGCAGCTGTTTTCTAAACACATTGGGCATAAATCAAGGTTGTATTTGTCTGTGGTGACTCTGAAGCAGTCGGGGCACAAACAGGAGCGAGCAGAAGGCACTCTGTGGTGGTCAGGCTGGTCACACTGGTGGAGGTGAGAGAGGACGCGAGGAGGGAAGTGGATTATTTGTGAGGGGAAACTTTGAGAAGAATCGGGGGCAGACTACAGTCATGGCCTCGGCCGTCTCTTACAGCCTCTCCTGCCTTTTCACCAAGATGACACGGACGCACACGGGGAGCGCCAGATCCACGTCCGCCATCCACCCCTGGACCCTGCTCCTCCTCTCCCTGCTGCTCCTGCTCTCCCTCTCGCTGTGGAGCCAGCAGGCCGAGGCCGTGGTCCCCTCCAGCTTCCGGAAGCTTAGTGGACGAGAGAAGAAGGAGATGCAGAAGGAGATCCTGACCATCCTGGGTCTCCCGGGGAGACCAAGACCCCATCCTCCGCTGCGACCGCCATCCTCTGCGCCGCTCTTCATGCTGGACCTGTACCACGCCATGTCGGTTGATGAGGATGAAGGCAATGAGATTATTGCAAGTACACCTTTCAAGGGGTCATCTAAAGGGACTCCTCAGGTCAACCGCGGGGCCCTGCCGACCCTCAGCACGCACACACCGCCGCTGGGGACGGTAGTCAGCGAGGCTGACACGGTGATGAGTTTCGTCAACCTGGGTGAGTCATAAAACTGTTAAAGGTACTTGTTTTCCTAAAACTAAGGCAATCAACACAATGACTTTATGTCCAAAACATCAGCGACTGGGTGAAGCGTTACCAGGTGTAGCTAAACTAGAGCCATGCTTTTCTTTTGTGTAATACCAATTTGTACCACAAGATGGTGCAGTGAATCAGCGTCACCTTTATATAACATGTAAGTCAATGAGAAATTGCACAATGGCAGCCTGGTGTGATGTAAAACCTGAGGGAAAATTGTGTAAAATGCTGCCCCCTGGTGGTAAACATTTTAGTTAAATTCTGCAGCGAGTACTTACAAAATGTACCTTTAATCATTTAATATAACCGTAGCTGATATATAAAATATGCACCTAACGTCCAGGTCTGGAAGTGTCTTTGACTGGCATTCTTTCATATGCCCAGCAGGGGGCGACTCCTCTGCTTACTGTAGAAGTCTATAGATAAACAGCCCTACTTTTCACCTGATTTCTGACTTCAAGAAACATTTTCCTGATGATTTAATGTTCTCAGTTTCTAATTTGAAGTCCTACTTAATACAATGCGATGTTCACTTTGTAAATTATGGTCCTCATTAGAATCAAAAAGGCCAGTAGAACTGGCTTTATGAAACGGTCAGGTAAATGTTTGTGAAAGCAAGACTTGCGAGACATTTAAAACCAGGAAATGTCATTCTCAGCAGGTACTGATGTTTCTTGACCCCGGTGAAAGCCACGAGTGTTTCTGGAGCTTCAGCCTCTTTAGATATTTACAGGAAAAATGTAACTGATAGATGTGCCAGAGTTTTCTGAAGTTGTCTTTCTGTTTTGTTTGTCTTCATATTTCTCCCATGTCAAAGAAACAAAGAAATTTCAAGAAAAATAACTGAATCATTTTAAAGTCTTCATCGCAGTAACTGTGATCGAATTACCAACAAAACCAATGGCAGTGTTTTGCTGATATGTTGGTGCATCTCTAGGTTTGAGTTTCGTTTTATTATAGCCATTAAACAAACAAGATCTAAAGTGTTAATTGGTAATAATTAGGGTCACAGTTGGCATCAAGTAGATTTTATTACCTTGAAACTGAACCAGCCCAGATGTTTCCCCCTCCAGTTTTCATTCTCTAACATCTGTAGGTAAAGCTGTGGCATCGGTCTTCTCATCTGGCATCACTAAACGGTCTAAGCTTTGGACTGCTCCTTATAGCTTAAAGAGAGGAACGCTGTTTATCATCAGGTTTGAATGACAGGACAGTTTTTGCCTTTTTGTGGTTTGGCTACAAAACGCAAACTCAGAGGAATGAAATTACACAGTGTGTGAGCTTGATGACTCTGACAGTGCCATAATTTTTAGTCTCATGTAGTTTCCTCTAACTCTCCCCCCAGCAGAGCGGATTAAACCCGCTGTCAGTACAACAGATTTTTATTGGTAGGTTTACGTTTCAGTTCATGGTTCCTAAAATCCACCAGCCTCAGTCCCCTGCTGCTCCCCTGATATTAGATGAAGGACTTTGATGTTTAAAGTAAGAGGTGAAAATCTGTCCAAATCAGGGGCATCAAACTAATTTTAGCTCTGAGGGCACAAATAGCCCAATTTAACATTAAGTAGGGTGAAAAAACTAAACCTGGTGCATGCAAAGTGTTTGTTGATTTAAACACACACAAACTATGCAGGTGAAACGTTTGGCATTGATGATGTGAAGGAATGGTCACAAACTTCAGCTGCTCTTCTGCCTGCTGATCATCTTTGGGCTTCAGCAGGAACTCATTCATAGATCCTCACATCTCTGTTTCAGCTCGTGTCTTAGCAGATTTATGTGGACTTTTGTAAACTGCAATCAAAATTTAGGGATTGTCTGAACATGTGGTCCAGACCACCAAAACACCGTAACAACCTAAAACATCTCCAGTCTGTTTCCCTTTGGTGTAAAGAAATACATCCTGAACCATCTGTTCAGAATGAAACAGCCTGAAATGTCTGTTTCTCCACACTCAGTCGAAATCACACAGAAACATTATTATGGAAGTCAAACACCTCACCACAGTTCCTTTGCAGATCTGTCAGCTATAAAGGCCTGCCATACTTTGAGTATTTATCTGTAAGACAGCTTTGACATGACAGAAACGGACTATGAGCCACTAAGAAGTATATTTTAAGTAAACCTCTCTTCATATAAAACTTTTCAACCACCCAGTGGGCTGAATTAAACCCTTTATTGGCTGCTTCTTATCCACACTCTGAAGCAGATCCACGTATTTAATGTCCTTTGTTTAGATCATTTTACTCAGCTTTCATTAATAATGGCTGCATGGATTAACTGGGCATAATCTTCAATACGTTCAAGCAGGAAGTTAGTAATTATCATTAAAATATAGTGTTAACTGTAGTTGCATATGAAATTAAGTTTATTGTTATTTTTAGTTTAGTTCAGACATTTTGCTGGGTTGAGCCTTAATTCAGTTCAATTCAGTTTTATTTATGCAGCACCAAATCACAACAACAGTCATCTCAAGGCGCTTTATATTGTAAGGTAGACCCTACAATAATACATACAGAGAGAAACCCAACAATCATTTGAGCCCCTATCAGCAAGCACTTTGGCGACAGTGGGGAGAAAAAACTCCCGGTTAACAGGAAGAAACTTGGGGTGAGAGAAGGAAGACAGGATAAAAGACATGCTGTGGAAGAGAGCATGTCTTAAACCTGCATTTTTTTTCTAATGGACAGCAGGGGGCGACTCCCCTTGTTGCTGAAGACTGGGTTGTAAAACCACCGTGCTTCTGGCTTTATTTATGACCCCAGTAAACGCTTTCCTGATACGTTTATGGTCAAGATCATTAAATTAAAGTCTCATCGAATATTACATGATGTCAATTTGGTAAATTATGTCCCCTTTACAATAAAAAAGGTCAATAAAGCAGGTTTGCAGCTGTTTACAGTGTGATTGAAAAGTCACTGCACTCTCTCTCTCTCTCATGATGTCGTTTTTAAAAACAGAGATGCTCACACTGATTATGCCCATCTTTTAATTATGGTGAGAAATCTTGGTTAGCGTGAACTCGATGGAGGTCAATTAATAGGGGACAAAAACAGAGCATCACCAAGAAAGTGTTCATGTAAACTACATGAGTTCATGTAGTTTACCATCACCAACAAAGGTTCTAAGCAACTATATTATTTAAGAAGCAAGCAAACAAAAACATTTTTATAGATTTTATGGGAATAAATGATACTATGTGGTTAAAAAAATACTAATGCAGTTTGGTTAAATGTTGCAACACGACCAGCATGAGGAAGATTGTGTTTATATTGTACTATATGTTAACTGACATGGCCCTGACAGTGTTTATACAGTTCAGAGAAAGGAAAGTGAAGCTGAACAGAAATGAAAAACTGATTTGGAATTTTCAGTGTTTTCTAACATTTTGCAGCCCAAACAAAAAACTAATCCATTAAGAAAATTCATAACATTTAATACCGAAAACAATATACTGCTGAAAGTTGCCTCTTGGCCTCCGTGTGTGGATGTTTATGCGTCCACCAACACGACAGCGCAGCCCCGCTGATGCCTATCTGTCCGAGCCTGAACATTAAACATCCTCTTCCCGATGGTTTCCTTCCTCCTGCTCGATGGTGATCTGCACCCAGTTCACCGTGGGAAACGTCACCCCCTCTCTGCTCGGGGTCTCTAATGAACTGCCTCAAATGAGAGGTTTGCTTTTTCAGAAAAGAAAACATAAATCTGCTCTGCTACGGAAAAGAAAAAGCACCCTGAAATTTATCAGTCGGCGCTGCAGAAACATAGCGTGTCATCTCCCAAAGCAGCACGATTTCGTAAACAGAGGTGACTCATATCTTTAATAATCACCTACAGCTCAGGACAGAGTTTCCTTTGGAGAAAACCTTTAAAACTTCACTGAACGTACTTAAAAGGGCGGCTAAAACACATCAGGCGAACAGAGAACATTCGAGATATCGTGCAGGAAATAAAGACCTCAGGCTGAGTGTGTGAACTTTCACACAACAAAAAGACGAAGCATCCAACCACACACCAAATATATTTAGCAGCTCCTCGAATAACTAATCGAATCAGTGCGTGTGGTTCGTGTAAGCTGAATGAAACAGGCGAGCGTGTGTGTGTCTGTGCATATGTAATGGGAAGACACAGCTGGTTAGAATTAAAGGCCCACTGACACACAAAAAAAGCCAACGGTCTGAATTGAGATGAAAATACTGCTGTGGAGGGAGCGACACTAAAAATACCAGGCAGGGCTGCAATTAGTGGTGTGTGTGCGGAGCAGCTGCTGCGGTTCAGAGCACTAAGTGTCTCTAATTACTGCTGCAGTGTGTGTGTGTGTGTGTGTGTGTGTGTGCGTGCTGATATGCGCACGCCCAACCCATGAGGGGTGTCCTCTGCTGAGTATCTCTATTTAACATGCTCTGTGTGCGTGTGTGTGTGTGTGTGTGTGTGTGTGTGTTTGGGGTTTGGTCTACACACACACACACACACACACACACACACACACACACACACACACACACACACACTCGCTGTGCTGATGTATGAGGGCGTGTGTTCACTTGCTCACCTCTGCGTTTACAGATTCAGGCCTCAGTTGCATTTTCCACCTCGTGTCATGTTTTGGGTTTCCTCCTGTGAGTCACGATCAAACCCTGAAGGACTTTTCATGCTCGCATGTTCTCAGCAGCTCCTGATGTGCCCTTCAGCAGGGCACCTCAGCTGAACCCTCAAGTCACCAAGTGTGGTCATTTATAGCTACCATTATAGTTTATACAGTAAATCTCGTAATGGCTCCGTTTGTAAAGCCAAACAGTCAAATGTTACCAGTAGATCTTCTGATCAGGGTTTACTGTCCATCCCCAAATCTAAACTAAAAGTGAGTCTTTGCAACTTAATCTGTGAGTTTTAAAAACTGGCATTTTCCCCCAATATATGTAAAAATGTAATTTATTGGAATCTGATCAAATGAATTGTACTTGATTGGTAAATTTTCATTTTATACAAGTTTGAATAAATAAACATTTCATTTTATAAATCAGTTGCATTTTACTCAATCGTTGCTTTGTGATTATTGATCATTTTATGAGTGAAGTAAACTGATAAATTCAAGAAACATTTTTATGATTTAAAAAATATGACAAAAATCATAACAACGGTCATAAATGTCGGCACTAGGCGATCCCGGGATCTTAGATCACTCTCAGGGTGGCTGCAGACTCTCGGGGCCTGCTTCTAGAAAGACTTTGTCCAATTAAAGAACTCAACAAAGGCTTTTTGAGTATCCACAAGATACATCAGACCGAGTTTTAATTACTGTCCTAGCTCACAAACGAAAGTGCTCAAAAGATATGATGACCTCAGATTAATGTTGAGGATGACCGGTGTTTACTGTATTCAAACTACAGTAAACAACATTTTCCTGTAATTATTTGTCTTTTTTCTGTATTTTCCAGTGTTTATATGATTTTGAAACGCTTGTTCCTCGCTAGAAGAATAAATGACAGAACCGAACAGCTTATTTATTTAATACTATGAAGGAAAAAATAGTTGAAACCTTTAAGAAGAATGTGTTTACGACGTGCAGCCTGTAGTGCAGGCCACAAAAGGTGGGAGCAGTCACCTGATTTGTAATTGACAGTCCCTGGATGACCCTCCTTTATCACGGAATCACCATTGGCAACTGAGCCGATGAGTCATCGGGTCACGGCGAGACGGAGCTGCAGGCAGCGCTGTCGCCCCCTGGTGGGCAATAAAAGAATGCAATTTTAAAACTGCGACCTTACGAACAGAAACACGTCGGTCTTTTATACATTTGGGGGAAATGTTTGCTTGAGTTCTGCTTCTCGGGTGCAGTTAGTTGGTATGATTTTTCTGTGTGAAGGATATAATAGTTATTTGTTTTATTTTTTTGCACTTTACAGTAGTTTAAATTGTCTTTTACATTTTGCAGCTACAGCAGTAAATTATCATTAATAAAAATAATGAGGAATAAATTGTAATGATCACCTTTCTGTCTGATCTTTTACTTGTGTTACAAAGATGTGAATAGTTCTTTCATCACTGTTTCCCTCTGTCCTTTTCTCTGACTCATTTCCTGATGAGCTCACTGCTGCTCCTCTTCTTCACTTTTGTTGCTCCTTTATGCTCCACAGTTACACACATTTTCTCCTCTTTCATCTGCTGTTAACTAAAACTCCTCAGACAAACCGTTCAGATCTGGTTGGATGAAACCATTTTCCCCCAGTTCTTTGCACAACAGGAACAGTTTGTAATCTGATGTTGGCACCGACAGCGACTGGTGTTGGTCCAAAAACCTTCACCTGGTAGCTTTTTTTCCCCTTGTTTGAGTTTTTTTTTGTTTTTGTTTATCGCATTATTTAGTTTATCCTTTTTTTCTTTGATTGTTTGCTTTATTCTGGTGTTCTGAAAGAAACTGCCCTCATTTACAAACTTGTATGAATGTGCAGGACCAGCATGCACTGACCAGGAATGATGCTTGAGCATCTGTGCCTCCATCTTCCAGAATGTATGCTTGAAATACTTCAGCATTACTGTCAAATCATCTAAATGTTTACAATCTAACTCTATTTAAAGTTCTCAAACAAATCTGTTCCTTCTGAAAAGCCATGCTGATGAATCTCCCCTATTCTTTCTTTCCGTGTGCAGTGGAGCAGGAGCGTGACCTCCTGCAGCCTCGTCCCTACTGGAAGGAGTTTCGTTTTGACCTCACCCCTCTCCCCAAGGGTGAGACGGTGACTGCGGCAGAGTTTCGTATCTATAAGACGCTGACGGTGGGTCAGAGGGCAAACCGAACGCTGCACATCTCCGTCTACGAGATCAAACGAGAGAATAGACAGAGGTTTCCTCTCACTTTTATG
The DNA here is from genome assembly GCF_964374335.1 of Astatotilapia calliptera. Lineage (NCBI taxonomy): Eukaryota > Metazoa > Chordata > Actinopteri > Cichliformes > Cichlidae > Astatotilapia > Astatotilapia calliptera. The sequence goes on along the minus strand of NC_137442.1, from coordinate 7,237,262 downwards.
TCTTTCTTCCTTTACGGTAGTTCTCCTTCTCAGTCTTGGTCTCAGTTACTTGATTTTAGTCCCACACGGCCAGCTTTAGGCCTTCTGACGCTTTAGCCTGTCTTTAGCGTCTTTATGTTGTTTTAAATTTATGGGTATAAGCCTATAAACACCCCCCCCCCCCCCCCCCCCCCCCCGTGCCTCAGCCCTACTTTGCTTTTACACTAACTGGTTCAAACACAAAGCTAGACCGATAACCTTATATGAAATCAGCAGGTCAAATCAGATCAAAGCAACACTGAAAACACAGATTCAGAGATCGCGAGCCTGGCTGCAGTCTGTGAAAATAAGACCATCTGAAGTCTTGTTTATAACAGCCGTAAAGGACGTCATCTGTCAAACTGATAAATACAGGCTGACTCGAGTGTTTACGATTGTCTAGACTGATAAAGTTTACTTGCGTGTGCTGGAGAAAAACACCAGAGCTGGAAGAAGCATTCAGATCCTAACCTTGCAGAGATTTTTACGTAAAGTGTAAAACAACTAAAAGATCAAAAGACCTTTGACCATATAGTTAATTTTGGTGATTGTATGCTCAATCAAAATATGTGAAACCACCAAGCTGTTCTTCTAAATTCTAAATTTCTATACGTCCTCTTCCTGCAGAGAGCCAGAGCTGGTGCTGTTGGACATGCAGTCGGTACCTGCAGGGCAGGAGGGCTGGCTGGCTTTTGACGTCACCTCAGCCTCCAACCACTGGCTCGTCCACCCCCGCAGCAACATGGGCATACGTCTCTACGTAGAGACAGAAGAAGGTGGGTCCGCCTCTGGGCCCAACACCGATGCTCATTTCTATCAGTGCCATTAGATCCATTAATTCGCCTTATATGGTTGTAACCTCCAACTATCTCCTGCTTTCCTGCCCTGTGGTTTTAATCAGTGGAAAATACTTAAACAGGTCATGTTACTTTCATTTCCAGCTCCATATCTTCACCCTTGGACTCCTCAAGTGTAGCTTTGCATGAGTCAGTTCAAAATAATCCGTATTTATCTTATACTGGGCTTGGTGAGTAGGGAGTATTTTGACCATATCACAGTTTTTATGTATATTTTCCAACTCCAAGCTGTAAAAACTTAAACGCTTATTGGACTTAAGCAGATCAGGTGATGTGTATTTATGTAATGAGGGAGGGTGTGGCCTCAGGAGGTCAACACCCTGTATCAAGGTCTCCATAATTATTAGCCAGCTTCTTTACCTTTATATGTTTTATATAACGAGACACTTTTCTTTCAGACCGCTCCTTGGCTGGAGGGTGGATTGGGTTGGTGGGTCGGAGGGGCCCTCGCTCCAAGCAGCCTTTCATGGTCACCTTCTTCAGGGAGAACCAGGTCCCGTGTCGGCCGCCGCGAGCCGTTAAACCTCATCCCCGCAGGAAGAAACCCAAATACGACCTCCCAGTCCCCAACTTCAAAGGTCAGGCTCCGGCCAATCACACTCTGGGATTACAGGCCTTACTGATGACCGTGTTGAAACCTTTAACTCGTTGTTTTATCGTGCAAATAATTTTCACCTTTTTTTCTGTTGTTCCTTCAGAACGTAATTCTGAAAACAGAGGTCAGCCCTGTAAAAAGCACGAACTCTACGTCAGCTTCAGCGATCTGGGCTGGAAGGTCAGTCCTGTTACTCGTGGTGTTAATCATCTGTTTACTAGTGACCTATAAAAGTTAAATCATCTTTGATATAACGTCTCATGTGTCGCTCTCATACGTGACATTTCTTTATAGATTAGATAAAACTTGTAGCTTCTGTATCATAAACTATAATTGTGTCTTTGTGCTCAGGACTGGGTTTTGGCTCCTACTGGATACTCGGCGTACTACTGTGATGGAGAGTGCTTTTATCCTCTGGGCGCCTGCATGAACGCCACCAACCACGCCCTCATCCAGCAAGTGGTCAGTACACACGAGTCAATCACATCCTGACCTCGGCCATGTCAGAATACAGATACAGATAAAATAAACACCGTGAAGCTTGTTACCTTTCCCCGCGGGCCCCTCGTGTAGTAATCTCAGTCAGCTCCTGTTGGCTTGATGTGTGTCATGGTGATGTGTGTACGCACTACTCGACCAACAAAAACAACATTGTGCATTTTTAACACCACATTTCCAAAAAATGAGGTCAGCTGACCACCTGAGTATAATGAGCAACCATGTTTATTCCATCAGTGGATTTTTGCTTCCCTGACGGAATCATTGAGGAACATTTCAAACACATATTGGCCATCACAGAGCCAGACCTTAACCCCACTGAGGCGACTGATGGTTCAGTCCCAGCTCCTGCATCCGAATGTGCCACTGGGTAAACTCCTGAACACTACTGAGTACCGCTGATGCATACATCTGGGTTTGCGCAGGTGTGGATTTGTGGCCTCTACTTTTGTGCCTATGATATATTATCATTGCGCCTCTGCAGTCTCTTACTGCATTCTTTTAGAGCTGAACTACTTTTTCAGGTCATTCTTTTTTTATGTGGGATTTCAGATCTGAAGTGTTTTTATTTTAACAAACATTGCAGAAACTTTACAGAAAGATCTGCACTTGTAGCTGGTTTGTGAATTTACACACTGTAATAAATGTGGTGAAGGAGGCATGTGGCTGTTTTTCTTTAGTTGTGGGCAATTGTTGCGCTGCAGGAAGGAAAATCACAAATGTTCTGGTCATTAATTACATCCAAATTGTTTTTTATATGATCACTCAGTGTTTGGACAAATTTGGAGTGTATGAAATGGATCTTTTCAGTTAGGAGCATTTCCTTTTATTTTATTAATTTAACTGAAATAACAAAAGAAACACGAACTGATTCAGTAAGAGGACCAGATGTTACAATCTCTGATAATTCATTGCTTCAAATGGAGAAAGGCTCGAGGGATGGGTACCATGAAGAAAGGGTAATATTGTGAGTCTGTATGGCTGCCACACTGACCAGCTTCTCTTGCAGAACAGATCTGGGTCTCAGTTGGACAGCTTGGTAAAATAAAAGTCCTTAAAACTTGCCAACAGACTCTAACTCCTGTAAACACCTGATTACAACATACCTAAATATTATAATAGACTTTACTTTTGTCCCTTCTCTGTTACATATCTAAAACATACTTTAGTATAACAGCATTAACTGTATTTCACTCTGCTCTGGCAGGTTCACATCCTGAAGCCTGACGAGGTCCCCAAAGCGTGCTGCGCCCCCACGAAGCTCAGCCCAATCTCAGTCCTGTTCTACGACGACAACAACAACGTCATCCTCAAAAAGCATCGCAACATGGTGGTCAAGACCTGCGGCTGTCTATGAGTGGCCGAGGCCCCGCTTAGAAGAAAATGTATAAAGGGTGATTTATTTTTCCAGACGCTGCAGAAACATGAACAGTTTGGATGATGATGGACCAACAAATCTCATCCAGCAGGTCTGAATGGTCCCGTTTTTCAGAGTTAAAGTTCGCAGATTTCTCCTTTGTCAGTGTTTCAGCATTTTCCGAGACTCTTTGGCTTCACAAAAACAATCGATTCGCGGCGCACGATTACATTGCAGAAATGGCATAAATGTACACATTGAACATCGCTTAGCTTCTTCAGGGAAGTTACGAGCAAATGTTTGGGCATTTCTCTTATTTTGATACATTTTCAAATTGAAAAAAGCTAATCTATCAGCATCAAACCACAAACTTTAGTTTACTACAGAAAGGTTTAAATTCTCATGAAGGCAGATGATTTTAGATGGTAGGAAATCCATCAGTGATGCCTGATAATTTTTTTTGGTTTTGTTAACTGACAGCACTACTGTTGTTATAAGAAAAATCTATATGAAGAGATTATTAAACTGTATTCAGTTAATATAAAATAAACAGTACATTTATTATCAGTTTGAGATTGAGGCGTGTAAATAATCTAATTTTATTTTTGCAAGTTTTAAGCAAATCCTAGTTATTCCACTAAAGTGAAATGCAAACATGTTGTAACCTGAGTCCAATCTGAAGCCAGCTGCTGTGAAACCAGAGTCTCAACGGGTGTGAAAGTAAACGTGATGATGGGCTTTTTACCAGCGTCTCTATCATCCTGCCTAAAACCTGGAAATCAGCCTGACGCCTGGATGTCTCAAGTCCTTAAATGCATCTGGAGGACAGAAGAGACGAGCTTTCCACGGAGGAAGTGCCTTCACATTTATGTATAAGCAGTCCTGCACACAGCTGCAATATTCCACCCGGTGTGGAAACAGTAGGGTGTACTGGAGTATTTGCAGTAGCCGAGAACATCAGTGCTCCAAACGCTGGGATCATAAATTATTTTATGGTGAAAATGTGAGGACCGGGTTCTAGACTGAACCCTGGTAAATCTGTGGAGGAACAGTGAGTGCTGCTTTTAGCAAGGCTAAATCACAACTGTGACTTACGCTGAACATGTAGCTGGTCTGGAGCACGTTATGTTTGCTCGAAAATCAAATTGGAGCTCTGCGGTTTCTCCGATTCTTTAACAATAACACAGATTTTATCCTGAAGGCATGTTTTATATAAGTAAACTGTTGAGCTGTATCTCACCAACAACCATGAGAATTTACCTGTATTTAGTTAGTGCTGCAAATGCGTAAATATATTAAGCTTAAAAAGCTGTTAAGTCTTGCTAGAATTACAGAGTCACACCTGTTATTGTCACCAGTGTCTCTCCGATCACATGACTGTCCAATTAACATTATTCAGACTAATAATTCAAACCAGAACATGTCTATTACCAGAACTCTTCTATTGTCTATAAATATCTGCATACTCATGTTAAATTAAATAGACTGCATTTATTTCAGCAGGAGCAGACCAAGACTGCTCCACACCTCGCTTTGAGTCCGGATCCAGATTAGTTGATATTTTCTAAATGGTCTTGAAATCATCGCCTCTAAAACAAAATTTCATGCAAATCCATCCCAAACTTTTAACTTAACCTCTTTATATGTTAGCTTGAAGTAGCAAGTCTGAGTTAAAGACAGTTAATAGTCACAGTCTGAGTAATACACACACAAACTAACTGTATTGATTTAAAAACAAAAACGATTCTCATGCAGAATAAAAGGCATCTGAGCAGACCGATCACATTAAATACATTTTTCAATTTATTGAAAAGGGTAAAAAAAAAGTTACAGTGAAAACAAATTATTTTTGCTTGCTAGTGATTTAAAGAAGACCCAAAAAGAAAATCCTTAACTCTTATCTTTTGCAGTTTCGGAACTAAATGATTTCTCTCTCAGTCCTTTGGGGCTACGTACAGCTTCTTCAAACTACAGCTGAAAGCATCGCTGAGCACAGAGCTGCATGTTTGGTTTACAGAACAACTCCTGCTTTAACTGAGGCGGGACAAAGATGGGGGGTGTTATTGCCAAGAAGGATGACACTGAGAAGTCCAAGTGGAAGAGATTTGAAAAAGAGTGCGTTATAGACTTGCTGTGTGGTTAACGTGAGGTACTGTTGTAAGGTGTTACCGAGTGTGGACACCTGTGGAGCAGCAGCAGCATAGAGGAGGCAAAGCTGTGGAGTCCGACCATACAGACAGGAAGTTAAAGGAAACGTTTAGTCGCCTTAAGGAGCCGATTTTGGGATTTTTTTTGGGGAGAGAAAGAAAAATCAGAGCTGAAGAGTTGACCCGACAGCAGAGCCACGTCCATGTGGGAGTGAAGTGAATGTGCCGTCGCCTCATTGGACGACACCGTTTCAATAGAACCGGCTGTCAGGTAGACACACATTCAGAAATTTTATTTTACATCCTATTGAAGCTTTTCCAGATCCCCGTCATTAGTCACAATTTTGATTCAGTGTAAGCAGACAGATAATCTTGCTGGTTCTGCTTCCCCCCCCTCCCCAACTTGGGATAACAAGGTAGTTGTACACAATAAATATAAAATTGGGCTGCTGGTGTACGCCTGCCCCATCATTACTGTTTTCTCTTACACAAACATGTACGTACACAGCACATACACACATCCGCCCCGTCCCGCCTTCCCAACCCGATGTCCGTGAATTCTGAGAGGTCCCAGCGTTCGTCGCCAACGTCCTTCAGGTGCCGCGAGTCGATGTTTAATCCGTAGTCATTGTGTATCTGTAAGCAACAGTTTGTGGGGTCATGTTTACAGTTTAAACACAGTTTCCTCATGTTTGCTGTGTAGTTTCACTCCAATATTAATTTAAACAGAATCAAGAAAGTTCTCAATCTGCTTTCGGTTCCAACTGGAGTGTCCCGTCAACTCACAGCCGGTCTCCAAAGCAGAAACGAGGACTACCGACGCCAGCTGCAGTCCGAGGAGGACTTGTAGTGCATCCAACATCATACAACACAAATCTGACCAGTAAGCAACCTGGCAGAGCAAATTCTGGTCTAAATTTGAAACCTGGAGAGTGGGAAACACTGTTTTTTTTAAAACACTACAGGTACTACTCACCCAGATTCAGGTCCAGTCAGCAGTCCTTTATGCCTGAACATCCGCAAGCTCGGGGGGCATGGGGGACTTGGGATGTTTGCTCTCAAAGTGCTGCTTGAAGGTTTTGGGGTCGGGCATCTGTGTCTGAAAGGAGGAGGACAGTAAAAGCATGAGAAACAAAACACCAAAAAGGTCTCATTCCAACCATTAACAGGGCTTCACTTCCCCTGGCACAGCAGGTTAAGTAAGGCAACAGCAGCCTTACTTAACTAAGTATGTTAGCTTACTGTACTTGGATTCTGATCCAGGAAAATCTTTATCAGATAAACTATTTTCTTACGTGTTTCAGACCACTTTGTGTTTGCTGACTGGGGGCAAAGCCCTTAAAGAATACTTAACCGAAAATGCACCAACCAGCACTGTGAGTTTAACAATGTTTGAAACTATCAGCTATCATCTGACTGAGCCTCTGGGGGAAATTCAAAGTTTTGGGGTTTCCGGTGCTGATGGCAGAAAGATAGTCAAGCCTGGTTTCCTGTCTTGTGTTTCAGTGTTTACAGTTCAAACTAGGATGCAGATTTTAAAAAGCTAAGCTGACAAATTTCTACAGTTAATTTCAGCCACTGTGTTTCTCTTGCTTTCCACATAGACCATTTACCTGCAGGTAAAGCCTTCCCATGATTGGTTAACATTAGACAACAAACAGAAGCCAAAAAGCTTCCAGTACAAAAAAAAAAAATCTTGTCTAAAATTCATGTAAAATCAATCCTGCTAACAAGTTATTAACATCTGAGACTGTCGCAGCTTGTAGCTACAGCCTAACAGTGGAAGATGTCAAATGACACCCTTTAAACAAAAAAAAAAAAAAAGGTGTAACATCTGGACTGATCCACCTGCTCTTTAATAATTCACATGTGCACATGAACCTGAGGAGGTAAGAAAGTTCAAACGTACCTAATCTGTGGCCATCAGCTGAATAATTACCAAAGTGGATGCAAACTACTTTCCACTTTCAATCACTTCAGACTCTGTAAGCAGAACAGCTACATTTTAAAAACCCAGCTAAATGACCTCTGACCTTTTCCATCTCTGGCCCTGGTTGCACTTAACCGAGATATTTATGTGACCATTACGATAAACTCCATGCAATTAACTTGAACCTATGACAATTACTGAAATTAGTGCATACAGACAAACCTGTCTTACATCTCTACAGTGCTGGTGAGAATCACTGCTCTAAAGAGTTTCCCTCGTCTCTCACATGCACAAACCCAGCCACATGACGTATGCAGCTGCTGACTGGTTGTTTTAACATCTTAAAATATGAAGCATCAACATTTTAAAAACAAAGGTGAAAGGCCTCTGCGAGCTTCGGCAGAAGCTGTGGCTGTTTCTTACCCGGCAGACAGGGCAGGTGTGGACCAGGGCGGCCTTGGCTGCAGTCTTCTGGTCAGCGCCCTGAGATTTCTTCTTCTCTGCTGCCTTCTTGGCGTTCTTCTGCTGGGACTGAATCTTCTGCTGCCCACGAGCCATGGCCCTCAGCTTCAACCTGCAGGAACGACCGGCAACAAGTTATAACGGCGCAAGAACCTACCTTATAGTCGTGCATTTCTTTTGCATTAAACGAAGTATCTTCAGGGATCTGAAAACCACATGTTAAGAGTTTATTTCTTCAGACAATAAAGGCTTAAAATCAAACTGATTTGGATTATTGGCACACTGAATTACTCTCTGGTGAAGGGAGCTTGACTGAAATGTTTGTGGCATAGCTGTAATACATTTGTAAAAATTTACTTTATCAACTTTTTCCATAAAGTTCTGTATAAGTGCCAGATTTTACCTTTCAGAAATAAACATTTGTATTATATGATTACGGACTTCTTTAATTGTCAAAGTGATCCAGCAGCCACAATCTCTTCTTGAGCGGACCTTTATTATTGTGGGGTCACCAGGTGTGTTTGATCTAGCAGAGTCGGATGGTCTTCACGCCTTTGGAGCGGGAGTTGCACGTTTGATTCCCACCTAGGTTAGACCCCCCTATGCTCTCACAGCTAGAGATTGACAAGGTACAACACACGTGCTACGGCAAGGGAGAGATATCATCACCCCAAATGCGATAGAAGAAGGATCACTGAATGCGAGAGGAACTGACCGAAGCTTGAAACCGGACTATGTGACCTCACGTACCCTCAGAAGATCAACTAGATGATGTGACTGCAGTACTACGGTGTCAGTAGTAAGAAGAGTTACTGATATAATCATCGAAAATTTAGGCAGGTTAGTCGTTATAACATATTATATATCTACTCAAAAATAATCTCTCAGGTGACTTGCTGTAGCAGTGTCTGGATGCGACTGCAGATACAACTTTTCACACATTTTAAACGATTTGAATTATACAGCGATTCCAAACGCATCAACACAGATTTTATGGTCCCGGGGACCAACAACCAAACTTGATTTACTTATCACTTCAAACATAACTGCCTGGGGGGCGTTACTAAGATGGTAAAGTAAAGTAAAGGCGTCAAATCATCACAACTTTCAGTCCTTTAAAGATCGTTAACAGCAGCTACCCTCGACGACCGAGGAGAGAGCCTCTAACAGGTTACTAATAACTAACTGATGCCACTGACTTTGTATTGTTTTCCTGACAAAATGTTAAATAAACAGCTGAAAACCGTCATCACCGCCAGCGGGCCTCTCCTCAGCCGGGGCCGCCTTGCTAACCCTGTTAGCTGAGCTAGCTAGGGAAGCTGATATTACACGTGATCGCGAGTTACAGAGCTGTGCGGTGTTTTTATACTAAAGACGAAGCAGTGTTGAGTACAAATCCGGATTAAAATACGCCAGAATAAATAACAGGTCCCTAACAGGAAGATTTTTTTCTGTGGTTTTACCTTCGAGATGCGGCTCTGCCTTCGCTCCTTTGTCGTTATCTCTTTTTTTTTTAATGTGCTAAAGGAAGCTGCGGAGGCTTTTATCTAAGCTTTGAAATGCGACGAGACCAGCAGCGCCCCCTGCTGGACCGGGGCGGAGCTTCACGTTCATCTAGAGATAATATAACTATCTAGCCCCGAACGAGTGACGTTGTGATACACCTGAGTTATTATAGTTGTGATTTTTTTATTTCATTTTATGCTTGGTTTCAATCTGTAAAACAAAAGCCCACCCAATTAATGGAAGTCCTTTTCTCTTTCCTTAATGTCCTGCCTCCGATACAACTTACTCTAATTTTCACATAATTTCCTTAGGGATTATAAAGGTATTCTGATTTTTAAGCCTTTGTTTTTCCTCCTCTCTCTCTGTTGTACATGGCCCCTCTCAGTACTCCTGTCAACTTTATGCATCTTCCTGACTATCCTACTTTTTCTTTGCTGTTTTCCTTTGAAAACTTTCCTGCACTTCCTCATTACATCACCAAGTCTCCTTATTTTCTTTCCTCTGTCCAGAGGATGTTTCAAACACCTCAGAGAGTGGTTTAGAAGAGTTCTCAACATTCTCCTTTCTTGTACTTCCACCATTTAATCCTTGACTCTGTCTTCACCCACTTCTTCTTTTGGATTTCTAAAGTTGTCCGACAGACTATCATCTGATGCTGCCTAGCTACATTTTACAATCTCTATCACTTCATCCAACTTACTCCAGAATTTTTCTTTCTCTTAATTGATATCCAATCTGTGGGGCATATACACTGACATCAGCCCTTCAATTTTTTAGTTTCAAACTCCTGTCTGACTCTCTCTGTACCTCCAGAACATTACTAACATGCTCTTCCTTCAAGATTAACTCTACCCCATTTTCTTCCTATCTACAGCATGATAGAACACCTTAAATCTACTTCTAACGCTCCCAGCCTTGTTTCTCTTCCTCTTGGTCTTTTTTCACACATCTACCTTCCTTCTCCATGTCATATCATCCTGCTCTCTCTCTTAACCAGTCATAGTCTCTACATTTAAGTGTCAACAATATCACCGTTTCCACTGGCATACTATTAGCCAATAGCACAGGAGGCAGTTGTTGTTAATCAGGGCTCCATCTGGTCTGGTAGAGAAATACTGTGATTTTGGATGTTTGATTTGGGAAAGATTGTATACTGGATGCCCTTCCTGATGCAGCCTTCACCATTTAACCAGGCTTGGCACTGGGTCTAGGAGTACATTAACCATGAGGGAAGCCACAAGGCAAAGTGTTATTGGGTGTGTTGTTTAGATCATATCATGTCCTTCTGTTTATCCTGATGTAAAGACCCTGCTGTATGCTGATGACACTGATCTATACCGGGGGTACCATGAGAGAAGACCTCATCAAACAGTCGACATTTTATGAAAATAAAAAGCAGACCCGATTCATATATGAGACTGTATCAACCCTGCTTTGTACCCATGACATTCATATACATATTATGCTGATGTACCCCGGGGCAATGCACGAAGAGAAATAAATAAATAAATAAAACAGAACTGAGCTATGATTGAAGAGAAACCACTTTTATTTTGCAAATAAGGAAAGGAATTTTAGATTTTGGTTTCATGTGATTGATTGCAGGTAAGTGCTTAACACAGCCCTGGTCTAAATGCACAAATGAAAGGAAGACTCTCTCCACAAGGATGACGTTTCAGTGTGGGGTAATCTGATAAGAAAACAAGAGGAGTGACCATTCTGCTTTATATTTCAAAATGCATTTCTGCAGTCACTTGATTTAGTCACGTTACAATATACCTATTGCAAGGCAACGTCCCCATTTATTCCAGCTCTTTAGCAAGTCAGGGGCCATGAGTAAATCAGTTACTGAACCATCACTCCATAGCCAATCTCCAAACTGTAAAAAACAAAAAAGACAAGCAGCGTCAAGCAATGTAAGAAGAATTCAGCTGTAAAAATAAAATCACAACAACAGTCAAGGCACGTATTTACAACAAGCAGGGAGACATTCATTCTTTAGCATAAATGTTCTGCTGTAATAACAATTAATTGCATTTTACATTACCCTGACAGCATCAAAGGCGCCAATCCAGGCCGGACCATTGTATCCCATTTCATTCATGAGATTTATTACGAAATAATACTCATCCCATTCATGGATGGAGGCAAGGTTTGCACCAAATGACCGACAATATTCCTGTAAAAGCAGACACATCACAGGCAAACACAGTGCCTCAGACCTCAATGGTAACTGCACGCTTAAGTTACTTTTATAAATAATAAAAATAATGGATTTCTGAGTAATTTCTAAAGGTCTTCAGTAGAATTATGATGTAACACGGTTACCTCGGCATCTATCCAAGCCAGGGGGATATTAAAGAAGCCGAAGCATCGCTCAGGAAACTCAGAGGGACACTTCCCTCCATGTTGGTTTGGAGGCTCAGCGAATCCCTCTTTCCCTACAGCCGTCCTTCCTGCTTTTTGCAGCGGCTGCCCTCTCTTCATCTCTGGTTAAAAAATAGTTAATGAACTACATCCTGAATTGACCAGAGATGAAGAAGTTCGAAATTAGGAAAAGTGCTGGTATTCCATAGACAATAGACTTAATTCAGAGAGTTTCTCTACATTTTATAATTTATATAAGTTATAATTTCTTTTTTATATATAATGAAAAAAAATTACACAATTGCCATGCAGGCGAGTCTTTATCCTCCACGCTCACGTCCTCTACCAGAGGCCTAGGAGCTTGAGGTTTTTGCTGTTCCTAGTGCCGCACTGTTTGCTGTTCCTGTTAGAGATCTTGGATGACATTCCTGTGATCTGCCGGAGTCGCTCGCTCAGTTTGGGGGTCACTGACCGAGGGCTTGGATTACCACGGTGACCACTGTTGCCTTCACCCTTCACATCTTCTCCAGCTACTTTCTCAGCTCTTGGTATTTCTCAAGGTTCTCGTGCTCCTTCTTCTTGATATTGCTAGCACTTTGTATAGCTACATCTAACACCACAGCCATCTTCCTCTGGTTGTTCACCACTACTGAGCCCAGTTGGTTAGCCATCATCAGAGTTTGTCCGCCTGTATCTTGGAAGCATGTAATCTTGCTAGCTTCTTGCACCCTGCTGTTATGTGCTGGGTTGCTCAGGGGCTTCTTTACACAGCTGGAGCTTGTTCCTGTGCTACCAAACCAAAGTCCAGCTTGCTGTAGGTTAAGCCCCCCAAAGCCTACCTCGGTACATGAGTGGGAGATATATAACTGAAGTTGCCTGGACTAGCAAGACTCACGTCAGGTGTTGAGGCTACTGGTACAAGGCTATGGCATAAGTGCACAGGGGATGAGAATAGGGAAAAGTTGGAGTCCTACTACATAACAATATACAGGAACATCTGTGCTGAGTATGGCCTAAATGTCCCAAAGAGATACACCCCCTAAGGTGGTTGAGAATGATCCTGTGGGACAAACTGGTTATGGCTAATTAAATGGACATTGTAGTGGTGGACAAGCAGAGCAAGAAGGCCGTAGTGATAGCAACATTAGGAAGAAGGAACATGAGAAGCTTGAGAAATACCTGAGAGAGCTGGTGCAGAAGATCTGCTCCTCGTAGTAATCAGAGCATTTGGTGCAGTGACCCCCAAACTCAGAATGATATCTGAGATTTCTGTATAGAAGAGGAAAGTCTTAGGAGCAGCATGGATACTGTACAGTACCCTGAAGTTCCCAGGCCTCCGGTAGAGGACCCGTGATTGAAGGACAGACAAGTTAAGAAATATTCTCCCTTACCATCAGTCCTGTTTTGCTGAGCAGGGATCAGCTCCAGTGGTGACTCTAGTACAGAACATAACAAGAATGGATCAAATGTAGGTTTTAATGTACATTGTCAGCCTTGCATGTGCAGCAGGACAGTAGAAGTGGCACTAACCTGCAGGGAACACAGTTACTTACACATTTGTACCATTTTCTTCCAGTTGTTATTGCACGAACAAAGCCACAAAACATAGAAAATACTTATCTGGAGAAAAAGTTACCTCTATGTAGCCTCTGTGCTGGCAGTAACTAACTTTGACCTACTTAATGTTAAAGATGCATCACAAGGACTTTTACCTTGCTTCATGTCAGGCACTGGATTTGCTGTCAAAGAGTATTTAGACTGAAGTTAAGCATTTGTCAACAACAAAGTAGTTTATGAAAAGACGTGCATCATATATGTCGCTATGATTTTTTTTCTGTTCAATGGTTTTCTTTGTTGTGATGAGTCTCACCTGTTGTGATGCACAAAGCAACGCCGGCAAAAAGAAGGAAAAATACCCTCATAGCTTGTTTTGGGTGATGGACTGCTGCAAAGAAAATTAATAAATACAAATTCAAACAAACCCAAAGGAAAGAACAGAAAGTTCAGGCACCTGCTTCAGTGAAGTTTAACCTCTCGGCTGAATTCTGGAGTCCTGTGAAATAACAAACTCTTATATACAAGAAGAAACAAGGAAACAATTTTTTACTTATGGTTACTGATTGAATTAGGCACGGTTAAAAAATGACTTAAAATAAATAAATAAATCATTAACTGTTCTGAAGACTCCAAAACAGGTGTTTTGTTCCAAAAAGTGCACACCTGCACCGATGACCAAGCAAATTCATGAAAGTTCTGTAGCGTCTGCAAAGTCTTCACTTCTTGACCACTTCAATAGGTACGCCACTGTCCAACAAATTATGGCCCTAAACACAGAAGTCTTGTAGTTTTGCCTGCGTACATCACTACAGGGGATTTTAAACCCAACAATGCAGATTTGATTGAACAAACCAGCATAATTCAGTATTTCTATGATTGTTTTTAATACTTGGATTAAAGTTTGCAGTCAATGACTGCCTGAAGCCTAGAACTCAGGGACATCACCAAACTCAGTTTCCTCCCTTGAGATGCTGTGTAGAAAGGAATACTTTGAAAACAACTCAACAGGAAGACTCCTGGATATATATACTTCTAGATAGATGTGTTAGCAACAAAAGGATGCAACATCATGTGATACAAATGAAAATTATCAAAGGGAAAAAGGGGTTTTGTGTTCATTCTGTCTCTACTTGTAAAACCAGATACTGGTCACACTGATAAGGACCTAACACGCTGTCGAGTAACTGTCCGTCTCCTGGACTCTCCTCTATGTGCTGTGCTGGGTGACATAGCAAACCTAGCAATGGGACGTACTTCTGTGAATCCAGAAATTGGACTACTTGCACAACCTCTGTAGGGTACAGCTACCAGTAGTGACAGTAGACTATGCAAAACATGAAAACAACCCCCCAGAGTAGATGAGGAGGGGAAAAAATGTCAGTGGATTCCACCTGTGAAACCATTCCTTTTGGGGGTTGTCTGATTGTTGAACCTCTAGTGGACCAGTTAATTTAATTGACAGCAAAGAAGCTTAAAGTGATTAAAACCCTCTCTGCTACTTAACTGACAAGATCAATATTCGTGAAGCTTAACAGACTTGATGCTGAACTGTGTCCCTTTCATTTTCCCTCTTGGGTGGGGCCCCCAACTTGTGTTTGTGGCCCTTCAAGCCACAGTAGGTCTTTAAGCAAGGAACTGGGGGGGGGGAAGATACCAAGACACTGAAATTTACTCGCAGACAGAGCCCAATATAATTGTTCACCCTTTAATCAGGGATGTGATTTAAAGTGATGTATTAGGTGACGGTCTACCAAAGTAAGCAGAAGTGAGACATCTCAGTCTGAGGACAAGCTTGTTTCTGCAGGTTTGGCCCACAAAGAGCTCGAGCTGTGGATAAATGTTTTTTAACTTTTAATCCAAGTCACAAACAAGACAACCCACGCTGTGACACAGTTTCATCACTTTATTACAGTAAATGAGTCCATATCGTACGCACACAGAACAGAGACAGACTTGTTTGTTTCTCTCTCCCTCTCCCTCCAGCACTCAGGCTCAGTGGTCTACGGGCCAGAGTGACACTAAAGTAAACAGATTAAATAAAAAATTAACAGATGTGATTTTTGTTTTTTTAAAGGAGGTAATATTAACATCTGAGTTTTCAGAGAATTTAAGAACAATTTCTGAGATTCAGACTTCATGAAACTGTCAGTAATGTACATCCACACACACCTGATAGGTCTGTCGTAACACAGGCGCCCATGTCCACCCTGTTGTGATCGTTAGCAGCGATTCTGAATGCCACACAGCGCATAAACACAAAAATGCCCACATGTTGAGTACTAGCTGGACTCTAACCCAACTAAACACCTGTGAGATCGCTCGACACTTTTCCTCTCGATACTGCACAGTAATCATATTTTGCAAACTGTCACAAGCAAAAAGAGTTCTGTTCCAAAATGAGAATTAATGAGACGCTCGCTCTGATCCCGAGGCGTCAGTTAAGACTGCATTGTCAAACCTGCTGGCATCTGTGTTGTGATGCTCTGGGTAAAAAGCACGAAAATTTTCCGAAACCATAACCAAGCAGTTTATAAACGCATAGATTGAGGCAAGTGAAAGTCAAAAGTGAAAACCTGTTAATCCTGGAAAGTCACCAACACTCCTCCAAGCTCCTTATGACGATGACAACTGGAGCTGTGGTTAAGCCTCAGAGCGCCAACACTGAAGGACACATTTCGTATAATGGGGGAGACACAGAGGCACCTAATAAAGCACCATCATATAACTCAGTAGGACATGTAAATCTCAGGTGCTTTTTAAACCTGCTCCACTTACAAGGCAAGAAATACAGGAAGTACAACCACACATAAAAATAAACAAAAAACACTAAAGAGCTTTATGAACTCTGATAAAAGTTCTTAACTGGAGCTGGAGAAGCTAAGAGTTCACTTTCAACTTTATGCCACAGACTGTAAATAAATGATGGACATAACTCCTGTCAGGTCACCCGTTGGTTAGTGAGGTCATGTTATAAAGCCCCTGAGCAGATATTTTCACTGTCGCCATCTTAGCTTTCTGTAACGAGACATCATAGTGAGGGGGTAGACCCGACTGTGAAATGAAAGAAAAGCAAGATCGCAACTTGTTAACCAATAAGCACCATGTTCAGAGACTTGCAGTAACAACAGACAAGTGGGCGTGTCCAAAAACAAACTACACTTCAAGACGAGTGATTGAAGCGACTGAAACGAAGGATACCAATGACTGACGTGTGAAGAGGTGATAAATACACTGATGGGTCATCTAAGCAACCAGAACCTTGGCTTCGCTTTTCAGAATCAGCGGCTACGTCCATCTTTTACATACAGTCTGTGCTTAACAAACCAAACTCTATGACTGAAATGAGTGAGAGTGGTGCGTTTGAGTGTGAGGAATAAAATAACTACACTGTGCACTGACCTTCACTGAATTGTTATGGGCTGCTTGTACTTTGTACTCTACCCCCTGTGAAGCAGTAACAGGAGCAATTACTTAGCCTAATAATGAAAATGAGTGCATTACTTTATCTGTGCTATAAGGATTAGGCTTGCTGGTGTTCGCCATCTACAGTCAAAAGGTAATGACTACTGTAAATATGACCTGCACAACCTGCAAAGAGATTTTCTTTTGCTTTTTTATGTTTTTCCTCTTTCTGGGAAAAGCTGCAGGAAAAGGACCTGTTGGAGGATTGAATTAGTGCAGGTGGGAGTAAGTGGAACATCCTGTACATAAACAGCTCTTTTAGATATAATCACACTTAAATCAAAAATAAACCCCTTAAGTCTCACTTTAATGGTTTAATGTTCTGGACATTTCACATTTATTGACGTCACTGGCTGGCTTCTCGGGATAGACTCAAACTCAGGATGCTGCTTTTAAATGGCTCAGTCCTTTACAGGCGTCAGATTAGCTGATTATATTCACACTCTGTGAGCTGAGAGAGAGCATTATGGAACAGAACCCTTATAAGAGGCTCATTCAGCAGTCAGTCAGTCCACAGAGGACTAAAGGAGAAACAGGACGAGCTACTAAACAGTTTCACTGGTACACAAGAAAGAGAAGGAGAGAGAAAGATCGTCAACAAACATGAGGAGTGGCTGTTTTGTTTTTTCCTTTTCACTTTTGCAGTATTTACATTTTGGATAGTGAAAAAAATTATTTACAAAAATGCAGGAACTAAGACAGCTTAATGAGGGGAAATAAGATATAAACAACTCTGTAATAAAAGTAAAAAGAGGAACAAATAAAAATCAGTGATATTTACACGTGCGATAAGAGGAGGAGGGGAGTTAGGAAGTAAAATGGCTTCTGAAACCAGCCACATTTGAGTCCTCTCCTCAGGCTTGGTCACAGCTTTTCATTGCGTCAGAAAAGACTGACAGCTCTGCGTGTGAACGCTGTCGACCCGCAGAGTCGATCAAACGTGCTGGTTGGGCTCTTACAGCAGAGAAAGGGGGATGCAGCCGGCTTTAACGCGCCACAAACAAATGAAGCGGCTGGCGGGGAAGAGTGATTCTCCTTGTGTAAAATTAATGTGAACGTGTGGAGCAATTTAAAAAAAAAAAAAAAAAAAAAAAAAAAGGTGGGGTGGAGGAAAAGAGCAGGTGGAGGCAATGGTACAATAGTATCAAATATACTATACTACAAACTTTCAAGTGGTCTGTACTGCGTACTAAAAATCAGTATTGTTGGCTGCTCTATTCCTAAAACACTGGCTGTTCAGACTTTAGGTGGGAGTATTCTCAGACACACACACACACACACACACACACACACACACTCACTCTCTGGGCTCCAACTACTTAAAGAAAAAAAACAAAACAATGCAGTGAGGACAGGAAGAACATCCTCACCATCACGGGGGTTAAATCAGAGTTGGTCCTCAAGAACACAGGAGTACCACACACACACACACACAGACACACACACTCAGCTTAAAGGGATTTCCCTGCTTGCCTACAGATATGCTTCCTCTTACGTCAGCACTGATGAGCTGATAGCCCAGCTCCATTTATCCTCGCACCATCACCACGACTTTAGAGTAACTCCAATCTCATCCAAAGACAACCTTATAAATAAACACGAACTCGCCGGAGCTTTCATTTGTTTCTCTGCTGCCTTTAATCAACAGTGAGACAAATACTCAAGCGCCACATTTCCAAACCAAGGAGGATTTAAAAAAAAAAAAAAAAACCCCAAAAAAGACAAAAACAGCTTTCTGATATCTGGACATGATTTGCATCTAAATCAATTTTTCTGCTAAGTTTTAACTGAAGTTTCGAGGCTTTCATATCCACACAACTACAAAAACCGGATGAGGGACCAATCAGATAATTCTCTGCTTCTTGTTTTTAAGCCATTAAAAGTCTGAATAATTTCAGACTGTAACACCAATTTATATGTTCATATCACTGACTTCATATCACAGAATTGAATCTTAAAAAGGAAGCAAATATGGAAATATAGTAAAGAAATAACTACGTTTTTGGTTTAGTTAAAACAGCAGAACACAGAGCCGTTTCCAGAGAAGGCTGAAATTCAAACATGTCTTTGGGGAAGGTTGAAAGTTTTCCTTTTCTTCTTGCTTAAAGAAAAGACTTTTTTTTTTTTTTAATATAAAGTCTCCACCTCCACTTGCACATTATGGGGAACTTTTGCAATCTTCTTTCACAACACTGATCTAAGACTAAAAGTACTGTCTGAACCTTTTCCTGACATTTCATGATCAGGCGAACGCAGCCAAATTACCTGTGAAGAAGGAGAACGAGCAGCCACGCTTCTGTCCAGCCATCTAGAAACATTTCTGAGGAGGCCATTTCTTTTCCCCCAACCCTAATAGGTCTAAAACTATTTCCTGAAAAGTGATGCCTTCTTTTCGAGTTGCACTTAAGTGCCCTTTCCTACAAATATGCCTCTGTGGCCGACAATGTGGGACCTAATTTTAAAAGTAAAAACATGGTTAAAAACTGAGAAAGGGTCTCAAGCCTCAAAAAAATTAAGACTCCTTCCTTGTTGGGTATATATAGTTTAGTCAGAGAAGCGTTTAGTTCCTTTAGCAGACACACCTGTAAGGATGCTCGTTTCCAACACGAGGCAAACTGACATTTATCTGGCACTGGCCTGTTTTTTTCTTCCATCTGCAGCTAAAACAACAACAGCTGAAGGTTTGATTTGTAACTTAGGTAGAGGACTGGACTAAAATAATGTCAATGTCCCTGCAACTGTTCTCCCATCCTGAGTTAAATTAAAGTCCTACTGTGACGACCTGTGATGAGGGGCCCAGTTCTAGTCTTGTTCAGGCAGCGTGCACTCATTTAAAAACACTGAATAAAAAAATAATCTTAAAAGTGAGGGGGGAAAAACAGGTATATAATGATTTTACCTAGCCAAATAAATAAAAACAAAGAAAACAAAAAGGAAAAAAAATGGTTAACAAAAGCTTATAATACAGAGGACCAGCCCCGACTATTGAACCTTCTAAAACCACCCGAGCAGCAGCGGGACGATTCGGTGTGTGTAACAATCTCCTGTCGTAGTTTCGACCCTGACACCTAAACAACGAAGGGTTTGCTCAGTGGATTTACTGTACAGAAACAGACCATGGAAGAAGATAGCAAAGCAGCATGGTGGACAGCTGTGGACACAGAGTGTGTGTGTGTCTGAGAAAACGTGGTGATGCTTTGCAGGCAGATGGGTGAGAAGCTGCTTCAGATGCTGTTGAGAGATCCTGGTACTGAACTGTGTTGAGATGAATCTGAACCGGTACCATCTGAAGGGGAGAGGAAGAAGAGGCAAAAGGTACAGTGAGCTTTAAATTGAAGCTTTACAGCTTTACAGAGCAGTAAACATCAGACAGTGTAATAGAAAATAATCAGTCTGAAATTTTATGCGTAGTGCTGCCATCTTGTGTCAGGAGAGAAAAAACAAAATAAAAACACCCGCTCCCCCAAACTTTCTATTTCAAACTATTTATGTCAGATTTATGTTTGTTTTTTTTAAATACACAAGGTGACTCTTAAGATCTTCAGAAACTTCTTAAGGCCTTAAAATCAACTTTGCATCTATTTTAAATCTGTACAAAACAGTAGCTTAAGTTTCAATTTGAAAGTCCTAGGCGACTTCCTTCTCGAGTAATCGGATTTACAAACTTTGGTGTCCATGGTGACCGCCCACCCACCCAGCAGGGTGACAACAAAACCATAAGATTTTTACTGCTGAGACGTACAAACAGCATAATATTTTTGAAAGACTTTTGAAGAACTAATTTAAGGCATTTAAACTTAGAGAATTTTGTGCAGCCTGTCTCAATTTTACCAAATGGCCATCATAAACTTTTCAGGTGAATGAGTTTAATTCCCTACAAGGCATTTTAAGGATTTGTATGAACTAAAAATAACAGAGGTGTTCAAATTTATACAAATATACGATGTTGATGGGGACATCAAGGATGGGACTTAAATAAGGTGTGCTTATTAAAATGTTTCCATGAGATATAAAGATGGTTTTCAAAAATATAAAGACAATTTTAAGAGTTTTAATTCTTCAGTGTCTGGATTTTAAAAAATAAAATCAAAAAGGTAAAACATAAAAATATATTTCAGTTTTTTTCCCTCTCAGCTGCTATTGACAGTGTCAGTAAAATTACAATAAGAGTTTCCCACCGTGTGCAGAAGCAGCTGTGTGAGAGCGAGCGTGAGGAGGAATGAGGATTGAGTTCAGCTGAGGCTGGATCGACAGCTCTGCAGAGAATAAAAGGAGAGTTTTTATTTAGCGCTGAGTCATAAGGAGAGCGCAGTGTCATTCAACAGAACAAAAGAGGCATACTGAATTAACCGGAACACCTCAGCAGTCGCAGAACAAACTGACTTTAAAGTCGTGTTACAGACATAGAATCATCATGCAGAGCAGCTACAACTTAGCTGAACAATTAGCAAAGAAAAAAGGGAAGGAAACGAGACTTTAACTCTGCTACCTGTGGTGCTAAAGTTGAAGAGCATCGGCAGTTCTCGTCCACTGGGCAGCCTCGTGTTTGGCTGGCGCAGTTCGTCGAAGAAGGCATGTGCACAGGCCTCTAGCGGGGAGAGGCGTGAGGCTGGCGTGTACTCCAGCAGCCGAGAGCAAAGCGCAATGGCCTCTGGAGGGGTGCGAGGTTTAAACACCTGAGGAAATACGAGAGCTTTTCTTCAAAAGTTCCGACATCAAGCAACATGTTTTGATACTGGCAAGACATTGGTTAAACATACTGGCAAGCTCCATATGCCAGTATGTTTAACCAGTGTCATGCAATGCAGGGTTTCTTCCATTCTGGAAGTTAACCCAAAGTTAACCCAAAATGACAGACAGTCATTTCTATGCAGGAGTTCTGCATCTACAAAGGCAACAGCAGGCAGCTTTTGAAGTAGAGCCAGCTGCTTTGTAGTAAATTTACAAGGGATTCTTCTCTTGGCTGCATGCTGAGTATATACTTTTTGTATATCTCAGTTAATCAAACATTAAAAACACCTCAAGTCCATGTGGCCTCATCCTCACAACCACAGGATTTCTCTTTTTTACTCTAATAAACTTGTGCACCTAAAAGAGGTTTTCTACTCTCCTCCTCCTTAGGTCCTTTTTTTAAGGGAAAAGATAAATTATAGGGCTTTAAAATTCAATAAACCTACCAATAAAGATGAGCCTAATGATTGCTTCTGAGTGGCAGCACTTTATGGTTGCACTGGAAGCAGCAGTCGGTACATCAACAAAAATGATGTCCTAGCTGTAGGTGCCCCGTGCTTTGGTATCTCAGTTTTTCTAACCTGGTGCCATGTCTACGAGTGTGTTACAGCTCTACAGCAACATATAGCAATGCACACAGAGAGAAGCTGCAACAGCTGGAAAATATGAGACATGCTGGAGAAAACCTCTGTGACTGCTTCATTTCCTGTTTTGACTTCTTCTGCACCAGCGCTGGTGAAAAGGTTGCAACACCTACTGTTTTGGAGAAAACTAGCAAGTCCAGAGTGCCACAAACACCAATGTAAATATTCCCAGGGCTGTGATGATGTCATGCATACCATTGCAGTAACCATAAAGGAGGCTTACAGAGGACGTTGGGCACCAAACTGAACGAGACTTCACTTGAAAATACACTTAATGACACCAAAGACCAAATGACTCCTATCCCTGCTACACTACAGTAGCTACCAGTTAAGATACAGAAATGACTTTAAACTTTTAAATGTAAAGCATTTCATGGGCTCGCCGACTATATTACACATCAACTCCCCTTCAAAAACTGAGTCACTGCCCAAGTTCCTCGGGTCAGACTAAAGGAAATTTAGACACCCTGCAGTTGAGGAACTGTTTTGCAAAAGAACCGAGGTTAGCAAATTCTGCATCTACTTTTAAATCATTTCTTAAAACTTACTTTTGCAGAAATGATTCATTTTGTCTGAAAAAGTATAAAAGCTGTAACTGCTGGTTTTGCCATTTTCTTTTTAACATTATGAACAACAATACTTCATTTTTTGGGACTGTTACTTGACATCTAAGTCAGTGCCATCAATATAATTAACAAGAAACTACCAACATAACATTTTTCATTTACTTGATGAAACTGTGATAACTTTTATTTCTCACTTCAGACAAAAGATCGGTCTTATTCACAGTGCACCTGCTTCCAGAGAGCATAGACCTGGAGAAAACTGACTGTGCTGCTGTTATTCGTCCTCAGGTGTTATTTACCTTGGTCCAAGGATGCGCTTTGATCTGAGGGAACTTGAATTCTGTGTAGTTTGGATTCATCTCTCGAATTTGTTCCCTTGTTGGTGTTCCTAACACCTGAGAACAGAAGAGGAGGATAAGACATTTACTTCAAACAGAGTGTTTGCAAGACTACATTTTAATAGTATAAATGAATGGTGCAGAAAGACTTAAATGAAAAAACAAAACAACAAACAAACAAACAACTCACTTTGATAATCTCCACTAGCTGATCCACTCCACTGTCGCCGGGGAATATGGGCTGTCCGAGCAGCAGCTCTGCCAGTACGCAGCCAGCTGACCAGATGTCGATGTTTGCTGTGTAGTCTGTGGCGCCAAAAATCAGCTCTGGGGCGCGGTAGTACCGTGAGCAGATATACGACACATTTGGTTCACCCCGGATAAGCTGCTTTGCGCTGAAGGAAGCACAAGAATCACGTTAAATGGTAACAAAGACGGCAGGAAAAAAAGAAAGATAGGAGATCAATATATACCAAACGACTCCCTACTGAGCACTCAGTTGTCTGGAAAATAGTGACACTATTCCTGGAAGATGCCTCTGTGTGCAGATAGTAAGAGGGTCGGAAGTTTTTATATTTCCCTGAGCATCAAAGAGAAATATAGACTCTGAGGACTAACTTCTTTCCTTTACCTTCCCCTTCTGTCAGCAAGCAAAATTTGAAAACAATTTTTATGATATACAAACATTCATAAAGCAATATAATCTTAAAAGAGTACTTGATGACTTTTATAAAATTTGCAATCAGGCATTTGCTGTTTTGAATTATAGTTTATTTCTATCAGACAGATTAACACAACTGGGCAGAGCAAGATTAACACTTTATTACACACCATATGAGTCCTTTCATTTAACAACGTCTTAATTTAACTAATTAAACATTGTAATTAAAGTCTGATCTTCAACCAAATGCCTGATCATCATCTGCAGATACTGAAGAGGAGATCAGTAATGCAGCTTGAGTGCAGGAGAAAGGCTATTGGGAGAGACGTGTGCGCTTGTGAAACAGAAAAATAAGCATTTGAATAAAAAAAATAAAATACTACCAAAAATAAAAACAGAGCCGTGTTCCTGACGCTAAACTTGAGTTTTTGCCAGCTGTCATTTCTGGATCTAATATAAGACGCATGAAACCATACATCACTGTTTAATACTTCACACTCTGTACAGGGCTTTTCTCAGCACACGTTTACAGCAGCTGTGTTACTTTCTGCTTGTTTTATGGTTAACTTTTTTGTATTTTTACAACATTACTCTTTGCTTTTCCTTTGTGAAGTATAATGCTCTAATAGCCATTGACGTGTCCTCGTTTCCAATTAATCACATGCAGCAAACTCCAAGTCTTTCACATGAATGTGCTCATAGCTAGATTAGATGAGTTGAATTGAGGTGACAACCACCTTCATTACCCTGTTCAGACTGTTTGCAGTCCTATGCATGTTGAACTTGATTCACAGAACAGAATCTAAGTGTTAAGCATTAGAAATGCTGTTATTCTTCCCATATTAGATTTCAGAAAAAATATATATACTTAAAAGGCAGATAAACGTAATCCTGCTACTACTGTTAAATTAAGTTCTGATTTGTGTGGAAATTTTTTTGGTTTAGCTTACCTGCCAAAGTCACACAGCTTTAGGACGGCAGTTTCTGGGTCGACGAGCAGGTTTTGGGGCTTGATGTCTCTGTGACACACACCTTGGGAATGGATATAAGCCAGACTGCGAAACAACTGGTACATGTACACCTGTTGGAGGTCAACACAAAATACAAAAATCAGACAACATAGAAATAATTTATTAAGAGGCATAAATAGCATAAAGCTTGGTATTTGTACTGGAGACCTGAGGAGATTCTTGAAAACAAGAAGGAAATTCTGAACTTTACAATGTTTGAAGTTTTTGGAGAATAAAAACTTCAACAGAAAAATACTGTGACTTGGACAACATGGAAATGTTTTGGAAGGAAATTAGGGGCAGAATTACCTTCACATATATGATAGGAATAATACTCTTGGCCTTGTTAAAATGCCTGGCAACCCTGTAGACCGTCTCGGGGACAAAGTCCAGCACGAGGTTGAGGTACACTTCATCCTTCTGCAAAGGATGGAGGGATTGACACAAAGGTAACTGTAGTTAAAGCATTTATGGTTTAAGACAGCTAAGCAAACAGACAGACAAGCCTGGCATAACCTCGCACGCTGATACAAAACATTTCCAGTAAGTTACTTCTGCAACATTAAATCAGATTCTATATTTATCAGTAAAAGAAACTAATTTCTTCCCCTTTTTAGGGTTGGGTTATTTTTTTAATGCTATATCTGAGCATCTGTATATGTATTATGGACATGCACCATTTCCTTTTATTTATAGTTTCGACATACTGAAACTACTGGGAGTTTAGAGAGGTTTAATTATTTTATGTCTATTTTTTTTATAAACCATAGCTTAACTTATGTTAGTTTTGTTTCACCATCTCTTCTTTCAGCTCTCTTTAGAGTAGTCTGTACCATGACCCTTTTGGGGTTTTTTTTACCTTCTCGCCACTAGAGTAGAAGAAATAACGTAATCGGACAATGTTGCAGTGGTCCAACTTCCTCATGATCTGTAGTTCCCGATTCTGTACAAACAGACACATGAGTCAATGAGGGAAACCAAGTAAACAAAGTGATCACGAAAACTATTAACAAGGAGGGTGAGGGGGGTGCCATTGATAAGATTATTACAGAAACTAAATTACACGCCTACCTTGAACCTCTTATCCTGCAGAACCTTTTTGATGGCCACCATCTCCTGTGTGTCGATGAGGCGAGCTTGGTACACCACACCAAACGACCCATTCCCAATGACCTGCAAGGTTTTAACAGAACAGGAGAGTCAGACTGAAGGACAGCCCATCAGGTGATCAACCACAAACATTTATTTAATTTCCTGAAAGCTGCAGCTGCTGGTGTTTCCATTCTTTTAACAGTAATAAATTGGCTCTATCCATCTTTGACTGATAGTCTGTTTTTTTCTGAAAGTCTTTTTCAAGCCTACAGCGCATATGATGACTCTTCAGTGGAGATCTGTCACTCTAACAACCACAAAATTTAAATTATAAAATAGCAACTTATGTATTTAAATCCAAACAATCTTCCTTTTTTGTTAATCCTACCTCAGCCTATTCTTATAAAACTAATGAAGTAGTTTCTCATGCCTAAACCTAACGATTTATGGTGTCCAACCAAATTCCATTAGTAATCTAACAGAAGTGTTAAGGGTCTCATGCGGGACTTCTGTGAAATGATAACTATGTGGACATATGTAGAAAATTTGTTTATAAAAATAAATAAGAGGGGAAATTAATGATCAAGAAAATGTTTTAATAGATTAAATCTTGTGACTGTTTCACAAAAGATAGATGGATAGTCAGACATGAGCACAGAAACAGTACATGAATAAATCAAAATTCTTTGGCAATTTTCCCATTTAAATCCTTTGGTATTAAAATTACAGGTATTAAAAATGGCGATTAAGCACATTGAGATGTTTGTAGTCAGATTTTATTTCTGCTTAAGACTCTTGCCAAATTATACAAATATAATGATAACGTTCCACTGCTGCAGGCATCAGACAAGTTAAGTATTTCTGATAAGCCTAAACGACGATTTTATTGGCTTTGTGATAAAAGTGTGATAAATCTGAATTTACACACACCTACAGAGCCATTAAGTAATCTTAAAAGTGATAACAGCCTGGCTCTGTGCAACACTCTTCTTTATGTAGTTTCAGGCTACAGTTGACACAGTTATGTCATTTTTTCCAAAGACACAAGCAAAAGAATGTGCACCTTTAAAATCATGCATTTTTATGGCTTGGCAGAATAATTATGGAAATATCAGCATTGACCAATACCCTTATTAATTCCACATGCAGTGATTAAGGTTTCAAATAACGTTTGACTTATCCCTGTGAGCCAAAAGCTCAGGATTCAGATTGTTCCACTGGTAGCTCTATAGGATGGGTGTCAAACTCCAGTCCTTGAGGGCCAGTGTTCTGAAACTTCATGCTGAGGTGGTGATGTTACAGTAGCTCATGAGTGAATGAACATGGTGCAATTAAAGTACTTTTAGGAGTACATTTTTCCAAACACATGTATTTTAATTTACTTGAGTTAGGTTAGGGGTTGCCACCTCAGCATGCAGTTCTATAGTCTTGCTAATGACCTACTTATTTTATTCCGTTGTGTTGCAGCTGGACACGTTTAAAAGTTTCAGGACACTGGCCCTCAAGGACTAAAACCTGTGACGTTTAAAAACTCATGAAAACTAACTCATCAAAAACTAATCACGAGAATCCAATAAAAATATAAAGTTGGAAATAAGAACGACAGATCCCATTTAACGTCTTTAACGCCCTTGTCATACCAAACGAGGGCAGTTTTTGCTGAGATTACATACAAAGTTTATGCACGATTTGGTTTGCCAAAAATTTCTGTTAGACAATAAGAAAAGTGGCAATAATGCGTCTGTGTGGGTTGAAAATATTTCAGCTTCAGTGAAAAATCTGCTTGATGCTGTATCATGATGACCCATCAGCTGAAACTCTCCTACAGACTGGATGTTTTGGTGGCGTCACCAACAATGACAAATGGAGGACAAGCGCACTGTACTCGCCAACTGTTTGATTCAACTTCAGTTTCTCATTGTTACAAACTACATAAACTATAAATTCATTTTGCTCTTGGAGAAAAGGGGGGGGGGAAAACCTGGATGCTACTAAGAACCAATCAGAAGTCCTTAAAAGTGGTTTGATTTTGATACATTTTCTTTTAGTTTCAAGAAAACTGAAATTGTGTTGTTCTGATTTTTAAAAATCCAAAAGAAACCAAAGAAGACGTATAAGCATTTGGTTCTGCACAAGTGTGTTTGGTCTCTACTTGCTACATAGACTGGGGGCTTTACATGTGCTGTTCACAACTGTGCGTTTAATATGCAGCAACTAAGTAAAACCATCCTCAACAGACAAAACAAAAATGAGGAGAAGACTTGGAAAAAGAAAGTTGTAATTTCATAGAGCTTCAGTTTTTCTTTCTTTCTCACCTTGATGTCAGTGTAGGAGACTTCCTGTGGGCGGTCTGGTCCCTGACCCGGTGTGGCCACGACTGTTGTCACCTTCCCGCTGTCTCCTAGGAAACAAGCAGGAAGAGGCATGTTAAAAATTGTAGGTATAGTGCGGTTAACTGTGCTGCAGACCACAGAACAGTTATAAGGAGGTTTTAAATGTCCTGTCATCCCTCTGGCTCATTTCTATGAGACTTAAAGAAATGAAAGACCTTTAGGATACAAACTAAACAGCACTCCTGACATTCAACTGACTGCCAACAGCCTTTACATCTGGGCTGTCTCTCCACTGGCCGGGTGATTATTTAGGTTAATGACAGCCTGTGAATGATTGTCAACTTTACAAAACCCTCCAAGGAAGAAGGAGCGAAAGACAGAGTTCATATTCAAGACGCTGTGACTAATTAAAGTGGGAATGGACCCAAAAATAGGCCAGCCACTTTCTTTGTCTTCATAAATTTTTTTTAAGTCATAACAGCCTAACATAAAAGGATTATTTTTGTAGCATCATCAGCCATATATTAGCCTCCAGTATAATGGGAAGACTGTGGCATTTCACTCAATTATTGTTTAACTGAAATGGAGGAAATATACTTTTCTGCCATTAACATTTTCACACGTGAGCCTCAGATTGAGGTTCAATTACCCAGACATCTAACCTACCCGAATGGTTCAATCATTAAGGTGGTGACTTTGGTTTGCACACATGATTTCATGTTTTTCCCATCACCTCGTTTCCTGTCAGCTAGATGTTCGCTCACTAAAGCCCGTTTTTTTCACTAGCACTTACTTCACTCGACTGTTTTTAGGTTTTTCCATTAGGTGGTAGTACAACCTGGTACCAGGTACTTTTTTAGTACCTACTCGAACGGATTTCCAAGTGAGCCGAGTCGAGCCGAAAATGTGCCATCAACAGACTGCACGCCACTGATTGGCCAGGGAGTGACGTCAGTCAATGAGTCATGAGGGCAACTTTCAGGAATAAAACCAGTCATTTGTGGAAACCTGGAAATGATGAAAATGGCTACGCACAAGTGCCCTCCATTTTTGTGTTTGTTTTGCATAAAAATGTCACAGGACCTTGCTATAATACCACCACCCACATTGAGGTAGTAATCAATTATAATGGAAAAGAATCGAAACTCAGTAGAGTCACGTTGAGTAGGTGCTGGTGGAAAAGAGGCTATTTTTTGCATGTAAAAATAATCCTGAGAACAGAAATCCTGCATACGTGGCTGAAACCGTGACTCTCTCTCAGGTCAAAGCTGGTCGAGGTGTGAAAGCAAAAACTGAATCACAGACCGAAGGACGGTGACATTCTTCCGATGAGCCCCAGTCTCTTACAAAGAAAGAAATATCAGAATACTGCAAAAAGAAATTAAATGCATGGGTTGTTCTCTATCAGATAAGGCATGCCTTGGAGTTGAGAAAAGTGTAAAGCATCTCCAACATCGGCCCAATTTCCTTTCACATCTATTTTTTACCAACAAGGTTTCTAAGTGTCAAAATGTTTGATAAATTAGCATGTACACTTCAATCAATCATCATCAACACCACCACCACAAACAAACAGATAAAAGTAAAAAAAAAAAGGGGGGGGGGATACAAACACACAAAACGTTTCCTCAACAGTCCAAGTAGAATCATAGTTTAGAAGTACTAATTCTCATAGGAAGATATGCCTCGTGCAGAAAAGTCACTGTCTTGTATATGAAAATTTGGGAATCATCTGTTGTTCCTGTCAACTAGTTCTGAAATTTCCAGTACAGACCAAAGTAGTTTTGGGTTTCCACCAAATGAAAATCACCAATACTGTGTTTTCAGTGGGGTTTACTAAACTCAAGATTAAAAATGTCATTTTTGTTTGGCAAATTGACGGGTCTTAGTTTTGAGTATATGTGGATCAATCATGCCTTTATGCAATACCCTTAAAGACTCATTTGAGCCTGGAAAAACCTCGAATAAACTGCATCAGCAGGTTTCCCAGACATGGATTAGGCCTAGGCCCAGTCTAAACGAAAAACTCAATGAAAACCTGTGTTGACGGTCTGCGATTAGGCTTAATCTATGTCTGAACCTTGATCCGATTCCCATTTCTCTGTGTGGCCATTGGTTAAACTTAATATGACAACCCTGCTTTAACTTTAAATTTAATTTTCCTGTGTTATCTGTGCAGTCTAAATAATGGGGCAACACTGTCATGTAGCTATGATGGTTCTGTGTCACTACCACTCTATGTCCACACACTTAATGCTCTGTTTACCAAACAAGACAATGCACTTATTGATATTGTTCTCGTTCACACAGAACTGCATACCCTAGTGTTCCTGCATGTCTGTGTCCACACAGCAAACTGTCCTGGTTATCCAAATGACACGATGGCAGTATCTGTTACAGCTGAAACCGTGAGGCCTGCAGCGTGACCGTGTCAGTGGGTTCCCTACCTCATTGACTGGGTTCAAGCTCTGAACCCTGATGAACACACTCACTTGTCCAGGTTAAAAGTAGGGCAACTGTCTTAGATGCTGCTCCCCCCCCCCCCTTCTGCTGCTGTTTATTTTTCATAGCATGAAAAATAATTTCCACGGGCTTGTAACTTGCTCGAGGCTGTTAATCTATCACGATAAAGATGAAGCCTTTTCTCAGTCTTCGTCAGAGTTCCTGATTTATCACCGCTTCACGGTTCAGTGTTTTCATACCAGCGCTGCATTGTGTGTCACCGCTTGGCTTCCTGTCTTTCACCTGACATTCACAGACGGGAAACACGCGTCTCCAGGAGGAAATAATCCCTGCATGCATGCCATTATTCAAACTCTGTCACACCAACACCAATTCAGCTGCAGTTTTTTTTTTTTTTTTTTTTTTAAAAAGGCTGATACATTGTAGCCAGATCAAAAAATGCGTGTTGCATCTACTCCTCCTAACCTCCAAGTCAAATTAATAATGACCTCAGCTGAACATTTATCTCCCACTGGGATATTTCTAATCAAAAAATGTTTCTTAACAGGAATTTGGTTGTATATTTATACGTTGTATTTTACTGCAAGTGGCTCATTGTTGTGGCAAGGAAAATGAACACTTGCATGCAAGTCCCGACAATAAACACTCTGATTTTATTGTAATTTCCCACCCATAATCGTTATATATGATAATAGACCTAGAACAAGATTTACTGCTGCAGAACTCTTGATTTTGAATGTTTCTCTGCAAATATTTTAAATACGACACATCTAAAAACCATGTGTTTGTTTAGACTTGCTCTGAAACAGAAGCACAACAGAGGATAAAAGGCTGGTGTTAAAATAATAAGGGCACACTGTACCCACCTTAAGTGTTCCTTTTCTAGTATTACTGACACAAATAGATTTAGTAATGTAGTTGGTAATGGTGCATCACAACAAGTTTCCCATCATGTTACTTGCGGAAATAGAGTTGTGCTAGAAACCTACAAATATCTGCAGCCAGTGGAAAAGTAAGCTGGAATCAAAACATATTGTCAGCATTAACCACCGAGTGTTAAGCTTCTATTCAGTTCTCTCCTTTTTTTCCTGTCTGTCTGAAAACCCAACGTGAACCATTCATCTCCAGCTGCTTTTAAATGCCATCAATAAGCTTGCCCCTCGTTCCTTTTTGAAAATTTTTACACCACAGTTGAAACAGAACTTGAGTAAACAAGGATTCATATGCACACAGAAAACCATTCACTCACTGTGCATCGCTTTGAAACTGATGATGATCACTTGTGGAAATCACAAGGTCCATCTTGTCTAGTAAGCCTCTACCTTATTTACCACTAGGTCTTATGACAAATATGACATTTGACACTTTCACTGGTAGCCCCTTCAGTCATTTGCTGCAAGTTGAGAAAAGTTTATCCCAGGTCCCGCCCACTTTTGCGTTGCCAAATATGTACATTCTGTGATCTCTGGTCACTACAGTGCAGCAAATCACTTCTGGTGTGGACACAGTTTAATTGAATGGAAGATAATTTCACACCTTTTAAACTTTGAAAACAAAATGTAAATACATTGAAGTCCCATACAGAATAAAATGGGCACCATAAATAAGCGTACTTGGTAATTTATAAGCCAAATAATTTAGTCAGCTGAGGGTTACACTATGCAAGAAGTAGTCTGAATTGCCACACTTAAGCAGCAGGTTTCTGTGTTAATATCTTTACACACAAGAAACAAACTGCACTTAGATGAACTCCACACTTTAAAGCAAAGTAGTTCAAGAGAATTAAGTTTACCTTATTAATATGCAGTTTAATGCAGCAGCATCTTCCAAAAAATCTAACCAGGGCATCTGCTCTGTGGGGAGAACTGCTGGTGGAAGAAAGAGGCTTCTATTGTTTTAGAGTATAGCACTCATGTTATGTTTAACATGTCCATAAAAAAACAAACAAACCAAAAAACAAACATGTCCACTTCCCGGTACACTGAGGTTACATCTGTGAGTAAACTGTAAGCTGATTTACATCAACTTTACATAAAATCAATGTAGCTGTTACCAACCTTGTGATACCCTCATGCCTGAGGTGATCACATGATTGTATCAGAAACGCCTCTGCAGTGTTTCACAGAAGAGATAGTGACTCAACACACATTTCCTACTTTATCAAACTGACAGTCTGACACTGAGCTGTCCGTTTTCTAAAGCTTGTCCAGGTCACAGGTAGAGTGACCTAATCCTAACAAAATAAATATTTGTGTGGATCAGATTAAAAAAAAATGTTTTAAATGTGTGTTACTGGGAATTATGCACTCGTTTATTAACAACATTAGTATTTAACAATGTTTCAAAGGGTAGAAACACGCATGAATGCTGTTGAATAAGTTAACAGACTTATTCAACAGCAAGGCCTATTCTAAGCCAGGAAACACCTGCTACAGTTAAAAGACAGCCTGAAATACTGACATTGTTAACCTACACAAAAGCTTCACAGTTACAGGTGTGGCATCATTCGTGTGAAGGACAAACATCCAGGATTTAATTTAATTGCATTTTTCCCCAACTTGCTTGCTAAGAATAAGCAGTAAGCATAAATGAAAATAGATAACTCTTTCTCAGTTTTACCGATGGATAAACACATTTCAAACATCACAACTTTTACTTGGAAGGCGAACGGTCTCTTGCCCCTGACTTGTGTCCTACATGTTCAACCTCCACTGTACAGGTATGATGCTCTGAATTTTATATATTGCATTGCAAAAGTCAAGCCCTCATATCATTCATCCAGCATTGACATCGGATTTCCATGAGCACGAAACTAGAAGTTAGATCCTCAACTGTATTTTGCATTATAAAACTTCAAACACTGCAAAGGAATTACACTTTATGCATGAAGCAGACCTGAGATAAATCCTGGTGCTGCTCACAGACCATACAAACAAAACAAAACAAAACAGGAAAAGAGAACATCTTCCTGGATGCAGCGGTGACAGCAGCCGACAAGGTAATTATACAACGATGTGAAGAAATGTTCTGCTTCATGGAAGCAGGACCTGTTTCCTCTTTTGAATAGAAAAACTCTACAATACACATACACACACAAAAAAATTTAATTCACTGTCAAGCATCCCATAATATTAGCATCAATTCTGATGCTGGTACTCTAATTTCCAAGAGAGAAATATTTTAGTGATTATATAAGTATTAATAACAGCGTATTTCAGCAAAAATGTAATCATAGAGGATTACTGTACACAGCATGTCTTTAGTCCTCCTCCTTCACTTCAAAGACATGTCAGGGCTTGTCAGCTCAGGAGGTACATTCACACAGGGCCTTAATGCAGAAAACTAAGGTTTTCAGGACATCTCCACACCAATTAAAACTATTTTGGCAGGTAACCAGGTGGGTAAGCAACCTGTTATTTAATCTAAGCTATAAGGAGGTGCATTTTTCTTCATTGTTTAATACACAGTGAGGTAAAAATGTCATCTTTAAGAGTTACCAACAACAAGTACCATATTCAGAGCAAAGGACTGAAATTAGACCAATACCGGTATTTTATAACATCAAGGAAATGCCTCAACATTACATGTTTTCCAGTCTTTATACAGACAGATCCATTGAAAAACAAGCCAACGCGTTAGAGATTTAGTTGTGGACTTTGACTCAGGCTACACACTAGCCCGGATAGATTTGAAAACAGCGTTTTCGTCTGAAAAACGCTCGGAGTCCACAGTAGCGTTTTCAGTCATTTTCACAGAGTTGTGCGTCCACATTGAAACGGCAGAAAACGCCTACGTTCCAGTACCGCGCATGCGTGAAGCGCAAGAAGATTCGGCCTGCCTCATTTCTGTCAGCCGTTTATTTACTTTCCGGCTCGTTGAAATGTCGCGGCAAAATGTCGAGGAAAAGCACCGAGTTTTTCAAATGGACTAACAATGAGGTGGAGATGTTGCTGCAAGTAACACAAAAGTACAAAGTTGCAAAAGCGAGTGAGAATTAAAGAATTTGAAGAAAAGCTATCTGGAGCATGTACAAACTGATATTAATGTTTAAAAGGGCTGTCAAAATTGAGAGCAAATAAAACAACTGCTGTATAATGCCCTCCGCTATCTTTGTTTAATTAGTCACATGAGTGCATCACATGACTAAAATGCGTCATCGTTTTCGAAAGTCTGCGTTTTCACTGTCCACACTGCGACGCAAACACACTGTATTCGTTTTCCAGAGCGTTTTCAAAACGCTGCGTTTTTCCTTGGGGAAAGCGCCATCCGGTGTGGATGGGAGGCCAAAATGGAGAGAAAACGATGTGTTTTCAAAACGCATTAGTGTGGACGGAGCCTCAGAGCTGAACTTTTCTCATGTGAGATTTATCTCCAGATCTGCCATTTATCTCCTTAAAAATGCCACAAAAGTGAAACCATTTCTTTATCTCTCCAAGTGACCAAGCTTTTAAAGCAGGCTTGAAAAATGCTCAG
Source organism: Astatotilapia calliptera (assembly GCF_964374335.1). Classification (NCBI taxonomy): domain Eukaryota; kingdom Metazoa; phylum Chordata; class Actinopteri; order Cichliformes; family Cichlidae; genus Astatotilapia; species Astatotilapia calliptera. Next base: position 7,202,195 of record NC_137442.1, on the reverse strand, counting down.
CTATCTAGTCTTTGAAAAAACAGCAGCCTGAGTGCTTATCTGGACAAGATGGATGGTACGCATTAAGGCCCTACACGGTCCTTTGCTGCACAAATCCAGGAGTTTTCCAGCAAAAAACAAAAAAAGTGTTGGCTTTCTACCTAAAGAAAGATCAGCAGGATTATGATTTCAAAGTTGTTGGTTTTTTTTTTTTTTTTAAATTCTTGTTAGTGGTGTTTAATGTTTAATGTAGACTTTAGTAAGGCAACACAGATTCTGTGCCTTACATATACTGGAAGAAATTGTGATTATATTTGCAGTCATCACTGCCCCAAAGGTCCATTTTTAGCCAGAAAAAAGCCCTAATGTGTCTTATATGCTCTCAGAGTATACGCCATTATACCAGGTGGGGCAGCTTTTTACTTTTTATGCTTCAAATCACAGGAACAATCACTGAAATAGAAAATCTAAAACCGGCCTCTTCAGCCTGGCTTGTGATTAAGTATGATTTATAGACATAGCTTACCACTTTTTAAATTGGCTTTGCTGTATCTAGTTTTCATAATGTAATTAATGTTAAATCCCTTTCAAATATTTATCGGGCGTTACCTTCCTGTGTTCCCTTCTCCTTTTGAAAAGGCATGTATGGTTTAAAATAAATAAAATAAGTTATTGTATTTTATTCTGTTTGGTTTTATAATTTACTCTCTACTTTTTATTTCATTTGTTTTATTATTTTTTTTATAGGCTTGTCAGTCATCTGTGAAGCACTACAATTCAACTTTGCATTGACTAAGCTCCATGTCCAAGTTTAATTTTAATCCCCCAAATCACTTCATTCCCTCACGTGTCAACGTTGCTCCGGGTTCACTGTGGTCTGCTGGGAGTGAGGCTGGCTATACAATTAAGCATATCAGAGGTTTAGGTGTTTTTTTAAATTTTTTATTATTATTTCTGATGAACAAAAATGGATTAAAGTATTTTTACCCAACTTACAAAAAGAACTTGTTTAAAAAAATAAAAATAAATAAATATCACAGTCCTGGTGATATATTCAGGAAAATCCTACTGACAGAAATTCTGCCTCCAGGTATAGCTTGCAGGTTGCTCAAACATGACAAAAAAAACACCTGATCAACCATTCAAAAGAGTATCTTTAAATTGCCAAAGGCAACATTTGATAGGACATCAGTCTGTGTTGTTCTGCTGCAGAGAAACTAGGGGTCACATGGCTTTGAACTGGAGATGACCTCCCTTTTGGGCTCTAATATCAAGAGACGCGGCAGTGGCTGCAAATGGATGATAAGGTTTGGATTAACACACACACATAGATCTCTGCTTACACCCGCTACTACAGTGATAAAAGGGCATACTATTATTTCTCCTCAGACTGAGGAAACCCACTCCTTGGGCTCTGCTGTTGGACGTGGATCACTTGCATCCTCCAGGCGTCGGCCACCTGCTGCTAAGCTTCTTTTTTTAACACTACCCCGCAGGTGACCTTGGTGAATATGCAACTTTTCCGCCCTGACCCTCCACCAGTGGATTCAGACTGTTAGCTAATGGCACTCTCAGCTACACCTACAAAAGACCCTTCAATTGAGCACTCAACTTGGGGTATTACAGTCTAGCTTGGTCACAAAGAACAACGGAGCTGATTTAACAGCTCAGCAGCCACAATGACCACAATAAAAAAATCCAACCCACTTGCAGCTTTTAAACACATATTAGTTAGTTACTTCAAATCTTTAATGTGCTTTAGTTTTGCTCGATTAAAATGATGGCATGTGAAACAGTCTTGACACCAGACGGGGTGAAAAGAGCCATCGGCCGGACAGGGAACTAGTAATGTACAAAACAAGTGGCTAACGTTAGCAGGCTAGTAACCTTGCTAGCCAGTTCGCGGAGAAATAACGACTTTCCTCTGCGCTGTGACACATAACGACGGTGTGTAGTTTTTAGTTTGTAACTTGTAATATGACATATTGATTCAGCACATTCTGATAAGGAGTTAGTAGATAATTACAACTTACTGGCAAGCTTAAGGTTGGAGCATCCTGACGAGCTGCTACCGGAGGCCTGCGAGACCCCGGTCTTTCCTGTGCTGCTCCCCACGGCAGCGGCTGATCCGGCGGACGCAGCAGCGGCTCCTGGAACACCTGGCGGCTCAGCAAACGAGCTGGTCCTGGGCCGCCCGCTGCCGCTCATATCTCTGTGCAGGGGTCAGGGTTGTTGTTTCACCGTTTTTTCAGCTAAACCACTATTACTTATGAACAACCGGCAACGAACAATCACACCAAAGACACACCAAGAAACACCGCTCCCGTTGCCGCCGGCTGTCTGGGCTTATAGCTGTTGCTAGACACCTAGAAACAGACCGCACGCAATGACACCTGGGAGATGGAGTTAGAGCCAACCGCTACTTAGGTTTGCCGCTCTGAATTTTACAAATCAAAACAACTACAAATTTCAACTGGATTAACAGGAGGGATGTAGGCCAGAAAGAGCCGCAGCTACAGTTAAATTTAAATTTAAAACTATAACATTTGTAGAAAAGCAACAAAAAATTCAAGATACATCACAGAATTTAGCTTTTTTTCTCGGAAATAACTCACACCCTTTTACTTTAGTTCATATTACAGCCTGGACTCTTATATTAATTTTTCTCTTTGTAAAAATGTAATAAAAGTAACATAAATATTGGAAATACAAATAAAACTCAATGACCGATCACTGTGAGGTTCAACACTGCTGTGCCGTTTAAATCTTTAACAGCATATCCTTTAAATTAAATGTATTTTTTCCATTTTATTTCATGCCTTTGGTGTTATGTCTTGCTTGGGTAAACAAAAACAAAAAAAGAACTAATGAAGGCCAATGGATTTATTTAGGGTTCAGAAGTGGGCAGCCAGGTGTTATCTCCAGCTTCCCACAGAGCATCTGTTTTACTGTACTGAAAGCTCTTTGACCAGGTCTCCTTAACTTAACCCAGCTTCTCGCCCAATATGACCTGAATCTCAAAGGCTGCTCTAATCCAATAAGCACTTTCAACACTGATATGCTCGATAAAGGCCAGCTGGAGAAGCACACACTGTATGTTCCAGGGATTTTGGGATTTTGCTGCCATTATGATTTTTGCAGAGATTCATCTCCCACCGACACAGATTCACAAATAAGACACACGACATTATAAAAGACTCAAGAAATGCAGGGACATGAAATAAATGCAAGCACATAAGAGGTTGTGTTAGAACTTTAATATTTTCAATATTTAGTCTTTTTTTGTTGTTTAGAAATATTGCACATGGTCAACATGCCTGCTTATGAGATAACACTCACATCGCTCATCCTAAAATTTCCTTCTCCAAAGTAAGGACAGTTTATTTTTAAGCACAATCATACAGTGTACACGCATACGTGTGTGTATGCACATATGTCTGTGTGGGTGTGTGCACGCGTGCATGTGATTGCACATGCATGCAGACAGACACTTTACAGCCCTAACCCCGAAGTAATGTGAATTGATAGTCTTCTTCTTACCTGTGTGTATTTATATATATATATATAGATATATCTACATATCTATATATATAGATATATATATATATATTTCACATATATCCTGAATCAACTGGGTTTGATAACAGTCAAGATGGCAGACAAAATAGTCATGGTGACTATAAAAATACTGTCTCTAGAGTAGAATATAGAATGTAGATACAATGAAAAATATACTATTGATAATGTTGCTGTGTGGTGAAAGAACGAGAGGTTGGTCGTGATAACACGCTACCTGCATGTGCCAAAACATACACACAACACCCAAACACAGACCTAAATGCACATATATGGAAATACCGGTATATATATTTGTTTTTCACACATCCAACTGTATACAGAGAAATTATAGAGATACCCATAATAATAATAACTACCCCCACTCTTCACTCGAGAAGCAAAGAGCCAAAAAGTGCTATTTAAAAATTGTCTTTGACTTTTAGTAAGTTATACTTTCTATCGCTTCAACAAGAACAATAATTGCGTGATTCTTTTTTGTTTTCTTTTATACCATATTTATAGACAACAGCTCATCCCTCTCACTGTCTGACTGGGTTTAATATCTATGGCACAGAGCCTTGCCCCGAAAAAAAAAAAAAATAACCCACCCATTTAAAAAAAAAAAAGTCCTATTGCACCATTTGATGGGAAAGGATAAAGTGTCGAGAAGAGAGGGACAAGGGGAGGGCTCCGGAGACTGCCCTCCAGTGCTGGTCTAGGATCCGCTTTCCCTGAACTAACCCTAACCAGAACCATCCTGAGCTACATAGCGCTTGACCCGGGACCAGTGCTTAAGGGCACTTTCAGACAACACTTGAGGGTCGGAGGGAGGAGAGCAGTAAAGGGGGGAGAAGGAGAGAGAGAGGGCTGAGGAGGAAAGCAGGGAAGGAGGAAAAGGGTGATTGATAACATAAGGAACAAGTTATTATTTTTTAACTACTAAAACAATCTCTAAAAACAATACTTTCCTGATTTAACTTGTGGCGGCCCCCAGACGGAGAGGGCCGCACAAATTGTGCAAACACCTGATTTCAACGTTTTACAAAACGACAAACGCCCCTGCTCCCCCGCTTCTGTGTCTGGTGAGAAATCGTAGAGGGAGGGGAGGGAGGGGAGAGACGGGGCACACGCTGATTTTTGTCCCCTTATTTGTCCAGAGTTTTGTTGTTGTTGTTGTTATTATTTTTTTATGCTGGAGAAGAAACACAATAGAGCCACGAGAGAGAAAAACAGGCCACGTTAAAACTGGTTATTTCCACGATAATGAGAGAAAGCAACATCATATCCATGGGGGGAGGGAGGGGGAGATTCAGAGAAGTTTGGTTCTCGTCATGTTGTCCGTATTCACCGCTATCACGTCTTCCCATCGTTGGAATATGAATCTTGCATCCAGTTTTTCCTTCTCCCGCCCTTTTTCTCCGTGCTCTGTTGGGAGCTGGTCGGTGTCGAGTTTAACGTTGATTCTTCAAAGCCTCACAACCTAAAAGTCTCTTTACATAATCTCTTTATGGTGCCTGTTCGCACAGGTTTTGGGGGTCATGACCCCCGGCAGACATACAGACATATAGATCATCAGCTCCCGCCAGTAAGGACTCGAGTCTTTCATAATGGCAATAAACTGAAGGTGCAAAGATTGGTCACACTACATCACGACTCCTGCCTTCTTGTTTTTATTTGTTTGTTTTGTTTTTCTTTTCAGGAGCGAATAAAATTTCATGCTTTCAGTTTCTCTTCTCACTACAATCACTAAAAACTGTGCAGGCCGATGGCTTGGTCAGACCAAGGGGCGGGGTTGGTGGTGGTGTTTGACTGTGTTTGTGTACTCACGCTGTACGGACGCGTGTTTGTGTGTGTGTACTGTGTATGTGTGTGTGCTGTCTGTCTTGCAGCATCGAGGGGCTGTGAAATATCAGTGGAGGTCGTTGGGGTTGTGTTTTTATGTCCTGACCACTGTGCTGAGGAGTGGGAGGACGAGAAAGAGGTCAAGTCAATGGCATCTGAGGGCTGGCTGGCTGGCAACAGCAAACTGCATCTGCACAATAAGTGACAAAGTGCCTTTGTGTGTCGTGGTCCTTGGTAGCAACTCCTGGGGGCTGCCAACCAAGAGTAACAGTCTGATTGTTAAGCGTGTATGCGTGTTTCTGTGGGATCATGTGCATGCTGGAGATTACATATGCACCAGGGCTGGTGTGTGTGTCTGTACGCATGTGTGTGTTTGCCAGAGAGATAGAGTTTGTGTGTCAAACTACAAACTACTGTACAAATGTGCTGAGAGCAGACCCGGGCAAAAGGGTTAACTAAAGACATTCTGGATACTTGGAAAATAAACAGCGAAAACAATACAAGAAGCACTTGACTCATCGTGACTTGCATGTGATTTGACCATATTTGAGGCTTTTTGATTTTTTTTTTTAAAGGTCTGATTAGATGATCCAAGCGCGCCTTGAGTAGTTTGAATTATTTGTGACCACATTCCACATTTCTGCCCAGGTCTGATGGAGATTAGCGCCAGTAGATAGGACCTCACTGGTTAACGCACTCCTCTCTCTCCCTCTTTGTCTTTCCGCCATTCTTCTGCTCCGTCGCCCTCTCCAGCTTACGATCCTTCGCTTTTCGGCTCCTCGGGGCTCCGCCCTTTGTCTCCCTGCTGCTCCACCCCTGCATCCTCCCGGGTTGATTGATTAAAAGAGGAGCTGTGGGAAGAGGCTGGGCTGGCTTCGGCCAACGCTCCGGGCTCGAGGGCTCCTGGCGTGGCCGTCTGCATGATCTTTTGACGGACTTCGCGGATTTTCAGCTGCAGGCACACCTTGTTGGGAAACGTGTCTGAGTAGCGCGCCTGGAAGGCAGCTGTGGCCTGAGCTGGAGAGAGGAGAGTGAGAAGGAAATTATGTTTATGTCATTTGTGCACTTTGAAAGCCCCTCGATTCTCTTCGTCACAGACTGCTGCTTTTCTCACTCATCATTGTATCTTTTATAAAAAAGTGGGAAGGTCTACCTCCGCACCCTTGTTGTGACGTTTAAATAGCATACCAAAGTCCATTCACAGGACATTTTAACATTAGGTAGACCTCTGATAGACACATTAAAATGCTCTGCTGCCTGCGAATGGGACGAGCTAAGAAATAAGAAAATGTATGAAGCTACATTTTCTTATTTCATTACAGCGTTTTAAAGGATTATATTTATTTGGACTGTAATTTATCTGATTATTCTGAAGTCTGGTGTATTTCTTTGTATTAAGTGTCTGTACTGTGTTGTCTGTGTTTTTGTAAACATCTTTCTTGAAAAAATAGCAATGGAAACTCCCACTTAAATAAATAATTAAATAATAATTTGAAAAATGCAAATTCTTCTTTCCTTGCTTCAGTCTGACAGTGATTTTGCTTTTTAAGTTGTTGGTGGAAGCACACAGCTGTGACATATTTTCATCATTACTGCTTTTGTTATTAACAGGTTTGCACTACATAATGATTCTAGCTTTAGTTTGTTGCTTCTCCTGTGACGTCATGTCTTATCTATTGTTAGCTTACCTGAGGGGAAGAAGCCATGGTCATGAAACAGCTGCATGACGAGGGCCCGACGCTGATCCAGTGTTCTGCGCAGAGACGAGTACGAAACCCTGTCCAATTCTCCCGGGGGAACCTCGCCTTCTGGACCTGGTTTCACAGAAAGGTCCATCAGACCAGCGTCAGGCCATCTCGGCATCTCTCGATAGGTTGTAGGTGCCGTACACGTCATACCTGCTCTGTCGAAGGTAAATATGTCTCCCTCACACTTGGCGGCGCTCTTGGGGGTGTTGGGCTCTGAGCTGCAGCTGGACAGGCGACGAGTCTTTCTCCTCGGGGAGCTCGGGTCTTCCCCAGTCAGCTCAAGGTCTGGAGGGAGACGGACGCGTGAGGAATAATGAAAGGCAAGCAAAGGAAAAGAGGAAGAACAGAGACTTTGAATGTGGAGATTTTGTTCCACAGGATATCAGTTGTTCAGATCTAAAGTTTGGAGTCATCTCTGAATTTCTGACTCGTACCCGTGGAGTTGCGTCTCTTCTTGCGGTAGCTGGTCAGGATTGCTCTCGGTGAGGTGGCCAGACTCTGCAGAGTGGGCGAGGGAAGGACCTCCTCTGGGTTAAACTCTGGCAGCTCAGCAAAGCGTTCCTCAAAGTACGTCTCCGAGAGGAGCCTGCACACACAAACACAGTCCAGTTGTGCGGTGGTTCAAGTATCAAGGGACGACTTCTGAATGTATTCGCATTCCTTAAGGCTGAGTTCTGCCGTGACTCTCTCGCCTCTGCGGCTTCCATGCTACTTTCCTACCATCTAAATAAAGAACATCAAGAGTAAGCACTCTGCCCACTCACATTCAGTAAACAGAGTTTCCACCATAATCTTAGAAAGTTGGAGGTTTGGCCGTGCACTAAAAACAGACCTGGATGCCACTACGCTTTAAAACAAGTGCTCATTAATAAAGTCAACAAATGGAGTCCTGTCCAGGGTGCTGCTAGTTTCCCTTCAAGCTGCCAAAATTACATAAGATTCATTCCTGTTGTATGCGCTCTCTCAGCTTGAAAATATGTAAACTGTTAAAATGAAAGGAAGTCTTTTTATTTTTTTTATTTTTACCAAGACCAGAAAGCCAGAAAGAGCTGGCAGACTTGGCTTATTTTTCTCTGATTTGGCAACGATTCTATGAAACTTCAGTCTGACCACGGCGAGACCAGATCTGGACTTTAATAAAAGCTTTTCTTGCAGCCAGAGATGGAATCTGGCTTCATTAAAATGCATACTTACCTGTTTCACATCAGTTTATACAGTCCGAATCTGAGGTTGCTTAAACCAACAAACCCACACAGTTGTAGAAAATATAAGAAGCAACGTTAGAATCTCAGGAGTCCTCTGACATAAAGGTTTATCAGCCCACTTACTTGTCATGAGAGTCAGGCGTCTTTTTGAGTGGCGGGGGCCGAAACTTGGTCTTCTTTGAGGAAGAGGGAGGATCTCTTTCTACAGGTGGAGGAGGAGGGGGGTCCAAACCTGAGGGTAGTGGTGGAGGTGGGGAACGAGGTCCAGCCTGGGAACAGAGTGAGAGGTTTTCATCTGTTAAAGGTTGCACTGTTTGTGTGGTTGTTTCTGAGGACATGAGGAGCTTTTTAAACTCTCCTGTGAACGCAGAATGATTTTGGCCAATAATTGTAATAATTGTAATAACTTAAGGTTTAAAGTTCAAAGAACTTTAAACGTAACTCGAATAAAAAAATAAAAAGGTTTGATGTGTGGATGCCTTGTGTGGGCAAGCAGAGGTCTCTGTTGGCTCACACCTCCACTGCAGGATGTCTGTGGTGGAGGACGGGGGGCAGGATGACAGAGGAGAGCTGCTGGAATTAGACTGCATGACGGACACTTGATGCAATTCAGAGACAAAAGCAGCTGCAACAGTTTTGATTCTCTCTCAGGCTCAAATGTCGAAACATTTTACTTCCTCTAAGTGAATGACTTACAGACACTCCCAATGCACACTGAAGGGCGAGCCAAAATCTCAAGGCGCATCTGTCTATATGTTGTTTGAAATATCACCAGTCCTCCTTTTAATTTTATAGTGGTAGATGAAGGCAGCATCTGGAGCTGGCATGACCTTTCAGGACGGGAAACTCGGTTCGTGGGAGAAAAGTGAAATGTAAAAAATGATCACTTTATCTCGACTACCATGATTTGATCTGTGGTTGTTCAAAAATCTCTTAATTGTATTTCAAAATTGTGATTTGTTGTGAAAACCTCCAAAATCACTTCACACAAGTTCTGAAAAAGAATCTGTATCGTTCACAGATATTTTTTGATTTGATTCTGATTCACTCGGAGAAACATATGGTAAACAGATAAAAACTTCAGATATAAAAAGTATTATTATAGTATGAGTGAAGGCCCCATGCGGCTTTGTTCACCTCTTTGCTGCTGTTGCCCGTGCTGAGCTCCTCTCTCTCCGTCTCTCTGCCTCGCTTCTTTTCACAGCTCTCTCGCTCGTCGTCCATCTCACTTTGTCTCTCTCTCTCATATCCATCCCTCAAATTTTCTTCTTTGATGCGCAAAGTGGTGTCCTCCTCTTTTTTCACTAAAACACAAAATAGATCATTTTTACCAAATTACTTATCCAGTTAAAAAACTTGCACATTGCTGTAATTTTCCTTTAGAAGTGGACGTCTGATGAAGCCCACACTACACTATAAGATAAGTACAAATAAATCCACCAGTGTTCTAAATCAGTGGACCGTTACCTGCGATGATGCTGCTTGTACAGGTGCCCATCGAGGAGCTGGTGACACAGCTCGACAACCCCTGAGCGTCACTCTGAGCATCCAGCTGGCTCTCGTGCTTCACCTCCACCTCTGTTCCCATGCCAGGGTGAGGGGTCGCCACCGCTGAACCCTGCAGCCCTACAGCGAGCGGAGAGGGAGGGTTCGCCACGTCCTGAGCTGGAGCCGCCCCTGCAGGCGGCACAGGCGTCACTGAGACCACACCAGTGGGCAGAGCAACGGGTGGTGCAGGGTAGATGGCAGTTAGTACCTGAAGAAGGAAACAGGAAACCAGGCATGTCAGCGGGTGAAATAGACTGAAGTGAACAACAACAGTGTTTGAAAAGACACTCCACCCGATGCTGCCAAAAACAGGTCTGACCCCTCCCTGCACCGGGTCCTTGCTGGCGTCCCGTGAACTCCTGGACAATGGCAACGATACTTTTGGGATCTGTATGTCCAGCTTGTTTTGATGCTTGATCGGGAAGATTTTGTGGACTGTGCCAGAACACGAGGTTTCCCAGAAGACCATCACATTGTAACCAGATGATCTAATTCACTTCACCTGTCAGTGGGCTTAGTGTTGAGGCTGATTACTGTGTGTTTGTTTTGTTTTGTGCTCGGATGACGTTTAACTATTTCATATTCCACTGGCGAGTGAGGAAAACTAGTCTGTAGTGTGTGTTTTAAAAAGAAAAACCAAAAGATAGCAGTGACTTTGACGGCAACACAAAGTGGTATAAGTAAGCTACAGCCTCGAGTTACAGAAGTACTTTTTTTTTATTAGCATTTTAATAAAATAAATTAGTAATTACTTAAGTTGGGTTAATATAGTTATTTTTACTTTATTTCTGTGTTGCTTGACAGATGGCAGCAGGTTGGACGGTTTCTTTTTTTGGTTCACTGATCCCAGTGATGTTGTGATGTTTTGGGTGGGTTTATTCACCCGCTGAGCCTTTTGATCTTTGGAAATCCACATCTCATACTGGTTTGTGATGTTTCCAGTTAGAATAAGGCCTCTCTTTCTCTAAAATTAACAGCCACGTCCAAATATGGGATTAATGATTGTGGTGACTTAGACTTTGCCGAGAGAGATGGTGGGAATTCATCCAAAACAGGGGCTACAAAGCCTACAGTGTGCATCTTGTTCTCTGTGCACCACACTGAGTAATTATTGATTTTCCTCTCTAATATGAATTCTAATGCATTCAATGATGGCGACATGTTTGAGAATGCAGTCATGGATGTAGAGTACAAACAGGAGGGCGTTACCACCCTGAACTCCTTCAGCAGGTGAGACAGTCACTTTGAACTGTCTGGGGTCTGTTTTAGAAGAAGTCTGGTACTTAAACATGTACATGAAGACTGATTTTGTAATTGTTTTCACATCTTTATCATTACTTTCTCTCTCACACCTCTACACTGTAGTGATATTTGATACTGTGCAAATCTCTTTTTACCTGACGACCGGTGGTGCCCGCTGTCTGTCCCGGAGAGCTCTGTGATTGACAGCTTAGAGGCTGAGCTGGGGCGAGTAGCGGAGGCTGACCAACGACTGGCTGAACCAGGGTTTGTGGAGCTGGGGCGATGGCGGTGAAGCCCAGGGTTGCCAGAGAAGACTGGAGATATGCAGGACCAGGGGGTTGTGGACCCTGCTGGTGCGTTGCCGTGGTGACACCTGGACCTGACTGAACATACGTGATCCTGGACGAGAAAAAAGCCATATCAGTAGTGACCAGAAAAAATATATAAAATAATAATAAAATGATTAGTGTACGTAAAAGACGGTCGTAGCCACCGGCATCATGGTCCTAATTTGTCGGTTTTGTGTTTTCTAGTTCCTTCTGCGTTATCTGACTTTGACTTCATGTTTGCCAGTGAGTAATTGGCCTATTTTACTCTGAAAGTTAGGTTAGTCGTGTGTTTTAATGCAATCTAGTCATGTGTTTTAATGCAATCTAACTTCCTGCCTTTGTTACTTTTCCCTCCTTTCCTGATTGTCTGACTTGCCTTTCTTAACTGCTTTCACCTTTGCTTTGCTACCCAGTCAGCCCTCTGTGTATATTTAACGTGTCTGTTTTTTGTCAGACTGTGTTCATGCCCTCTTATCCTGCCTTTCCCATGCTGTTTTCTAGCCCTGTTATTGTTTTACAAGACAAGCGAGTGGAGAGCTAAGTAACTGAATAGACAGTTGCATCCATGAACTGTATGGTTGCAATGCACAGACACATATCTGCTAACAGACTAACAGCATACTAGAATTTAACTCACCAAAGCTAACTCACACAGTCTGTTAGTATAATTAATTGCACAGCAAACCATGTGATGTGTTGCATAAATGCACTAAAATTCTCCAGAAGGCTCTAAAATTGGATCAGTTAGCTGCTTGCTGTCTCATTAGTTGTATCGTTAGTTGTGTAGTTACATAACTTAAGACGCTAACAGTACTTAAAACGTAAGTCAAAATTCATCCCCTGTACAGTCTGTATGAAGAAAATATTTATTTGCAGCTGGATCAGATAACTATTGGGTTTGTTTTAATAAATATGGTTTAAATGTTGGGTGTAAATTTGTTTACTGTCTATAAAATACTCAGTCATGATTCCAGCTTTAAAGAAACTTTCAGAAACTTCTCCGTATGTAGCAGTTCTCTTTTGCAAAGTGTAAGGCTTTTTATAGTTGGTGTCATAGTTCACATGGCTGCAAGGGATAATGGAGAATTAAATCGTGCTCAAAGTGTTGACTTTCTTTATCTGCATTTGCAGCACATTAAGCGATGGCATGACCCAGCTAAAATCAATATCTGACAGCATCTTTTAAAGTTGTTGAACTCCAGTGTCTCTGAGTCCTTTCTGACCAGCTCACTCATTAGTCCAGTAAAGTTTAGTCAGGGCACGTTTTGCTTGTCTTTCAGGTGTTAGGCCTGTGTTACTGACCTGGTGGGTGGAGAGGTCAGGAGAACGGTCTGTGGGGGCGCAGCACCGGGAGTCATCACCGTTGCCATGGAAACAGGATAGGGGCTCCCAGGATGTACTGTTGCTGCACCGCTAGGGTGGACGTTGGTCTGCACAACAGGCATGGAAGCGATCTGGATGATCTGGAGTGGGGGAATCAGAAAAACACCATTAATTCCTCACCAGGTTTCAGTTTTTTAGAGAACAGGTTTCATATTTTATCATCTCTCTGTCATGTATCCAGTATTTAAAAGCTATAAACATACAATGTATTTTCATGGTTGTGAGAAATCAAAAGAATTAAAGCCGGGTTTCTGAGCCTATAACAACATCTCAAGCAGACCTTTGAGCTCGAAAAACAAAGAAAGCAATGGCGTACATGTAATTCGCCCTCAGTTCAGGTCACGGTGTGAAAGCAAATTACTAAACTTTTCTGTTCTTGTGAGAAAGTTTAATTCCTTCCTAAGAATTAGAAACAAAGCCACAAATGTGACAGCCCCTCTCACTAATGTTAACGACCATCATCTAATTAAAAAGCTTACAGAGATCTGTCAAAAGACTTGATATCTTTATATGGTCATCACAGAGATAAAATAGCTTCTTTCAGACGGTGCATGAACTGACTCAGTATAAGATAAGAGTTGTCTTGTAAATAAAGTCCAAGAAAGAAACATGGAGATGGAAATCAGCATAATAGGTCCCCTGATTAACGATACAAATCGGGTGTCCTTGAGCACTGAAAGAGATATTATAAAAAGGAGACATGGCATTCAAATTATTCTGATTTGAAAAATACCCTAAGTCTGCAACACAAAGAGGGCTGAAGTAAGAGGTGGAAGTTTCACTTTCAGAGGAAAGAAAGCTTTTTAAAACCTCATTTTGTAGCAAATTTAGCACTCTGACATCAGATTTGACTGATGATTCTACACGTGGAGTTTTTATGATCTTTTAATTTAAATAACGCTCAACACAACTTCACAAATAAGAGTAAAAGGCTGCTTGTAATGTGTGAATCTAATTTTCTTACTCAAAAAGAAAATTTTGCTCCAAATCAGATGAGTAAAACACGCGTGGACGTCCTCGTGTCATCTGCTTTGTTGTCGCCTCACTCGGGTTTTAACGTCGCTGCTGCTCCGAGCCACCGGGCTGGCAGGTATTTATCTCTGACACCGTGTTCTTACCTTGTTTCCTGTCGCAGGGCCGTTCTGCACGGGAAGAGGCGGAGCCACCAGGGAAGGATGAGGAGGAGTAGACCCGGTTCTCACTGTTGCCATGGGAACCAACATCTTGCTCTGCAAGACTGGCGACTGGGTTTGGACTGATTAGTGAGAAGCAGGGAGAGAGAGAGAGAGAGAATTAAATCACTCAGCGTGAGGAACAGATGAATCGAGTCAAAAGAGGGGAGGTGAAGACATCAGAGGAGCGGCGGTGGGTGGAGACACGCTGAGACGGAGGGAACATTTCAGCTACAGATGCTAGTGAAATTCCTTGCTGATAACAAGGTGGAATGACGTCCTGTTGCTTCTTATGAACAGAGAGTGATTAGGACGTGGGCGGGCGGCGGGCACTCATAACTCATGTCAATCATGTATCTCCCGTTTATGTAAGCCAATCAAATCTACTGTAGTGAAGGAAAGAGCAGCAGAAAGAAAAATCAAAGAAAGACATTTTTACTTTTTTTTGCCATTTTTTTTCTCTCTCAGCCAATCGTTGCTCTCTGTCTCACCTCTAGTCCCGGGGCTGACTCTGATTCCCGCCCCCGAGTGCACGCCATTGGCCAGGGCGGCATTTGCGGGCAGGGAGAGGATTTGCTGGTGAGTGAGTTGAGGGGAGGAGGGGCTCTCGGTGGGCAGGATGTACTGCGCCTGTCCCGGGGTCGTGGGGCAGGCGGGAGGTGTGAGAGAAGAGGTGGTGGCAGCAGTGGGGTGGAGCTGGAGGACAGGTAGGGGGCTTTGGATGTGTAGGGAGAGGAGCTCCACTGCTTGAGCGGGTCCCAGACCTAGGCTAGTGAGCAGGCTGCTGCCTCCTACAGGGGTTACACTGACTGGACCAGGGGAGGAGGACGACAGGTACCCACCCCCTGCTGTGATCGGCAGCTGCTGAGCACCTCCACCCCCAATCAGGAGAGTGGCCTTCTTGTCCTGTGGCAGGGTGCTGAGGGTGATGGCTCCTTCCACCGGCTTGCTGGCGATGGGGATGGGCGTGCTGGCGATGGGGCGCACAACGTTAGTCACCATCGTGGGGGCCATGCGGACGCCGACCGGGGTCAAACTCTGCTGGGCCAGCGGTGGAGGAGGCTGGGCGATGAAGAGAGAGGAGACACCCTGCCCACCTCCTCCATTTCCTTCTCCTCCACCCGCTGCCGCTTGCTCTGTCTTTAGGGCTCCCTCGCTCTCATCCTCTCCTCCATCTGCGCCTCTCTTTCTCTTCTTCTCTGACCCGTCTTCAGGACCTCCTCCGTTACCGCCACCGTTCCCTTTAGCCGAGGAGGAGTCGGAGTGAATGATGGAGGGAGAGGAGGAGGGGAGAGAGGAGCGAGCCACAGGCTGGAAGCCATGCTGGAGGGAAGAGAGAAGCACAGAGATCAAAGGGGGAAAGTTAATATGTGAAGTTCTTCTCAACTTACAGTAACTTTGAAAAGTCTGTGGGTTTTTAATGCTCGATGGGAATAAAGAAATGCAGAAAAAGCCTTAAAATAAAGCACCAACAATATGATGCTAATTTAACGCTGATGACTCAGAATCACTTTCGATCAAACAGAAAGAGCTTTGTGCTAAATTTCAAACTTTACAGACTCCAAGAACAAGTCAAATAAGACAAACACATGTTGAATGAACATCTCTTTAAACCCTGCACGTACCTGTCCATCTGGTTCATCCTCATCGCTGTCTGTCACCCTCTCTTTACACTTGAGGTCGATGGAGCCTTCAGGACATGAATCTTCTGAGGGTGAAATATCACACAACCCCTTTTATTATTAGAATAATTATTCTTTATTCACCTACAAAACATTTTAGCCTTATCAATTTCATTGATCTCTTTCTTATTTACTCTCTTCAAAAAATATCGGCACAAGTGCACAAAACGCACACAGCACACTTCAAACCTTTCATGGGTTTAGATTTTGTTTGGATGTTTGCGAGTGGTGGACACATTGAGAAGTCTCATGTGTGAGAGCATCCAGCGCTTTAAGGCTTTTTCATGAATTTTTGGCTGAAATGTCTTTATTACAGTTCATAACAGTTAAAAATAGAACAGAGGCTCTGAGGATTTCTGATTTCTTTATTCCTGTTTTATTTCACATACACCTGCTGAATCCACACACGCAGGCACGATTCACTACTCTGCCCTCCTTTGGGTCTTTTGTTAATTGTGCTTATGTCCCGTATTCACCTCAGTGATGAATGAATTCTTTCTATTCTAAGTCAGGTCTTTTTTCCTTTTCCTTTCCTTTATGTTCCCTGTTTCGATTTAACTGATACTCTTTCTTCTATTTCAAAGTGTGTCATATTTCCTTGTCTTTGTCTCCTGTTTTGTCCATGTGTCAATCTCCTTCTTTCTTCTTATTTCCTGTTTTATTTTGGTGATGACGTTCTCTTTGCCTATTGTTCCTTTGTGATTGCTGCCCCGCCCTCATTAGTTTCATCTGTATTCAGTTGTGTCCACTCAGTCCTGTGTATATACCCACTGTATTCTTGTCTCTCCACTCTCAGCTTTCAGTTTTTCTCAGTATTATCCACACACTGTAAAAAAGATGGCGGTAACGTCACTTCAGAAGTGAAGCTTCAACCCTGCATTCTTTCTAATGACCAGCAGGGGGTGATGCCTCTGGTTCCAGTTATATAGACGTCCATGTGAAAACGGCCTTTGCTGTAAACCCTTTCATTCCCACACTCGTCACACCAAAACGGTGGGATTTCACCAACCAGTGGGTGACATCATGGTGGCTACATCCATTTTTTAATGCTATTTATGGTTTTTCCTTCTATGTGTCTGCTTTAGATTTCTGCTTTTATTGTGAAATACTGGACCTAACTGGACTCTTCTAAGTATTTATCAGCCATTTAAACCTTGCCTTTTGTTTATTAATCTTGCCTCAGTTTCCTGCATTTGCATGCTCTCTCCTGCAGATCCTTAATACCATGTGTTTGTGTGCGTGACAGGGATATTTACTTGTGTCACAAAAGATCTAGTAGCTGTGTGAGCTCACAGAGGAAGATTAATGATGAAGAAAGAGACCTGCCCTGTCAGAGGCATTGTTATACTTATGAGTCACGTCATTATTATTATTTTTTTAACAACAAAAGTCTTCAGCTTCCTACTGGGCGTAGTGAAACAATAGTAGTGAACAAATTTCCCACATGTGGGACTAATAAAGGTTATCTTATCTTATCTTATCTTATCTTAACACACATGTTTATAATAGTGAAAAGGAAGTATCCTGTAGGTTGACTGGAAAATCTACACCTATGACTATGAATTGATTTCTTCTGTAGAGCAAATGAGACAAAGGTTGTTAAGGCTGCCTGCAGACTTTCACAGCTACACTGGGAATTATGTGCTGTTGTGGTCGTGATATTTTAAGACTAGCAATTAGCAGCTGAAGTGTTATGGCTGCATGACAGAGACACTTTTTTTTTTCAAGCATTAGGTATTTGCTGACAGAGTCACACTGAGTAAGAAAACAGAAGTTTACTGGCCATCATGGGAACTGAAACTATTACTCTCTGGTTATGAAACTGTAACCTCACTAAAATCACTCTGCAGATAATCTCACTCACCCATGACATCATCGTCTCCCTCTTCCTCACAGATGACCATGCGTTCCTCATCACTAGTCACGTCCTCGCTGGCCCCACCCTGGTATAGCGACTGAGGCGGTGGACGGCCGCGAAACAAACTTGTGCCGTCCTCCTGAAAGTGGAGAAAGAAAGACGGCACATGAAGTGATTTCTCTAAAATATATCACCGACACTGAATGACACCAGCCAACATTTATGTCCAAAATATGGGAGATTTATTTTTTTTAGGACGACAAGAGTATTTTATAGTGATTGTGACACAGAGTGCCACTAAAGTTACTGAATGTTTAAATAAAGTTTGCCCTGAAAAATGTAAAATAAATCATTTTTAAGCTACGTCCTGCAGTATAACCAGTGATCTGGAACTACTCTGTGTTTTTGGTCCCTGCACATTCTTCTCATGACACAGAGATATCACTATTTGTCCTAATTTGGTTGCAACTAGTTGTGTAATTTAATATGAGTGGGGAGGGGTATCTTTGGTGGTTTTACAATATTTCATGTATGAGTAATTGATTTGTAAACCTCAAGTTGTGGCTGTTCAATTCAGTTTTATTTCTATAGCATTAATTCACAATAGCTGCCTTAAGGTGCTTTATACTGTAAGATAAATAAGCGGCACTCGATGACAGTAGGATGGAAGAAGTCCCTTCTGACAGGAAGAGACCTGCAACATAATCAGGGTCAGGGAAGGGCAGCCATCTCCTGGGATGGTCGGGGGAGAGAAAAGTAAAAAAGGGAAAGCATAGAAGACAAATAAATACCACAGACTATGGGAGAGAGAAGACAAACATTACTGAGATGCAGTGAAAAGTGTGTAAAAAGGTCAGGGGGGAACAAAATGCTCAGTGCATCACGGGAAGTCCCCCAGCAGCTTGAGGCTATAGCAGCGTACCTAAGGGATGGTTCAGGAATGTGTGATCCAGCCCTAACTATATGCTTTATCAAAAAGGAAAGTTTGAAGCTGAATCTTAAAAGTAGAGCCGGTGTCTCTCTCCTGAATCCAAACTGCGAGCTGAGAGGCCTGATAGCTGAAGGCTCTGCCTACCATTCTACTTTTAGAAACTCGAGGAACCGCAATTAAGCCAGCAGTCTGAGAACAAAGTGCTCGGTTGGGATAATATCATACTATGAGGCTTCTCAATCTACAGCAAGACCTGATCATTTAGGACTTTGTATGTGAGAAAAAGGATTTTAAGTCAGTTCTGGATTCAACAGGGAGCTAAAGAAGAGAAGTCAGTACGGGAGAAATATGATCTCTCTTTCCAGTACTCTCGCTGCGGCAACTGAGCCTCGCTCAAGCTTTTCAAGGAGCTTTTAGAACAACCTAATGATAGTAAGAAATTACAACAGTCCAGTCTCAAAGTAACAAATGCAAGAGCTCATTTTTCACATCCGTCTGAGATAGGATGTTTCTAATTTTAGAGATTTTGCACAGATGAAAGAAAGCAGACCTAGACATTAGTTTAATGTGTGCACATATCCTGGTCTAGGTTCCTCTTTCCAACTTCACTGAAGTCAGCAACTCGCACACATTGCTCGAGGCATTATTATTTATTTTGCTGTGTTTTAAAGTCACCTTTCTGATGCATGTTGCTGTGAAACAGACACCTCTTAATGCATGTTGTGGGTTACAGATGGATTAAAATCTCATTAAAATTACATGTGGTGTGTGAATTCTGTATGTAGACAGCATTTCACAAACAATCTGGCAGACGAGGTAACCTTGGTAACAGATGCATGTGTTCCAGTTATTTACAATAAAGTCTGAGACTCGCACAAATTCCCAGGAGTTTCCCCGAGAGATGGAGGAAAACAGGATTGTCTTAAAATATGGGAGAAACCCGTGAAAAAAGTGTTAGTGTTGGAAGATGTGCTGTTTATAAACTCTAAAGAAATCAGACAGAAGTAATGCAGCTATTATTAAAGCATGCATACATTCTTTACGCCCGTGGCATCAGATGAACGCCTTCAGACAAAAGCGCTCGCATGTAGGCCTACTCCTCTGTGATTAGGAGCGAAGCAGCAAACACCAGTCTCATACCTTCAAAGGCACACAAAAAGTAGAAGGCGAAACCTTTGAAGTTGGAGGCTGCTCTCCCCCAGAGCTTCCACTGGGTTTTCAGCAGCAACAACTCGAGCCCTCACACAAAGCATCGAGCGAGTCCATTTGAACTGCTTTTGAACAGCATTCGGCCAAAACGCTCTGCGGTCTGAGGGACACACGTCTGCGGTGTGCGTGCAGAGGCACACACAAACACTGCAACCGCTGAGTTCATGTGGGTTTCTTTAAGTTACTTCACTCTGTTGCTTCTTCATTTCACTCTGGGATGCATTTTTCTCTAAGAAACTTGTTAAATACACTCAACTTGACACATTAAATAGATTTACGTGGGTGTTTTTCTGAGAAATTACACTGTTTGGTAAGTAACCAGTTGGTGGTATCCAGTGATCTGAAACAGCTTTCTTCACAGTCTTAAATCTCCTGAGTCTGTTTGCTGCCTGGCAGCTACAGATTAACAACCTCGCACCTTCTCCAGGTCTCTCTCCCACTCCCTCTGCTCCAGGGTGTGCACTGCACTCTGGGAAAAGGCTCGGGGACGGTGAGACGGCCCCCCAAACATCCCTCCTCGACGCTCCGATGCCCCCGGCCATCCCGAGCCTCCCCCCTTCCCTTCCAGCACCTGGGACTCTGAGTGGGCATCTGGGGAAGAGAGAAGAGCAGACTCAGAACAAAGATCAAATATCACATTGAATCATCAAGGAGCGGATCAATACAGCTTCAAATCAATACGTTTATACTCAGAAACGCTCCTTTATATTCTGACAGTCGAGGGGTTTAGTTATTGTTGTCCATACTGAACAAAAGCCTGACACTTGATACAAATGTGTGTAACGCTTTGTGCATTTTATAATAAAATACAAGCAAATCCCTTTATTACTGAAGACGAGGCTCCTCCATTATAGCAAATAATCTTAATCACAATGACTTTGTGATAATTTAATACTGATATTCAGCCTTCCCCTGGCTCATCTAGAGAAACATTGTGAGTTTTATTTCCTCTAGATGGAGCTTTTTAAACAACAGCTCTCTTTGACTCGTCTTTCCTGAAAACAGAGTGAGTTTGAGCTTTTAGGGAGGGGTAAAAGACCACAGGTGTAACCTAAAGTGGTGTGTTTATGTCACACCAAGACAAAAAAGGTGAGAGTAAGAGTGCTGATGGCCCCTGATCTGAACTTGCCAGCTGACTGGGGTCATTCTATAATCTGCTCATGCTGCTTTGCATTTTGATGTGGTGATTTTTTTTTTGTGGGTATGAAAATGTAAAATCACCTGAGTAAGAAATGGATTTGTACAGTTCACCAGTATTTTTTTGACTTGCTTGGAAAAATTGTTAAATTTCGTAATATTACTATATTACAGCTAGCAAACTCGATACGTTTTATACATATAAATTATGTGAAGATCTAAAAAAACCAATGCTTCATAGCAACAGTTGGTATTAAAATTCACTGTAGAACTTATGAAGGTTCGAAGCGATTCACAGATGTTTTTTTTCCCTTTAGCTTAAAAATGCAGATTAGAGGTGATCATCACACACCTATGCTCTCTGACATGCTCCTCTCCCGTGGCTCCTTTGGGGTACCCCGGCCCTCTGACAAAGACTTTCTGCGGTCCTTGTTACACCACTTCCAGTCTGGGTGGGCTCTGAAGTGGGCCTCTTTCACCTGAATGAGGAGAAAGATGAGGAGGAGGAGGAGGAGGAGGAGGAGAAAAGGTCTTCAACTTTCTGTTGATGCAGTTTCAGTTTCTGAATACCAGCTGTGCAGATTTCACAGCTCGTGAAATTTCCCCCAGTTTTTTTTTATCTGATAATTACAGAGAAGCCACTTGAAACTGGATGTTTACAGCGGCTAATGTGTTAGACTTGTTAGCAGTAAACTCAATTCAAAACATTTAACCAATTCATTACAAGAAAAAGCACAGAAGTAATAAAGTAGGAGGAAAGAAGAAGAATTTGAGGGTGTTTGTTTACCTGAAAGGCCAGATCATGGTACTGCTGCTTTTCATTGGGCCCTAAAGCGTACCACCACTCGCCCAGGATCTTGCTGACTGTGCGGTTGTCCTGGTTGGGATGTCGCTGGTGCACCAGGGCTCGGTGGCGTTTACTGAAGATCATGAAGGCATTCATGGGACGGCGGATGTGGTCCTTTTCCCTCTGGTTAAAGTTTGGCAGAGGACACGAGTGTTTATTGTAGTGACATTTAACAAGCAATCACCATCTGGTGTTCCACTTCTATTTTTTACATCTTGTCTGCTGGTTGACTGGGTGCACTCCGGACTGACCTTTCTGTCTCCGTCCTTAGGCAGTGCACTGAGGGACTGTGTGCGTCTCTTAATGGTTCCAGTGGAAGGCGATGGATCGTTGGCCAAACCCGGGGAAAACCTGCATCCACACAAAAAGAAAAGTGAAACTGAGACTCTGACTGAGACGGGAATTCAAGGGAGATTCCTCAGTCTGAGGCTTTATCCTCTGTCCAGACGTTTTACCACAGTTTCCCAAAAAATAATATCCATCCACGAATGACTGCATTGACAGGAAGCAGAGTGACACAGAAAATATTACAGGAGAAGAACTCAAAAGAAAGACCAGAGATTCCTTTGTGAGGACCACCTTCGACATTCCCATTTTTCCCTACAATAACTTTAGATAGAAGATGATCCTGGTATCATAAATGTAAAAGGGAGACCTTTCATGAACAGCCCCCTACCCCACAGGAACATTTAAAATGCAGTTCAGTTTTGCTATTTAAATTTCAACATAGCTTATGATACTGATCCTCAAAGTTGGCAAAAGTCATTCTAACAAAATGTGATTTTGGCTAGAAATTGTGACACTTGAAATATATTCGTCATTACAAAGCGAATATAGCAACACATTAGAGTCCTACTGGGATGAGTATCCATCATCAAGTGATGACACAAAAATGTAAAATGAATACAGACGTGAGAAGACTTACATCGCCAGGCATATGTGAGCCTGGCTTTAATGTTTATTTTCTGAGAGCGATAAGCCCCAGTCAGGGAGCGAATCTGTCTCCAGTCTAACTATAAAACAATCCCAGAGTATGGAAACTAAAACTAGGTCAGCACTGATATCACAAGTCTGTGTTTTAGGGTTTTCTGGAGTAACATTTACACCTTTTAAATATAAAAGCATACTAGTGTGGCTACATACTCCAAGTCAGGAAAGCAATGCAGCAGAAGGGTCTCTGATGCAGTAGTGCCTGCTTATTCAGATATCTCACTCCTCCACCTCATATGTTTTAAATTTGTTTCACAAATTTGCTGCAGGAAGGGAAGGTTCAGCTCACTGTGGCGTTTCATATGAAGTAACCACTTAACCAGTATGAAATGTCGTGCTGCAGAAACCACAAAAAATGTTTCCTTTTTAGTGGTTACCTGCAGTTTTCTATGCAATCATGAAATAATGGAGCAGTTCTTTCCATCTGTGTTGCTTTTTCCACTTCGTGTATCTTTCATCTGCTGTAAATTTAGTTGGCACGACGTTTCTCACCTCTTCGAGACTCGGTGGTAATTTCTAATTATCAAAACAAGGCTGGGTTTTTAAAAAAATCCCCTTTGCTACTCACAAAAAACCAAACAAAAGATATAAATTAATGAATAAATAATTAAGTCATAGAAATAAAGGTTTGTGGTGGAATGTGGTGGATGAGTCGTCTCAGACTGATGAAACAAACGGCTTCAAAGTCTTGTGGTTCAGCAGCAAACACTTTTGTATCCCTTGCCACAGGGCAGCAGGGTGATCAGACTGTGGCTGATATTGTCTTTTAGTAGCATTTCAGCTCTGTGCAGACACCTCAAAGCGACCGTCGCTATCATTAAGCCTGCTAACTACTGAGAATGTATTCAGTGAGTTCCACTGAAACGGCTTTTTCTGCTACGAAACTGCATTTCCCCCCCGAGACACTGAACTGGTTCTGGGAAAAGGGAACCAAACATACATAAACATACATTAGTTTGACCTGCTGCTGTAAACAGCAGTTAAAATAAATGGTAAATGCAGTGATGTGCTTTACTTTTTTTAATATTATTTCAACATTACTGTTGTTTATATTAGGCTGCTTTGAGTCTCTAACATGGTGGGCTAAAACATGATTTTGGCTTTAGATTTGGTTACAGTTTTTAACAGTCACACATGGCAGATATGGGACCAAATCACTACCCACCTCTATGTACTCTGAGGGCCTGAAACTCAGAACATTTTCATAATATGAAGTTCAAATTTTGTAATTATTATATAACTCACATTAACTACAATTATAAATAAATTAGCTGATTATGAGGGTATCAGGTGGGATCAGGTTTGTTTAACCTTACATGGAATAATCATCCATGAGTATAAGGTGATCGTGATTGCAGAAAACAGAGATTGTTGTTGTGAATACAATACTGGAAGTATTAACTATCACCAAAGGAAGAAACATCCAAAAATAAACTCTTTCACAAGCTAAAAAAATGGTTTGAATGCATTTTTTTTAAATTCCAAGTATTGCTGAATCAAAGTGTTTGCTTGCTGTTTTGAGCAGTGGTGTCAGAGGAAAACAAGCATCAGATAATAAAAAGAAAAAAGAAATCTGACAGAATGCACAAAAGCTTAACTAATCTGTGAATTTAGATAGTGGTTAGACTGAGTGTTGATTCTATCTAGTTTTTGTTTCTTTGTATTAGTATTTTAGTTGCTCACGAAAGTGAAAAAGACTGTATTGGATCAGCAGAAACTGCATGGGTATCGGTACAGGGATGAGAAAGTGTTAATAAGCCATATGCATTCATTGCTTGACACGATTTTTTATAGACCACCAAGAAAACAGAAATATTTTTAAAAATCTGTCAAAGCTTTGTGTAAAACTAAAAATTATATCGGTATTGATTAGGCGGAAAAAACAGAAAAAACTAACTGAGTTTCAGAAAAAAGTCAGACATTAATCAAGTGTGACATTTAACTTCTAAAACAAAATTTTCTTCTCATAAATGCGTGTAAATAACTGTAATTCGGCATGTGAATCAAAAAATAATCATGGACATTACTATATTTTGAGTTTTTCGTCAAGCAGTACATTTGAAAATGTACATTTTAGTATTAAAAATACAATTCTGATTAAAGAGATTGCACATACTGGTGGAACAACCACTACAGAAACATAAAAAATGATTTTGGTCATTACTAATACTGTTAATTTAGTGTAGCTAAGAAATAAACCTTTCATTGTGCGGTGGTCTAATGAATTTATTAAGAACTGTACAGGTGTTGATAAGAGTTCACTGTACTCAAGTACAGAAACCTAACTAAACTGTACAATATTAGATTATTTTTATCAACACAACAATAGAAAAACATGATTTTACAGCTGTTGCTGCAGCTGATGACAGTTTTTTGTTACGTATGAATGAGCGGTTTCATAATGACAAGTAAACGAAACGCTAACCTTATCTTCAAAAGACATGACTGGTCATTTTATGAGAAAAAACAAAAGACGGATTTAGTGTCGATTAATTGGAAAATTTAACTTTTAATTATGATATTAAACTTGACGTAGGGGGAAAGTAATGAAACTTACAGGAATGTAGAAATACTAAGAATTAAAATGTGAACATACCAGTTATCAGTATTAGAAAAGATTATCTGAGGGCGTCTGCAGAAGAATAATAGTTTAGTGTTGACTCTCAGACTTTTTCCTGAGAGCGACAGGAAACACAGGAAATCTTGTTGCTACACTTGGTGTCAGATAAAAGGAAATAATAATAAAAAACTCTGTTTAGAAGAAAAGCTTTTGTGAGCAGGCAGACAGAAAGTCTGTTAGACAGTGAACTCGGTGTCAAGCTGTGACTACATGAATATGGTGTTTTTTTTCTTCTCCTTTTCTTTTCTACTCAACATTTTTGGCAAATATGGCAAACACAAGAAAAAGAAAGAATAAATAAACAAAAGCAGATGAAGGCACAAGAGTAATATTTACAGTGTCCATGGAGATAATGATTAAGCTATGGGAAACAAGGAAATATAAAAAAAAACAACACAATAATGAGTCAGAGAGTTAGGATGGGGTAAAAAGATATTATCGGAATAACAAGCTTAAGAAATGTCTGCCAAGATATTACACAGAAAACCCCTCAAAACAGTCATTAACAAAGCCAAGTTTATAGCACATTTTAAACAACACAGCACCATCGTATGGAAAATAATAATTAAGACTTTTACTTTATTAACTGATTAGAATATCAGGGTTGAGCCTTTGGGGAAGGTTACATACATAAGCATGATTGATCCAAACAAAGAGACTTGTGTTCCTGTTACTTTTGAAGATCTGATGAAGAAAAACACATTTTAAGCTCTGATAACACAGTCATTTTGTGAAAGGTTGAAAACCTCTTTGATGGTGTTGCTGAATTATATTAAATGCCAAAGCCACCCAAAACAGGAATGTTATATATAACTGACACCATGGCATTATGAAATCTAAATGTAACTTATTTGGTTTAGTACTGTCTCTGTTTCTGATGCTGAAGAACATAAAGTTAGTTTTGACTCAGAGACATGGTACTCTGAGACTCTCAATCAGGCAGTTTGGAACAGTGGTTGTCCTCATAGAGCCGATCGATGGCTGATTCAGGAAACACGTGGGCTACTCATATTCATGACAGTAACTCGATATTATAGTGCAGGTGTAGGTATCTTCGCTGTATCTTCAGTGTTTGTGGCCCATAACGTGGATTAGTGCAGAATTATTCAGGTTTTCTGCTGAGACTTGGACTGAGCTGGTAATGAAGGAGTAACTATATGGACAACAAGTAATGTAAAAACATCTCTTAATGTTTGAATTCAGGTGTTTTCGTTGCCGCAGGTGTATAAAATCACAAACACAGAGCCATGAGGTCTGCCTTTACGAACATCTGTGAAAGTATGGGTTACACTGCAGAGTTTGAGCGTGGTGCTGTAATAAGATGCGTTGTGAGATTTCCTCTCTCCACTCTCAAATGAAGGTAGTATTACTGCAGGAACCACAGCAACTGAGCCACAAAGTGACAAACCACGCAGAGCTACAGAGCGCCGAGTGTGGAGGCGCAAAGGGTGTTAAAATTACCGCCGTTCTGCTGACTCAACAGTCTGCAGAGTTTCAAAACTCCTCTGGTATTAACATCAGCATGAAAACTGTGCACTGGGAGCTTCACAGCATGAAACCCATGTTGTGAAGGCTGAGCAGCTCCTATAGGTGACATGTATAAGTGTCCCGGTACTTTTGTCCATACAGTGTACAAAGTCTTCAAAATTAGATACTCGCTCTTAGCCCTCAAGTAGCCAAATATACAATTCATGACCCCAGACCAGTGTTGGGAAGGTTACTTTTAAAATGTATTCAACTACAGATTACAGATTACATGCCCCAAATGTATTTTGTAACGTATTCCGTTACATTACTCAATGAGAGTAATGTAATATATTATCATGTTTTTTACAGCTACATAAATGTACTATTGCTGTGTGAATTATTACTATTACTGAAGGTTACTAGCCCATGAGGCTATGCCTGTAACACAAAAATAATTATTTGAACAATAATTTTTAAAAATATTTCGTCACGTCATTATGCAGGCCGCAAGTAGAGGTGACATAGGCCGTGAGATTGAGACACAGGCATTAGAGCCTCTTAATGCGTGTTTTGTTTGGGGTTTCCACCGGCGTGGGATTACCAAAAATATAGAGGGCATAGCATAACATATGTACTCCGTTACTCCCCAACACTGCCCCAGACACATATGTAAATATGCTGATGTGGTAGTTTTGACTGTAAAAAAGTTTCCCGACATAAATTTATGTGAGGAAATATTTTCACCTCTACTCCAACTGTTCATTGTTTTTAATGACAATTGGTCCATTGGTGTGGGAAGGCCAACGGTAATATATATGTGCTTTTTGACATCACAGCTACTGATTTGATTGGAATTTCCCACGTCTGTGTGTTGAAGCAAACCTACGCTAACAGATTTAGCGTAGCAACATTTGCTGTTGCAGAAGATGTTTCTGCACACGTACAAACAAAAATCTTAAATATAAGCCTGCAACTAACGGTAAGGTAAGGAGGTCACAGTTACTAAAACTAAAATAGCTCGGCGACTTGAGGGTTAAATAATTTAAATAGTGTTTTTCTCATGGCATGGTCATGTTTAAACCACACGTTAAACATGGCACACAAGCTTCCGTCGGGGAGTTTGGCAGATTTCACGGAAACAACGTCGGGAGTTTTTTGACTTTTAAGCCAGTTTTTAATCAGATTTAATTACCGATTCTTCACATGCAGCAAATGTTATGGTTCTCTCCCCACTCGCTCAGACAGGGCCTTAGTGTTTGCTAACAGGAACAACTGCCAAGTGGAGACACTTTCTTCTAGAAGGACTTTGGGTAAAGTCAGTACTGTTTATAGGCGTATGTGTGAATGTGCTTGTGTAGGGGGATGTTTCACTTTTGTGTGGCAGTGAACAAAAGCAGAAAAAGAAAGCAAGAGACTGGGAATGGACCGATAACAAGAGGCTGATAACGAATAACATAAAAACAGGGTAGTGGAGCTAATATACCGGCTCTTTTTAAATGTGCAGACTTTTTGTTTTTATTAATGCCGCTGTCCTCTCCATTGAGATGTAGGCAGATAACAGGTGTAAGCAGTGTAACGTTAAGATATTGCTGATCTATTTCTTTTGGCGACAGCAGCCTTTGTGAGCCTAGTGACCCTGAAACATTCATAACCACACTACCAGCCAGACAGCCGCGCAGCTCGTCTGAGTCACTCTGAAAGAGCAATAACCCCGCCAGATGTAAAGACACAGCCTGAGACTGAGAGGAATGAACAAGCACAGACTATACAACTCCTGCCAGACACACACACACACACACTTAAACACACACACACCGATGCAGCTGATAGAAAAGTTGTTTGTTTCTTTTGAATTCTGCTGGCAAAGGTGGATTTCAATACACCTGTTCCAAGTGTAGAGTCCTTGAGAGTTTTAAAGCTGGAGATTCAAACTATACCGACAAACTGCATCTAATATAATCCACAGTTACTACCCGCTTTCATGAGTCATACCGAGAGTCGCAGAAAGGAAACAAACACTATGTATGAAGTGTTTGCTCAAAATGAGTTGACACCATTTAAATGGAGCACGAAGGGACAGAAGGTCCCTGGTTAACAACACTCTGTTGTTTCAGCGAGACTCTGAAAAAAAACACACAAAAACTTTAGAATAAAATATCCTCAGCAGCAAGTGAGGGGACCAGCAAGCAGCTACTGATAAACAGATTTCCAGACTGTTTGCTATTTCGCTCTAAGAAGTGACTGAGTTCATATGTGAGTAGCAGACAGATATAAAGACTGCACTTGCATGTAAATAAGACCTAAACCGCTTCGGCAGTCGACTGGCTTCTGATTGGTCAGGGGACCACGCTACCCTCTACACTTGAATTTAAATTCAATCTATTGTTTTTTGTGATTATTCCACTTCTTCTCCAACAGCACTCATAAATGTTGGCCTCTGTACTCAAAAAAGTAATATCTTACATATAATCTGCTATTTTTTTTAAAACTCTAACTGTATATTTTGGAGAAAAGCAAAAAGCAACTTGTTTTTTAAGCGTATCAGTTAGAATGACTTTTTCCCCCCCTCCTCATTGCCAACACTTGGAAGAACGGCTTAACAAAAGCAATATTTACATACTCTGATAGCACAGAATATGGGCTGGGGTCATCATCGATAAGAGCTTAGACTTTAAAGACACAACGTTATCCTTGTGGTTCCTTATTTTGTGTGCACGGCCTGAGACGACTTATTGCATCATTACCAGTGAACCACATGAATCCTAGGCTACAGTCCCACACACAGGCTCAAGCCTCTATCCTAATGAGGTTACACACAAGAGCTTTTTTTAGTGTTTAAGTATCAACACAGGGCAAACAGAACAAAGTGCACTTCGCAGGAAAATGTTGAGGCCATGCAGATTGTGCTGTAATGGAGGCTACAAGCCTCAGCTCTACTTTTGTTACGTGTTAAAAATCAGGCTTTGGCTGCTTGTTTGAGGTCAGCAGGCACATCATTATTAGTGTTTTTGTTCGCATGCCTTCTTTGCAGTTGTTTGCAAAGAGTCGGGCCATTTTTATTTGTATAGCTCAGTGGTTTTCTAGCTTTTCTTCAAAGAGAAATCAAGCTTTCATCTGCAGAGAAAAAGCCCTTTATGCTATCCAGAATGACATGAATGACAATTTTGATTTTATTGTCAGATGAAGACGCTTTTGCAATAAGCCCCACTAAAACTAAAACCCCACTCCTCATCATCTGACAGTTCCACACAATCCAGCACACGTTCTTGCCGTCTCTAGTTAACATCCTGTGCTCTTTTACAGTAGCCAAACTTTCTCTGAAAGGGGACCCTTGGTCTTCAAGTGCCTTTCTAACTCATTTGGCACAATGGCATTAGTGGTTACCTCCTCAAAAACAAATGACACACTCATGCTGAAAGCCGTTGACACCCCCAGTCCAGCTGAAGTCATAAACAGGAAACTTTTGGAGTAATTTCTCCTGATAGCTTTTGTTTCATCTTTAGGGGTTTTTATTTGTTTTCTCCACACAAGAAATCTTCCCCCTCACAAATGTTGTCCTCTCTACCAATCAGGACCTTTGATGTGTCATTCAGGGCACTGAATGTATGTAAATTCCATTTGTGCAGTTAAAATAATAAAGCTTGGTTGACTTAAAATCCCATGGCACTCCTGGACTCATGTACACTCACAACCACTTCTATAGTCTTGAATCATATATAAAGGTTCAAAGTGCTTCACAGGAATAAAAACTCTTTAAAACAATAAGAAAGAAAAAACAATTAAGAAATTCCAGGTCACTTTAACAGCAGTGGGTACTTCCTGGTCTTAATGCACTTTCAAATCATGCGCTTGTCCTTTGATGCCCACAGGAACTGAAGTCAGCTGACTGTAGTGCGTTTTATGGCTTTAATCCTCAATATCCAAGCAAATAAAACATATGAAAAGACCCTGTACGCGTCGAAACATCACTCGCCAGAAAGAAACTCTGCATAAAATGAAAAAACAAACAAACATTTTGTACTTACGGGTCATCTGTGTCACTCTCCATCTCGCTGTCCACCCCACCCCTGTCTGTAGGAGGATTGTCATTCGTTGGGGGTGGACATGATGGCGATCCTCTCTCCAGGTCTGGAGGACCTGACCGCCCGTCACTCACCAGAGCTACAGCACAGCGAGGCTCTGAAAATATTATCCAAAAAAAGCGATTTATGTGCCAGTTAGTGGAGAAGCTTTATGAAAGTAACAGTGGCGTATGTGTAAACACGGGGCTACTCTGCATGCAGCTTGCTGATGGCAGGTATTCTGGCCAACTGTCTGTGGGAGGTGTGACAAGCTCTGACTCAATCTATGTTATAATCTATTGCTGTAGTAACAAAAATACTTGTGTAAGATGGAGGCAAACATAAAGAAACTGTTCTCTGAAAAGTTAAAATCTAAATCTGTACATCAAATAAGTGCGTCCATTAAATCCACAGACTGAAAGATTTAGCCGAGTATTCCTTGTATTTATTCTGTTTTCAAGGTTTGACGGGTTTACAGAGACTGGCTTCAACTTCTGAATTCACCATTACTTATTTAGCTAACACTCTCTGCAGCATTTAGTCAGTCAGGCTGTGTGGTGAACAAATCTAACAAAATAAAATAAGACATAGCTTTTGGGTCTAAAAAGTGGATCCAGGAGTGGCAAAAACAGAAGTCTTATGATGCAGACGTTTATGAGAAAATTACATGATTTAAGGCCTCAGCAAATAATGTCCTCATGAGTTTATAGTCTCCAAAGCTAATTTTATTTTTTATTTAATACAGCATGATGTTCATTTTGTAACTTGGTGCAGTCTGATCATGGTGATCTGGGTCCAACGAAGTTATCTATTCCACTTTCACAGATACGAAGCAGAGTGGGGTTTTCTTTCTCTGCTCACTCTCTTAATATTACTTTTGTTTTCTCGATGTTATTTCTCTAATTTTCTAGCAAAAGTATTTCTCAGTATCATCAAAAGAGTTGGCTGTTCACTTTCTTCAGCAAGGAAAATTTTGTTTTTAACCCTGCTGACTTCTAAGATAATAAAGCCACTTACTGTAAATAACCACCGACTGTCACCAAATGGGCAGTTCAGTGCCACTGGTATCACCAGTGTGTGAATGTGTGTGTGAATGGGTGAATGACTGAATGTAGTGTAAAGCGCTTTGGGGTCCTTAGGGACTAAGTAAAGCGCTATACAAATGCAGGCCATTTACCGTTTACCATTACTGTGAAGCCTCAAGCTCAGTATTTCTGCATCGTAATCTTGATGTTTTGAAACCACACATGATAAGTGATGGTGGATTTCACAGAGAAACTAAGAGGCGTTGCATGCTTACACAGCAACTCTTAGTAGGCCCACCCTAAAGCACACCATGCTTCATACTGCTTTCAAACTCTAATTTGCACAATAAACGTTGTGCTGCATTTCAGTAGAAGTAGAAACTAGTGATCAAAACTGCACTGTCTTCACTTATACAGTCTGTGTATATAACAGATACACTTTGCTAACCAAATTAGCTAGGCATTAGCTGATTAGCTCTATTCTCTCATCTAAATATAGTCATTTTCGGTTTCACAGAGCCGAGATGGCACTGGGCCAAACGTCAAACTCTAACCTTCAAACTGGTAATCCAAAAACTAATGAGTGATGTCTAGGTGGCTAAGTATTTATAAAAACATTAACATTGGCTGAAAATGCTGGTGTGTGCAGCAAATGCTGCTAAACACTCATGAGCAGGTCAGCTCATTGGGAAATTATCACCAGCTACTCTGATTTTCTGAGCAGATAAAACAAGCAATTTTAAGTTGTGACCTTCGAAGCAGGTCTTAAAGTGGACCCTTATTTTCTCTCATATGTGGTATGCACTGTTAAAGTGGTAGAGATCATATTAAACATGGATGAAGTCTCAAATAATGAGGTTAACATGTAAAATCCCTGTGGCTGAAAGGCTCAGGCTTCAGACAGCTCAAAATGCTGGGTGTGAGACAGTTTTTAGTACTTTTGGTTTCCTCCTGCTGTTCAAACCTCTATTTGTAAGGAGCAGCCAATCAGATGAAAGCTGGCTTGAAGAGGGAGGAGCTAAAGCTACTTGTTTATTTTGAACTGTGAATCATGCAAAGCTACTCCAGTAGCAGATATAAATAGAGAGGTGGTAAGCAGAACCTCTTTAAACAGCCTACAGCTCTTAAAAATATGACTTAAAGGGCCTAAAATAAAATCCCATTAAGATGTGTACAAAAGAGATTTCTGTTTCCAAATTAGCTTGTAGCTTACTGACAATCCCCACCTGCTCAAATCAGTCTTTGAATAGATTTCAGTACTTGACTCAATAAATAGTGTTATCAACAATGTTACGAGAATAATAATGGTGTGAACACCAACTGTGGTGATTTGCAATCCTGTCGCAACTGTTTTGGGAAACACTGACTTGGCTGTTGATTTGTACTTGATTGTTTTGGCAGGCGTTATTTGAGAACATATCCCTGCATGCCGTTTCCTGTTATGAATATTTTATTGTGGGAAAACTGTTTATAAAACTGTTTTTAGGGCACGAATCCATCTTCGGCACACCTCTCCTGGGTAAAACCTTACGAGGTCGTGTGTACAGAAAAGGAATATGGTCATTTGGTACCTTTGCTCTGATTGACAAGCTGTTGGCCATCAACGGGCTGGGCAGCTGCTCCCGATTGGCTGGGCTCCAGGAAAGGGACCAGCGAATGCCAAGGGAACACTGGCACCGACCGAGGCTCCACGTTGGTCCAAACTGTGGGAAGAGAAGGGAAAGAGGGAGAGAGAAAAAGTGAAATGTCATCATGTTTATCTGCCTCAGTATCACTGCCTGTAAACAGAAAGTATCACTCTGCCCGCTGGCAGCATGTGAAGTCTTGTGTGACCATCACTGCTGTTGAAGCGATACTAAAAACCACACTTTGACAAAATGTGTCTGGAGACCATGAATGGAGTTGTGTACTCAGTCACCTAGTCAGCACCTGTCTCCAGCACACACACATGCAGATGAGCCCTCAGGATAATGAGAGTTGAGGGGTCATGTGGTGTGCGATGTGACGAGGGAACCTGTTATTTTATCCACACAGATTCCAGACTCCAGTCTACTCGCTGTCTAGACCCCTGCCGAACTTCAGACTCTCAGCTGAACTCTCTCTGTAGTGGGATCTATTTCAAGCTGACACAAACGACACCGTAAAACAAAATGCAATAAATTCAAAGAGTTTAGAGCAACTTCTCCTGCTGCCATCTTACAGAGTCACAATGCATCATGGGTCCAAAATAAGGACCCAGCAGTATTTTTCCCCTAAATCATACTGTAAAATCACAGAGAAGTTGTTGTTTGACCATACGTGATATATATTCCTGCTGATATCAGGTTGAAAGAGGAGCTTGGCACGAGAGGCAGTTTGATGACTTTTCAAAACTAAAACTCGTTGCTCAGTCTTTCTTTTAACAGTAATTTTACAACACCTGTTTGCAAGGTTGCTTCAGTAACTTAAGTAAAATAAAAGGAGATGTTGAAAAGAAGTTACAATTAATATTTAAAAAAAGAAACAGAATGCCATAACGTTCATACGTACATACATTTACTGTAAATTTTATAGTCAAGCCTTCACTGGGTACATATTTTTCCTGGAGTAATTTCCTTTACAAAAAATTTTTTCCCTAATACAAATATTTCACAATATGTTTGAACATACAAATAAAATAATTTAAAGAACTGCCCTAGTCCAATGAATTGCCCTAATAATTATGTATTTCCAATATTTCCCTGGAATGGCAACGACTGTGTTGAACCAGGATATTGTTAAAGACTAAAACATCTCAACAACATTGGACTAACATTCATTTTTTACTCAGTGTTCATAGCTCACAGAGGATGAGTCTGGATGCTGGTAAACACTGGTTTGCCACCACTCATTCTGAGATGGCTGAAATGGGTCTATGGGGATCCCAGTAGGCATGTTTAATTCACATAAAGTAAGTGATTCTTTGGCCTTACATGACATAAATTAATGCTTTCTTATGCTCCTTCTGAACATTTTATAGACCAAATTCTACAGTGTTTTACTGCTGAGCGAATGAAAAGCTCAAGCATAATTTGATTTCAGTATATTTATTACAATATCCTTCTGGGTTAAAGCATTTTTGGGGTGCACAAAAGATTCCTGCATGGAGAAAAACCCTGCACGGTTGTCTGTTAATGACTGATCCTGTAAAAGCAAAAACATTCCCATTCACCACAGCTGTTTTTTTGTGTTTCAGGCTACTTAGTGAACGTGAACATGCTGATATCCTTAACCAAGGTGGTAAACTCAGCAGAAACGAAACCTGCTAAACATAAACTTGATAAACACAAAGCTAGCATGTAAAAGAAGAGACTCACAAGGTTAATGGAAACTAAGCTACATAAACTTGTTAAACTGTTGAATTATACACCACTAACCTTTCTAGTTATATTAATTACAGAGGCATGGTATTTTAGACATCTTTACTGAGTTTATTTGATAAAGCGTTCAGCTTCAGTTCCTCCCAGCTCCCTGTTCCTCCCCTGCCTCCATTAGTCCAGATTCAAGTCCAG
The DNA here is from genome assembly GCF_964374335.1 of Astatotilapia calliptera. Classification (NCBI taxonomy): domain Eukaryota; kingdom Metazoa; phylum Chordata; class Actinopteri; order Cichliformes; family Cichlidae; genus Astatotilapia; species Astatotilapia calliptera. The sequence continues at coordinate 7,166,832 of NC_137442.1, read as the reverse complement.
CCTGGTGGAAACGAACTGGTGGTGAACTCTTCGCTGCAGCACTGACATGTCCAGTTTCCATTTCCATTTATAATTATATAATTAAGTATTAAAATGGTCTAAATATAGCTAACCATTTGCCAGCTATTGCTCTTCTAAATGAAGATCTAGATACTGCTGAGCTAGACAAGTAAGAAAAAGAAGTGCATCTTGGATGTACTGTAGCTGCTGTTAGTTTCACTGTGTTTAAGAAATCCTTTAGATGCAGATTCTCGGATCACATGACTAGCATCACAGCACTGAGACTTCTGGACTCCGTACTTCTTTCTCCAAGTTTATACTACTGTTTGTAAAGGGAACTTCAGTTGAGGAAGTGAGGCTTATTCAAATTCTTTATACACCACAAGACGCTTTGCTAAGATGCCCGGGAAAGTCCTTAAATGCAAAACAATTCACACACGTTATTGTTGTTTTCCTCATTAGTCGGTTGAAGGTAAAATCCAGCTGCACTGCTCTTAAACCCACGAGATTGAAGGTCTCAATCGAGGACAAATCAGCTGATGCAGACATTTTAAGGAAGAGCAGAGACAACATTTGATAGCAACCATAGCAACCGTTCATTATATAAACACAAGACATAAACAAACAATCCCAAACAAAATTACACTGGATTTCTGTGTGTGGCAAATTACAGGCAGGTCTATGGCTATTTATGTGTACTGCTTGACTGAAACACATGACACACTTCATTTGTGATAAACCGATTCATACAGACTTCTGTCACAGCTATATGACACGTCACATGACTTCTGGGCAACTGGTTACACCTCATCCACAAGTTAAAAGAAGTCACACTGTTTTACATCACTGTTTTAAAATGTGTTAATATACACGCCCACCCCAGAAGGAATAGCTGTGCTTTGTGTTACAGCTAATGGGGATCCTAATAATCAAATAAGTCCTGATGCAGACATTTGTTACTGTAGAATATTCAGTGAAGACATTTCTTGAATTGGCTATAAGACCAAATTAAGAGAATTAAGACCCTTTCAAATAAAGTGTAACTAATGACAGTCTGCTAGTTTAAAAGAGCAGCTCAATAGGATACAGTTATAATGTCACGAATTATTGTAACAATAGAAAGAAGCGTGAATTTCAAACTGTCGACATGCAACACATTTTGCTGTTTCCAGCCACAGATGTGGTCAATTACAATAATTACTACTACGACCTGCTCATCTGTGTAGTACATGTGTGTAAAGGCTAAAATCTCTCAATTTAAACATATCGTACACACAAGGCACTTTACATTGCAAACATGGTATTGTAACAGACACACAAGCAACTATTTGGCAAAAGCGGGGAGAAGGACATTGTTTTAACAGGAAGAGACCTCCAACACAACCATGCTCAGGGAGTGGCAGTAACCTGCTGTGATCAGTTTGGGGTTGAAGGGAGAGAAAAAAGAGAGACACAAAGACAGACATGCAGCTGTGGTATATAAAACATGGTTAGTAAAAAGAGGGGAAGTCCCCAGCAGCATGAGCCTATAGCGGGATAACTAAGGCGAAGGCATACTTGGAGGTCTTAACCATTAGCTTTGTCAAAAAAGCAAAGTTTGAAGCTCACTGGTGAGAGCAGGGAGGGGGTTTCTTGTCTCTTGTGAATTACAAGCCATTAGCGAGATCTAACCCTCACTCATCACATCCAGTTTCAAAACACTAAGATGGCGACAGTGAAAATGCTCGGCGCAAGGCTTCATAACTGCCTTCACAAACCAGTGGGTGATGTCATGGTGATTATGTCCACGTTTTATACTCTCTGTGGTTGTGACATACCAGAATATGGCCAAATGCAACGGTGGGTAGTTTTATTTTTCGGTTTAGGTTATTTTAGCTATGAAAAACCTGGCTAGAGATACTTTGAACATTTTAAGGAAATGCTAACACCCGGAAGAGGTGAAGTGCACTGATCAACTACTGACAGTAGTGAGTTGTGAAACTATCACAGAGAAGCACTGCTCGGATATCTACATCAGATGTTTTTATTGGTTTACTTGGTTTAGTGACAAGCAAAAGGCTGAACTGATAAAGACTTGCACACGATTTAAAGTGGGGAAAACTATGCATCTGACCCATGACTGCACGTTACTACCACTAGACCTTTCCTAATAATCACTCCCGTGGGTGGAAAGTATAGCAATAAAACAGCTCCTGAGCTACTTCTGAGCTCTTATTCCTCCTTCTTCTCCGTCACTGAAGACTGCAGATGCACTCAAAGAGAGCAGTAATGAAACTTGTGATGCTAATGCAGCTGCACTTGAGCTGGGCTATATTTAGGAGAGATCTCAGCCGTGGGGCCTGCTCTGCCTTCTTCTGTGTTTGTTTCTGGGCCCGCGATGGCTCTAGGTGTTTTAAAAAATGTATGGCGGAGGAAACGTTACGCTACAGAGGCAGGTGGCTGTTAGCAGCAGTGCGAGGGATGTGATAGGGAGAGAGAGGGAGAGAGAAGGAGAGAGGGGGGAGAGAAAAGTGCACACCAGTAATCAGCTCAGGCCTGAACGCTTTACTGCACTAATTCTACCGGTGGAAACAGTGTATCCATGACAACACGCCAGCAATACGATTGCTCCTTTTTCTGCTGAGAGCAATGAAACACATTCATATCACGCTGGACCTGCCCTTAATGCCCTGTCTGAGGTTGTTGATTGTCTGGAACGAGTGTGCGTGCTTGCATGTTTGTTTGTGTGTGTGTGTCTGTGTGTGTATTGTGTGTAGGAGGTGTGAATGTCCTTGTTGCTCTCTGCACTCCCGCTCTCAGTCTTGCATGTCTAGACATGTCGATATTCTCGCCCTTTTTAAGTTTAAAGTGAAACACCCCTTATCACTCCCTTACACACACGCGTGCTCACACACATGCGTACACATATAAAAAGGGTGACACCCGCTGCACACTCGATAACTGTGACACTACACACACTGAGTCACAGATTACACACAGCGAGCAGCGGGTCTGAGTGGTTGCCAGAGCGACTGATGTATCAAAGCTTTCGATATTCATTCCTCAGAAGAAACTGTTTCACTTTAAAGTCATTTTTAACATTTGACTCAAGACAAGATATTATCATTTAATCACAAAGGAGGATATGAAATCCTAACATAAGGAACTCAAAGATCCTCGAGAAGCAAAGCTGATAGTTTTGCCACTTGTGTTCATGGCTTTAAAGTGTAGACTGAACATAAAACATGGATAAAGACACAGTTGTACCCATCCATCATTTTCTTGACTCCACCTTTTGAATCCTGCATTTTTGCATCTGGGAAAATGGCATCTTGGTTCAGGAAGTTACCATATTTGGATGAGGGGAAACTCTGTTGAGCTGCATCCATAAACTATTACCTAGTAATAGTAATATACTAATTAAGCTGCACAATTTCACTCATCCAGACTGGAGCACAAACTAGACAAATAACTACACAGCAAAACCATATTATTTGTCAGACAACTGCATTAAAATTGCTATAAAGGCACCAATGCCCCAATCACAGCGGATCGGACCAGTTTTCAATGCGTCCAGTTAATGAGGAGAGCTGTCAATGTAAGCAGCCAAGCCTCTAAGCATACACGTAGTTAGGGTTGGATCAGGTGACCCTGAATCCTCCCTTAGTTATGCTGCATTAGATGTAGGCTGCTGGGGGATTCCCATGATGCATTGAGTATTTCTTCTTCAGTCACCTTTCTTACTCACGATGTGTTAACAGACCTCTCTGCACTGAATCACTTGTTATTAATATCTGGCTCTCTTCCACAGCATTTCTTTTGTCCTGTCATAGCAGATGGCCCCGCCCCTCCCTGAGCCTGGGTCAGCTGGAGGTTTCTTCCTGTTAAAAGGGAGTTTTTCCTTCCCACTGTTGCCAAAGTGCTTGCTCATAGGGGATCATATGATTGCTGGGTTTTTCTCGGCATATATTATTGTAGGGTCTACCTTATAATACTAAGCATCTTGAGGCGACTGTTGTTGTGATTTGGCGCTGTCTAAATAAAATTGAACTGAATTGAAATTGAACCTAACTTTCAGCCTCACCAGCATCCAAGAGAATGAGTTAAAAAACAATCACCCCCATACAGTTTATATATATGTGTTAACTATCAATAAAGACCAAAATAGTTTGCGGTGCCAGGGTGTAAACATGTTTATTTCTGATGTAGAGTTCAACATTTTAACATTTTATCTGTGGGGACTAACTTGCTTCTGTAGCCACTTTCAAGTGCCCACTAGAAGAACAAATTTTTTTTGGTGGCCCTCAGTAATATTTTACTGACCTGTGGGTGCACCAAATTCAAGGTTCATTTTATTTGCACACACGATAAAACCAGTACAATTAATGCAAAGGCTACAGATACCAAAAAGCCAAAAACACATAGCCTGATGGGGATGACATCACACGTGGATCAAATGCTAATTAATTGTTTAAAGAGGAAAGGAAATGTAAGCAAAGTTCACGATGAAGAGAAAGAACCACAGATAGTGGCTCTACTGCGCAATTTTTGCTGTTAATACACTTTTACTTTATGACAAAGACGTTCTTTATACATATATCAGAACTGCTGTTTACTTAGGAACAAAGACATGAATAAAAGCACCCAACATTACCAGCTAATGCACATATTTTTGACACTGCCCCTTGAACAAAGCTCTACGTAGCACTGACGGACTCCGAGTGTCGACACTCTGCACTTAAACAAGCATACAAAGAGAGTGGCCTCTCTGTTTGACATATAAATAAAACAAAACCTTCTCCACCATCAACAAGTCCAAGCTAAGATCGCATGCAATCCACCCTTGACATGTCAGAGACAGAGATGGAGACGGGCTTTAAGAAAACTCTGGCCAGGAGGAAATGGCCACAGGTAAGAGACGCTATGTTGATGTGCTGAACTTCTCCAATCATTTAAGCATATTAATACTAATCCCAATAAAACTAATGATTAAAAATAACGTGTTCATGTGGTATACAGGCAATCTCTTACTCTCTCTGTCAGCAGGTTCTCATGAAGCTTTCTGTTATCTTCATGTTTAATAAATAAATGTCAGCTTTTAGCGTTATTTTGTCTGATGTGTGCATTTATCCTCTGTAGCCTTCATTCGTATCATGGCTCCCTTCATTCAGTCGTTAAAACTTAAAGAACCCCTGCCTTAAACTAATCTGCAGCTATGTCTATGTTTATCCTCGTCTACGTGACTGCCTGTGCAAAATATTCTGCTTCTACATCATCTCGCTATCAACCGTGAAACCAACCAACCTATAAATTGCCAATATCCTCCACTTTCAGTTTTCAGATTTACAAAGTGCTGCATCAAAATGACACAAAATGAGAAATCAGGCATTTTAAATGGAAACAATCTTCGTCATTCATATATTCAAAGTAACATTTCTGAGCTTGCCCAGGCTGTAATATCACAAAGTTGGCATGGAAACAAGCACAAAGTAGATGATGAACCCAAGCACCTACATTTCTCGCTAGCCAATTTTCTTACATCCCACCACCTGACTGGGTGAGAAGATTCATTTAAACTGGTCTCAGCTTCTGGTAGAAGAGTCACAGTCGAGTGAAATTAGAAAATGATATTAATTTTACTTTCTGTCTCATGTGTTATAAACAATTTCTGTTGGATCAGTGCTGGTGCTCTGGTTTCTTCCTAGCTGCCTAGTAGGTGTGTTGCAAAAACTACAACTTAGTTCAAACCAAGGTTATAATAGTGAACTAAACACAGTAATCTAAAAGTTGCTGTGAAAAAAAAACCTTTTACCTAACTGAAATAAAGATAGGAATTAGATTTTGAAAAAAAAAGAAAGAAAAGAAAGAAAACAAAACTACTGAAAATAAAATAAAATTCTCGGCAAATTTTCCCCAGTTTTATCGTTTTAGTCTTTGTCAGCACGGTTACATTTGCCAACACAACTAGAGTCCTCTCAGACCGGGATCACTGCATGACTGTAACCTATCACCCAGCTATTCTGGACTCTTTAAATCTGCCCCTAATTATAATAATCACCAAAACTGAAACTAGCAAAAATTAAATAAAACTAAATAGAAACAAAACATTTTTAAACAATGTAACTAATAAAAATATACAAAACTGTAAGCAACTCTGGTTATTACACAAGCAACAACAAAAAATAGAGAATCATTTTTTACCACAGTCCACATCACTTGATCATAATTAGCTCTTAAACAAAGAATAAACTCAGTCATTCTGATGTGTTTATATTTCCCTCACTGCATGAACATTACAGCTTTCGTCAGGCAACCAGCTCTGCTTTGGGTCAGGGAACAATGGATAATGCAAAATATTTTACTGAGGTTTTGGTCTTAGCTTCAGAATTGTTACGTCCCCATCTTTAGTGCACATGGATAACAACAGTTAGAATATTGCAATACTAATTTGTAGTAGTAGTGCAGTACTGTTTGCATTTATATTTGGTGCACCCTGGTGTGTCTGCATTGCTCTGCCATCAGGAGTGAAAGCGAGCCGTTCATGATGGGCTTGGAGCTAATAAATCTTTAACAACAGTTACTATTACTGAATCACAGGAAGGAGAAAAGGATAAAGAACAAACAGAGTCTACACATATTCTGTGTATATGTCTACACTGGCAAAAAACTAACATCTACAGCCTACTGAGCAAGATAGCTAAAACTAAAACCCTAAGAAAATAAAATGCATTCGCGCTGCATATTATTACTGAACAGACCTGTCACAGTTTGTGAGATCCATGTCGCTGTAACCTGTAGTTACATTTCTGTGGAGATCAAGCTACACTGTAGGCTGTAGCATAGATTTTAAACCACAGATTTAACATAGTACTATAAATCCAGCTTACAGAGTGCACATTAGTGTGCAGCTAAAATCACAAATAAGGTCCAGAGGAAGGGGAAAGTTGAGGCGGGCGATTTATGAACACAGGAAGAGCTGATTCATTTCAGTAATCACCAGCATAATCCACCAAGAGCACGCTTGATGAAGGTTCGAGTAATCTGCTAACAACTCAAGTGAAGCTTTCTACTTGGTACTTTCAACTGCGCCCTTACTTTAAAGACTAAATTTACTGCCAGTGGATAGCCAAGGTACACACTCAGACTTGATCAGCGATTACGCACTTATTCCAAATAAATTAGCTGTTTTCACACATGCAGTGCAGCCCTGAATTCTTCACATCACCCAACAGAAATCCACGTGAGAATGCAAAAGTCTGACACATGCAGATCGGGCATTTGCCAGTCTTCAACCTGCCAGCTCCCCAATACAACATCTGTGCGATGTCAGATTGTGCTGATGTGAGAATAGAGCAGATAATTGTCCAGTGCATTCATTACTAAAGAGTGGGTGTCATGTGCACTCCCTCCTGCGTGCTCTCTGCAGGCAGCTCCTTCACCTAAACCACAAGGCGTAGTTCCAGTAATGCAAATGTGTTTGAAACAGACTATTCACTCCATGTGAGGAAGGACAAGGATGGAAAATATCCCTGATTCTCCTGAAATTTCAAAAACACTCATAGTGGCAACTACTGCAACCATTTCGAGCACTGAACACCTCATTGAGTATAAAATTACCCCTCCAAATATTGCTAACTTTTCACTGCACCTCTTTTGTAAATCCCAACAGTCATTGGGGGTTTTGCACTTTCTCTGTCATTAGCAAATCTGCCCTATAATGGATAATCTGTGAGGTACTGTTGACTCTTAAATGGAATATAATTAGTGACACAATCTGTCTCAATTGAGAACCGGAGTTATCCACGTCTTATTAGACTTTAGTAAGAGTGATTTATAACAGGCCTACAACCTTTAGAGAACCATGGAGTTCACTACTTCTGAACCCTGCTTGATATAGAAGCCTCATTAGAAAGCAGTTTTCTAAGCTATTCTTCTTTCTTATAAGTATCAGCTTACAGACCTCATTATGTTTACCAATTATGGACAAGCACTCAATCTCTCTTTCCTTTCTCCCTCATGCAAAACGGCATCTTCACACAACTACAGCACAGCTGGTATTTTAAAGGCTCTCCCGATGGTACAATTTAAGACAACATTGATAACCAAAAGGAAAATAAATATATCACCGCTGGAATGTCAGGGTGGGATTGTGGGTGTTGCATATGATTTAAACAATTCCTGCACATATAAAGTGGGACATTCTAACACACAGTTGCAGAGATATAATAATGTTGAGCAGAACCAGTAATGAATGCATGGCCATTAAGAGCGAGCTAAGCCATAAAATTACCAGCGCAGCCATGGAGGCAAGAGGAAAAGAAAGCCATAAAACACACGGACAGTAGAAATGATGAATGGCAATGATTTACTCTGTGAAGAACGACAACACAGACTGAGGTAAGAACAGAACAATGTAGTATCCTGTCCCCAAAGTGTATAAATCCCCCCTGTGGGAAGTAATTAAAGGAGGCATTCTTTTTTAAAATTCAAATTTAAAGCCCCGTACTGTACGATATCCTTAGTCTACAACAAAAACTGCATGTGTGACCCAAAATGAACTAAAGTTTGGGTCGAAAATGCTTCTGAATAAACACAAACAACCACTTCATCTGTATTTTATTCATCTGTGACTCTTCCACTTCTTTGCTAAGAGTATATTTCACATTAATGGAATTGCTTTTCCGTGTTGTAGCCTGTGTAATATTTTAAAAGTGAAATTCTAGCATTTCTAAGAAGATACCAGTCCTCTGCGAAGCCCAAAGCAGTGGAAAAATTCTTATAAACTTTCTGAAAACAGAAACAAAGAGAAAAAAACAAACAAACAAAAAGCCATCTGAAAGCAAGGGAACAATAGTAAAGTGTACATGAGTCATAGCCAAAGCATTGATGACACAGCTGTAATCCTAGAGAGATACTGAAAGTGAGAGGTACTGGGCCAGAGTGCATAAGACACAAGCTGCACATCTCTTCACACTTTAGGCTGTGTGGCTCAGCTGACTCTAAATCTGACAGAACAGAGGTTCAGACCACAAAGAAATGATCTCCCATTCCCCCTCCCCCTCGTTTCTTACCGGTCCCTGGGCGTCCCATGATGATTTGCTTGCGTGGAGCAGGGTGAGGCGACTCTGCTGGTAGTATGAGGGGCAGCAGGGCTGTTGGTGTGGGATGACAGGCTACCGGCTGTGGCAGCGCCCCACCACTGGCGTCTTGATGCCCTTCGGGTTTCCTCTCCCTCTCCCTGCCTCCGGAACCAGACGAGGAGAACACAGAGCTTGATGAAGAAGACATGGACCCAGGAGTGGAGGGGCTGGAGAGGGAAGCGTGGCCCCCTGTGGCTGGAGTCAAGGACTGGGGAAGAGACATCAAAAAAAATATTTATAGTATTTTAAGGAAACTCGGATTATTCAAAACATCCTGCAGCTGGTAACGCCATTTCCAGGTGCGAAATGGTTTCAAAACTGTTTAATCTCATTTTAATGGATTCCTTACCCCAACTCTGGGTGTCACAGCTCAAAATACAAAATGTACAAGGTTTAGGTGATAATGATGTGCAGTCCCATGCACAATTGTAGGCTATTTTAGAGGGTGAGATTCTTATTCATCACGAATATCATCAGAGGCACCTGATTGGTCCCAAATTTATTCTTTAGTTAGAACAACCTTTGGAACAAGCAGGCCCCAACAGAGACTTGACGTCAACGTCATGAAGTCAGTCTGGGAATGCACGCAAACCAGTCTACCAGTCATATCTTTAAAACAAACATCGACCTGCATAAATTGTTGCTGTTTTAAAGAGACAGATCACCTCGAAATTACTTATTTTGTCTTTGGCCTATAGTTTCACTTGTCCATCTAGATCGCTTTGGTATGAGTTGTCAAGAAGTCACACGCCTTTTATTCAATATAATGACATTAAACGTTTGTGGTAACAAAGTAAATGGTAAATGGCCTGTATTTTTATAGCGCTTTTTACGAGTCCCTAAGGACCCCAAAGCGCTTTACACAACCAGTCATCCACCCATTCACACACACATTCACACACTGGTGATGGCAGCTACATTGTAGCCACAGCCACCCTCTCACTGACAGAGGCAAAATGGCAAAAATACATGTGAAAATCTCTTTCTGGAAATCATAAGCCATTAGGGATCCTCACTTACCAAAAAACTAACTAAAAACTAAATAAATAATAAATACATATGAACTAAACCTCCTGCAGTCTATTGGAGAGTGACTCTGGACTGTCACGGACAGGAAAAAGTAAAGGAAAACGATGGGCTGGAGAACATTGCAGCAAAATAGATTGTGGGACAATAAGTGTTTTGTCTCGATTGTCTTGTTTTTATTACTGTGAGAAACCAAAATTTTACTCTAAATTAAAATTCAATTAAGTCTACAGCCCTGTGACGTAGTTACTCAAAAAAAAAAATCACAAACATTGATGTTTTCTTCCAACTGAAGCACACCGGCCAGTCAGAAGAAGTGCTCAGATGGCAAACATGGCAGCTTAGCAGAGTGGTCACCATTAATGCTCACGGTTGGATGTTTGCTTCCTTCTACACAGTGATGTGGTTCAAAATTTGGCAGAAAGTAAATGACAAGTCGCTACATTAAAGTGTTCAAGGTTTCAGGATTTTCTTGAGTAACTGTCATGGAAAGAGGTATTGTTGCTCACTTTTAAATGTATTTTGTTTGATCTTTTGTTTTCAGCAATTTGAAAACCACAAGGCAAGTAACATTTTATTAATTCAAGAGAAGGAAGGACTAGACTAAGCCCCACTGGGGCCAAACTGGTGTAAGAAATATGGAGTGAAAACAAGCTGAATGAATCATTATAAGTAAAACACTCAAACAAAGGTTTCTTATATTTATTTTACTAAAATACAGCTCGGATCCTTTTCATTGTAAACTGATAAAAACTGTGGGGTTTGGGATGTGAGCTCTTTTTAGCTTGACAATCACTCTTTGGAAGGAAAATGGTGGTCACACCAGTTGTATGTTATTTAAGAAAGCTTTCTCACTTTATTTCTGTTGCCCTAACACCTATAAATGTTCTATAATATGAGCTAATAAAGACATAATTAAAATATTAGAGATATAAAATACAAACCTATGACCCTATGTAGTACATAGTCATATATTACAAAAAAAGAATGACGTCCTTACCGAGCTGGATGTGACCAGGACGAGCGTGGATGTGGAATTGCGGAGGAGAACTGCCCCGTTGGTGGCTGCCCCGTTGATGGGGACGGGGGCCTGCAGGCCTGGGGGAGCTGTGTGCTGGCTGTGCTCCCTCGACCTGCTTCTCTCTCTCTTTCCCGACGGGCCATCGGAGAATTTGGCCAAGGGGACATCTGGGTTGCGTACAATGACTGGGGAGTCCCGGAGGGGCACGATGCGGCGTGGGGACGGCTCCTGGGGAAGTGGTGAAGGAGGAGTTGGAGAGACTAACATGGGTGGAGGCGTGGAGGCGGCAGAGGATGGTGGCCTGCTGGTGGCGCTACGAGGACGAGAGAAGGAAAGTGAGGAAGGTGTTGTGGGCTGACTCTGGGGGGAGAGCACTCTGAAGGCAGCAGGGCTATGGCCCATGGGTGGGTCTCCCACCACCCCAACACCCACCAGCTGCTGTTGTTCAGGTTTGGTCTGGTAGTCCTGGACAGCAGGTAGCGGTGGGGGTGGGTGGGAGTCGAACTTCCTCTTGCTGGGGCTCATCGGGACTGTAAAAGTCAGGTTGGTCTGAAAAGTGGGCACAATCCCTGACAGATGGCGCTCTCTCTCTGCGCCTGGCGTACCCATCTTAGTGCCGCTTAGCTGTCGGGGGCGGCGTGGGGTAAGTGAGGCAGTAGCATTGATGGGGCTGAAATTGGCAGGGCGGAAACCGAAGAGCGGAGAGGGTGATGGGGATGGCGTGGGTGAGAAGGGTGACTGGTTGGAGATGGGGGAGAATGAAGGCGTGCCAGAACGAGAGCCCCCGAGAGAGACGAGCATAGTTGCCGCCTCACATTCATCGAAGTCGAAGCGAGAAAGGTCCTGGGGGAGCAGCGAGGGAAGGACGAGGCGGGGGCGAGAGTCTCCTCCACGGCTGCTGGCCTCACTGCTCTCCCGTGATGTCTCATCCCAGTCAAACTCTGAACTGGCTCTCCCACCGCTGAGTCGGAGGTCAGATGGTGTTAGGGTCCCTGTGCTGCTGGCGCCGCCCCGATCCCGGCCCCCTCCACTGGCTTCCATCTCCTTGGTCCTCATGGAGAGGTGTCTGGAGCAGTACCCTCGCCGCTGGGACTCTTTGGAGCAGCCCTCCCGAGAGCACAGTCTCCTCCACTGCTTCCCGTTGAACTTCTTTCGGATACCTGTCGGCGTGCACACCACGTCTCCCTTCTTGTATTTTTGCTGGGCAGCTGTCAGCGGAGTCCGGGAACGTGACGAGGAGGAGGATGTCGATCCTGATCCGGATCCACCACCTGCTCCACTGCTGGCAGAACCTCCCCCTGATGTCTTATCCACTCTGGAGGAGGATGTAGTGGAAGAGGTGATGGGAGGGAGAGGATGGAGCTGAGGGGTGGTAATGACAGCTCCAGCTGCTGCGGCTGCTGCAGCTGCTGGGTCAAGGCCTAACAGGACAGGTGAAGGAGAGGGGTGGGGATTCAAGGTCATGTGAGCAGGGGGAATCCCGATGCCTCGCACCACAGACAAGTGGGGATGGGGGTTGAGGTAGCCAGACGGGGTCTTAGAAACAATGTGACGATGTTGGGGAACTGCCATAGGCTTGCCCCCAGATATAATCTGCCCCACTTGGACCATGTTGATGCCGGACACTTCCATGTCTTCTTCAGGGGTGAGGGGCATATATGGGTGATGCTGCTGCTGCTGCTTGACACTGTTTTCCCTTTCTCGCTCTCTTTCCCTCTCTCTTCCATGGTTTCTCTGTGACTCCCACTCTAAGTCCTTCTCGATTTCCCTCTCTCGCCCAGGAGCCAGGCTGAGGACTGAAGTCGGAGTAACGGGCGAGGTGATGCTGTGGCCCGATGTGGAGGAAACGGGAACCATTCCTGGGTAGGGCATTCCTCTCCCTAACATTGATCCCATGCTCGGGGTCATTTGTCGACTCAAACGTCTCACCTCCACATCCATCTCTTCCCTTTCCTCCCGATCTCTCTCCTTGTCTCTTACCCCCTCTTCTACTTCATGTCCACCAGCAGAAGGCAAATCCAAGTCCCAGGGTGGCACCAGAAGCCGGAGTGTTTGTCTGGAGACCCATACTGCCTGGGTAGCACCCCTGTTGTTTTCTTCATCATCTAGAGAGTGAGGCCTTTCTTCAGACAGCAGGACACGGTAGCGGTTAGCCACCGCAGGGTGTGGGTCTACCTGTGTCACCACACCTTCTTGGTACCATTGCCATTGGCTCTCGCTGCCCTCGTCGTTCCCAAATGGTACACAGACACGGGTGCCTATAGGTACTGGATGCACACCAGGAGGTGGGGCATCTAGGATAATGTCCACCACCCCTGGGGGGCTCTCATGTCGGTAAGGATAGCGGCATAACGTCTTCTCCCCGTTCAGCTGAACCTCCAGGCTTCCATATTCACCACTGACGTTACGGACCACGCCAGCCCGGAATACCAAGTCGTGCCTCCTGTCACTTCCTCCCTCCTCATCACTTCTTCTCCTGAGCTGGCGGGCGAGGATCCGCTGATTCTTCAGGCCTTTGGCCAGAGCATCGGACAGTGCGTCAGGGAGACTAGACGTTCTGTGTGTCGACATCTGAGGGGGTGTGTCACCAACTACCTCCAGGTCAGCCGAGTGCTCGCTGGCTGTGTCTGTTGAGGAGCAGCGGGGCAGCGGGCTTGGGGACACCTGCTCTGCATCTGTCACTCCTTCACCTCCTCTGGGTTTTTCCCCTCCAAGCGACAGGGTTGGCGGTCCTGGGGAGTCCTGAGACCCCTCCCTGCTGGTGGTACGACTGTGGAAGTCATCCATCAAGCTCCTACTCTGACCGTTTCCGTCAGAATGCGAGACGCTGATGTCGATTCCTGGACCCGCTGACTCCTGGCTCAGAGAAAAAGGAGGGGGCGTGCTGGATGCAGGGTTGCTATAGTTACCAGCAGTATTAGATGAGCAGTGTTCGGAGGTGTACTTCTTTTTGGGGACGCGGGCCTTGAAGGTGGCTGTTTTCCGGCTGGAGGCGGGGTTTGGACTGTTGTTGGCGCTTGGTGTGCTACTGTTACTACAACTGCTGCCGCTGCTGTCACAGTGGCTGCTGCCACCACCGCTGCTGGCAGCAGACCTCCCCTCCCCATCTGAAGAGTCCCGCGCTCTGGATGCGTCCGCCTGTGGAGACTCTGAATGTGAGTTAGAAGATAACGAGGAGGAGGGAGTTCGGTTTTGCGGAGATCTGCTTCTGTCTCTGTTCTCATCTGAGTCTCTCTTCTCTCCTCCTTCCAAGGTATCCCCCGCTCCTCGCCGCTTTCCTCCTTTAGCCCGGGTGGAGGGAGGGGAGCGCTTTTTTATTGGCTTCATCTTTTCATCTAGTTCCTTTTTCTCAAAACAACTCTTTTATTTATTTATCCCAGAGATTCTCCTTGACGTTCCTCTCTTGCGCTGCAGCGTTATTTCCTCCTCCTTTCCTTTCACTCTATTTTCTTTCTCTGCCAGGCCCTCTCACTCTCATCCTGTCTCGTGTTCGTTGCGCGACTTCGGCACTTGCCCACCTTATTCCAGAGACTCTGAAAAGAGGAGAAGAACAGGTGAGTGTGGGTTTCCTGTGCAGCAAAGACACTCAGACAGAAACACAACTCAAAGTAATTTCTGAAAACATTCTAAAAACGGCAAATATTCAAAAACAAAAACACAGCAACGATATTAAAAAAAAAATTGTAACAAACAGTTAAATTATAATTCAAAGAAATGTATTCCCCGCTAAATGATGCACCATCGTATTAGAGTAGTAATGAACATGACTCATCTACAAATTCATTACACATTAATTCATTACATAACAGTTTCTACTCACATTACACAAGACCTACAGCCATACCAGGTACATATTGAAAACAGGAGGCCATATTGTAGGATAAACACAATGTAGGCTTACAGCGCAGCATGGAAATAGTGAGGAGCATTCTGCAATTTGCCCAGACAAGCCTTTCTGCATGCAATCCTCTCTCACACACTCACGCACACACTACTTCTTGGCCCGGGCAGTAGAGGCGGGGGAATTCCTTCTTTGCTCACATACTGAAACCCTCCCTTTCTCTCTCTCTCTCTCTCTCTCTCTCTCTCTCTCTCTCGCTCTCTCTCTCTTTCTCAGTGGCGACCTTTATCTATGTATTTCAAAGCAGAGCAATCCGCCCCTACAACTAACTCCATTTCCTGTGGAAGACCATTACCTAACTTCCCGTTACTTTATTCCTCCCTCTCTCTTTGCTATGCTTTCTTTCTTATCCTCCTTGCCTGCATTCGCTCTTTCCACAATATCGATTTTTGTTTGTTTGGTTTTTTTTTACCTCTCATCTCCCCCGTTTTCCTTCCTCTCCTTCCACTTAGTCTCTATACTCGTTTTTGTGCCGCAGTCATCCAGAAACACAGAGTTGTTCACAATAATTGCTATTCCACACCAGAGTCATTCAGCAGCGCTCTTAGCCGTGCCAGAGTCATTCAGATTATCTCTTATTCTGCACCAGCCTCATCCACAGCTCAGACTCACGTTTAGAAAGTAAAACAGATTGATTTAGCTGTGATCACTTAGCTGGTTTGTTTGCTGTGTGGCTGGTGTGCGCTGGACTAGCCTCAGGCTGTAGCTGCTGTGGTCTCTAGCTTATCTCTTTGGGAAGTGAAGTCTTCATAGATACAGAAACATGTATATAAGAGGGAGTGTCAACACAGCCCTTATATACTCTGTCATGTAATTCCTCACTCCAGCTGTGATGGTCACTGTCAAAATGTTCTGTTATGATGTCTATCAACCAACCACTAGGCATGTCTACTTGTCAGTGACAGTTTGGCTGTTAACTTACATGTCTGCCTGCCTGTCCCTGTTTCTACATTCGTCCTCCCACTAGTCTCGGTCTCTCTGTCTGCTCGTCTCTGTTCCCTTTTGCTGCCTTCCTGTTTGTCTGTGAAGGCTTGCATTCATTCAGGTCCTTTTAATATCTGACACATCATATCGGCTGGAGAGAAATCCATTTTCAGAGATGAGTGCCGCCTGTCTCAAGGCCACACGCACATATACACACACATCACACAAAGCAAACATCTATGTGCTGATAGCTGATAGTGCACACGGAGAGGTTGAGAGCTCATAGCCATCACTGGCCTCTATGTAAATCCCTATTTAGGACAGACAACTGTACAGCAGACACCATAAAATAATTTGGCAGCTGGCCTTACTTGGTCACGATAGAGGTATGCTACATGTGTTTACTCAGTAGTGCACTGTGTACAACAGCTGGTGTCAGAGTCATGGGCCGTACGATAAGAGCTTAAAGGCAAACTGAAACAACACACAGTAACCTCAGTGAAATATGGTGCAAGGGAGTCCATATGGGAGGTAAAGTAGGTCTGTGGCTTTAATGTTTCACATTCATGTAATCATCAGACGCACATAAAGAGCGGGGTAACAAGTTCAGTCGTAATTTACTTGCAGAATAGCATTTGAGCTGTTGTGAATACCCACTGTAGGCCCCATGGAGCTGATATAAGTCATACGAGAGAAAGAGAAAAACATGACTGACGGATCATTTAGTCTGAATAGGCGTCTGTTCAAGTGTAAGCCACTTTTCTACCATAACTGTGCCAAAATCATTATGAAATCACGCATGAACTGAATCATAGGGTGATTTTTACTTTACTTTAATCGATATAAAACATTCCCAGTCTTATCAGAAATTACCCCAAACAAGGTTGTCCTAGCTTGGAATGAGTCTTGAGGAGGGGTGTATGCATACCAGTGCATGTAAAAGCACCATGGGTCCAAGTATAGGAAAGGAAATTAATCTGTGTTACACTGAACCATTTTTCATTTTTTTTTCTAGGCATTTTATACACTGAAATAGATATCCTGCAAGTAGTTAAAATATATTTTAATGAAACTAGAAGTGCATGGAGGTTATGAGAGAGTTTGAAAATGCAGGTGTTTACAATACAATCATGGTTATCATGACTTGTCTAGTACATATATTCCTTGTGCACACAAAACGTTATGTCCTCAATAACATTTATGCCAACACTGCCATAAACCTCACTACAATATGTGGCAAGGATCTCTAATGTCAAGCTGTGACCTTTTAGAGATGTCTTCAATGTGTAATATCCTTTAGTTTTCTTATATGCAGAGCCTATGATTAAAGTTCATATCAGGATCACTACAAAACTACAATAACAACAGGGCAGGTCATATGTATAAGCATAATATGATAGAAGACACCTGCAGCTTTGGATTATACTGGTTAAAAAAGAACTACACATTATTGATATTTAATTTTCAAAATCATGGTTTTTGTGACCCTTCTAGGACATATATTCCCCATACATACAAAACTGTATGCCCTACAGGATGTTTATGGTCACACTTAGTGTTTATAGTGTCAAGAGGTGAACTCTTACAGATATTTTGGCTCTCGTAACCAGATTTAATTAACCCGCATTGTAATAAATGATATCCGATAGTGTTCTTACATTGCACAGCACGTCTACAAAGTTATTTGGGCAGGGTAGGCCAATACTAAAATAAGAAGCAATGCTATCAGACAAATGCATCTATAATTTTGTTTACTATACATTGACTTTTCTCGCAAATTAATGAAAACCAAAATACCTATGAATGGAGATGGGCATGAGAGTCTGTAATACTAAAAATAATATAAAATAGAATAATTCACCTATTATTTACCATATTACAATGCATGCATTACTGACATGTTCATTTTCTTAAATACTGAGGTTATTGTGGCACCTCAAGTACACTCCTAGTAAGTGTGCATACAAAAATGTAATATCTATGACAATATAGACAGAGTGAACTTTCAGTCTCTTCTAAGTGCGTTTCTAATCCACATTTAGTGGACAGATATCTAAAAGTTTTTTTCAAGTTCATAACAGGCTTACTACAGAGCTGTAATGACGATAGGGCAGGTCAATATATGCATAATCATAAACCCGAGCAGATAACAGCTGTTAACTTTACCAAGACAAGGCCCCAGAGCACAAAATGCAAACAACAAGCGGTGATGTCACCTCTGCTTTAGCTGGATAGTGCCGTGTCAAGCCCTCGTAGTACCGCGATTACTACCAGTTTTACTCCAAACACTGCAGGCCGTGGCGTGCACCGACCAGGCCTCAACTAAACACACAAGGCCTCTTGGAAATCCTCTACTCACCGTAACCGGGAAATAACCGGTTTAACGGGCATACTGACCCTTAATGCCACCATATATGGCCCATATCTGCCAGCTTACACGACCTTAAAGCGACAAACAGCTACACAAAGTCGCTTGTTTGGCCCATCCGAAAGTGACAACCATGTGAAAATATAGCTGAAGCTGCCAGGATAATTTAGTATTCACCCTCGTCGTTATTAGCATAATTGCAGCCGTGTTACATGGGGTGGTTTGAGGGGGGTTAGTGTCAGTGTGTTGCCACAAACTAGCCCAAGGGGAGAAAAAAAAGGCCTCTACAAGCGCTTTAAAACCACATATCAATCCAAATGGCCACGCTGATTTAATAAAAAACAGGAAGAAAGCATGACAAGCGAGGAGTTTTCGAGGTTTTTCCTAAATAAGCGCTGTTTCTGGAAAGTCCAACGGCTGTTATGGCGTTCTATTTTCTCGTGGAAAAGTTTCAGGCTCACTATGCCTAAGCCGCACCGCTCCCTGTTTTTTTTCTCGCAGAAGACACCCATTCCGGTCTCTTCGCAGGCCACCCAGATATCGCAAACTGTGCTGATCAGCTCCTCTGCTAATACTGTTTGTGGTAAACATGAACAACGTTAGCAAACGCACAACAAGCCCCACTGCAGTGCTGCAGGAGAAGATTTGTAGGCAGCCTGTACTCACCAGAGCTCATGTATAGTACCCCGGTGTGTTTCTCTGATGAGTTTGCTGGGTAAAATAGGGCAGGGTGTCCAGTCGTCCGCAGCTGCCAGTTAGCGGTCGTTCATGTTTCTCCGGCAAAGCAACTTAAAAGGAGGAAAAACTACTGCCCTGTACATTCTACACTACAGTCGCAAAATGGTGAATGAAGCCCCAAAGCCTTGACAACCAGCCCGTCCGACCAATCGCGGAACACGAACGCGTACAGTAGCCAATAGGATGCCGCGTAAGGCGAGTAGGGGCGAGGCCGCACGTCAAAGTAAATTTGATTGACGGCACATCGTGGCCAATCACAGTGTGGGAAAACACAGAACAGCTGTTCGGAGAGCAAGGCTGCTGCGTCCAATAGAGCTGCTATGTGGGTATGTCTGCGACTCTATACAGGCACGCAGGACGGGACTGAAACCTTTCTCTCCTCCTGCCTTTATTTATTTATTTATTTATCGTTTACATTTGGCTATAAACATTAATGCAGAAAAATGGGCTGTGGCTTGTCAAACTAAAGGTTAGACTTTCTTTTAGTGGACAGTGAAGAAAAAAAATCACTGCCATGGCATTATCAGATTTAATAAAGATCAAAATGTCAGGTCACCAGCTTCAGCTCATAGTTTCTAAAGCAGATTTAGTAGGCTTCGTTAGCTGCATGTGTGCTATTTATGTATATGCATGTGTTCCCATGTGTTGCACAGCTGCACTGTGATCCATGTAAGCCACAGGTTGAGTGTAGTTTCAACAGGAGCCACACAGAAAAAAACACCAACTCCCAAATTCTCATGCTTTCTCTCCCTTCCCTTCTTCCATTCTTCTTTCACCCTCTAAGCAAATCAGAGGCGCTCTAAAAAGCACAGTGCCCCTTTGTCCCGCCTCCTCAGCCAATCAGGACAGCCACTGGAGGCTATACGTCACCAGAGCCATCTGTTATTGGCTGAGAGGCCCGAGGTCTGCAGGCCAATGACCGAGTGGTGTGGTGAGGTCATTATGCTTGTTGCCATCAGCTTGGCCAAACAGAAGGAGTGAAACCCCAGTGAGTAAGTTGGTCCAAACATGGGATTATGGCTCCTGAGAGAGTGACCCATATACACTGTGGGCCTCCCTGCACAAACACACACATACACTGTGGGAGATGTTTGCAGGAGCATATACCCTGAGGAATACAGCACAACACGGAACGTGATGAAAGCACAGAGGCATAGTTTCCTAAGACACTAATGGCGTTGCTGTGTAGCAGTGCGGCACGCCGTTTCTATAGCTTACAGGCACAGATGGCGAGCATGGTCAGTGATGATACAGAGCTGGCTGGCTGGCTGGTTGCGGCATTGCAGTCTGTCTGGCGCACTCACACGCACATGTACACACAGGCGAGCGGGCACGCTTCCATAGCTACACACAACTGGGCACACACATAAACACAGGCACCTACACACACAGCAGGCGCAGTGAAGTTATAACATGCCTGGGCGTTACATAAGCTGTGCGTGATTGTAGCACACACACATATATACGCACCGACTTTTGTGTGTGTACAGCCTCTTCGAGCATGCAAACAGGCACTGTTGCACATACAACAAACAGAACACAGGTTTATTCTAAGTGTTAGGTTGCACACGCATGCTCGGGCTTAGCTTTCATGTATTAACTGTACACATATGAAGAACCTGTGACTCGCAAATCAGATACACACACACACACACACACACTTAAGAGTGAGTGGGATCTCCAGACATCAACACCCTGTATAGTGAAGCACTGCAGTCTCTTCCTCTGCTCATTCACTGTAGACAAGTGTGTATTCAAGAAATGTAGGGCGAGTAGCAACTTTGAGGGGTGGCTGGTTTCGTAAGGCGCCGTCGAGAGACATTAGAGTGAGATGGAAACCCGAGATTTAAGTCTCTGCAATGCTTAGAGTGAGGTTGGAAATCAAAATGTGAAGGAAAGGTGGAAGTGAGACAGGTGGAGTGAATAAAGAAGGACAGGAGACTGCAAAGAGAGGGGGAAGGGAGACAAAGAGACAGGTATAAATCATGTACGAAAAAAAAAGAAATTGTTGGACAGCTTCTCAGACTGAGAACGGCTGTTTGTCGCAGAAGTCGAGCTGCTTGTGAATGAGCGGCATAAATCTGGACGGTATTAGCACCTCTGAGCACTTTCTAAGAATGAGACGGAGAGCTGTGGCTAAGCCCCCCCAATCCCAGTCACTTTACACTAAATGCATTATGGCCACTTAGCTGCTAAACAGCTCCAGGGACCCTGCACTGTGCCTGACCCAACACTCTAAAATGCTCTAATTCAAGTGTGTGTGTGTTTTAAAAAAAGAAACAATTCGCCAGTGAGATGAGTCCAGCACTTCTCTTCTCCAACCCTGCCCAGCATTTTGAAGTTGAATAGGTGTACAGTAGATTTAACAGCCTGCACTTGGGGTGTGAGTAATACAATCTGACACGAGTGTGGAGTCACTCATAGATAATGCATGTATAATTATCTACAAAAGCCTGCAAAACTTGAAATAACTCTCCAGTCTAAGATGAATAAGGTTGTCCCCAAATATGTGGAAATACTCCACATCACACAGTACAATAACCTTTTAAATAAACAAAAAGACATTTCTGCTATGCGCCGAGTGATATTACCTCAGCCTGCAGCTTATCAACTACCATTTCATTTGAATTTCATGGCTTAACATGACGCTAACCCTCCTTTTTGTAAACTGCCTAACTTGGATAACCCTAAACCTGACTTTAAGGCTTGGTTGAACATAAGTAGAAAATATCATAGTAGTTAATGATGTATTACTTCTGTATACCGAGTACTGCAATACTCAGTGCACTGCAGGATAATCATCTCAGGCAGACTTAAAAGGAGATTAATGTCTTTCAGCAGAAAAGTTATCATTGAATTAAAAGCAGTGTTGGGGCTATTATTTAAAAAAAAAAAAGAAAAAGCAATGTATCACACATTACTTAATTACTCCCTGAAGAAAGTAATTTGTTACACAGCTCACTGCATTATTTTCTGGTACATTGTGACATGTCCTAAAATTTATTGTCACATATTTAACAGTTGCCAGTATAAACCTCAGACTAGCGTCCCACACACTGACGCAAATGAATATGCTGATGACACACCTATGACCTTTCTTTTAGCGTTTGAACTTAGAGCTGACAACACAAAGTAATGTTGCAAACCAGCTCAAAGAGACTTCAAAGTGTTCATGCAATGTGTTTCTTGAGTAGAAACATGCACAGGTAGAAATGGAGGTTACAGTGCTGTAAACCTGTCTTTGTTATCTGCTGAAGATCAGGATCTGGCTGCAGGCCTAGGGTCAGCATACACTCGCTCCTGGTTCTCTGCTAGCTCTGCATTAGCATGCTTCATGTGCAGATGTTTGCAAACAGCTGTATTAGCAGTATATTGAATATATTTTTGTCCTCAATTCAGCCTCCTTGTGCTTTTTTTAGTTTGTTTTTGTAATAAAAATAAATTTAATGACCACATTTGCACTCCACAACAGGTGTGGACTACAACACCATTTTTTCTTGCCTGCACACAAGCTAAAATAAGCTGACTGTACCGTCACCTTTGATGGTTTTTGTTTGTCCTTTTTAGAACAGTTTAAAGCAAATACATAAATGACTTAAATATGATTAATTGACCAAAAATAAAAAATAAAAAAATAAAAAGTTGAAATAAATCATTAAAATGATGACCAACAACTGAAATCAATAGCTAATACTAATGATTACAGAAAGTCAGAAAGTCTCTGTAGTATGCATAAGCAGCTGAATCTGTTAGCTTACAGTATGGATAAAAAAGTAAAATAGCTTGATAAAATTAACAAAAAACAACTGAAGTTATACCTCGAGTATAGCTGACCGCTGACGGTGTTAGCCTACAGTATGTATAAACAATAAATTGTTAGTTAAACATACTGATTGAACTGAACAAAGAAAGTTGATCATTTTTAAGTAAAACTATGGTTAGCGGTTGACATCAAATAGGCAAAACAGTTAGCCAAACAAGAAAAAAAGTCATAAATTAGTGCAGCATTAGCTGAATAGCTTGCAGTTACAATATCTAACAAAAGGGTAGATGTTAATAGCTAAAATATTATGCTATACAGTTATTGGGGTGAGCAGTTGTAACAACTACAATTATAGATTAAACCTTTGCTGTAATCATTAGCTAAAATCAGGTTAAACAGATAACCTGTTTAGCTAACAGATAATACTGTTAGCTAAACAGACCTGACAGCTTGCAGAAAAGTAGCTACATAGCTGGCTGAAAAATCCAAAATCATTAACTAATGTTGAAGCTAACACTTACAGTTCTTAGTATGGATAAAGAAAGTAAACTGCAGGCTAAATATAACAGATAAACTAGAACTATTGACATTTTTTTCAAAATAAGCACTGCCTGTCTGGTGAAATCTAAAAATAGATATTAAAGAATTTTTTCCAAGGTCAAATCAGTCTTTCTGCTTTCATTTCAAACTGTGTTGTTATAAAACATTCTGTCATTTTGCATCCATCCTTAAAATTACTGCCATCTTATGGCAGCAGTTGGCTATTGTTTCTGGAAGCAGGCTTAACTCTGCTTTATGGGGCCACTGGAATCTTTAGCTTCCTTTGATTTCATGGACATGTGTGTGTCCTGTAAACAACAGCTGGACCCTGTCAAGCTAAGAACCCAGCAGGTTTGATGTGAAACCAATGGGGGACCAATGTGCTAGACAAACTACTGCTCTGGTTTCACTGCTCTGAGATCAGTTTCCATCAGTGGCCGTGTGGGAACAGAAGTAAATGACTGTGACTTATCAACTTCACAGATAAGTTTCCTCATATGAACCACCTTGACCAACGTGTGATTTAGAAAAGTCAGAGATGTAGGCTCCGCACTTTCAGGTTAGTATTTATGAGAAATCATTTGATTGACAGACAGTTTAACCAGCTGTTTTGTCAACACAGCACCTTCATTTTTAATTAAGATTTTAATCCTCCTGTACGTATTGACAGTCAGTGTTAGATAGTGGACAAACTTTTTAATTCATCAGTAATTCTTTTGTCATTAAACAAGGTGTAGGTATATTTTTCTGAGCTCATTAAAACCTGTTTTTAAAGATAAGTGGTCTTCACAAAGCAGCCCGGGCAAATATATGATTTTATAGAATATAATGCATTATTAAACAGTATATGAAGCATTTAAATTCAGCTCAACCTTTAACACCTACAGCAGTAATCCATATAACACTGATGGGGAACAATGTTCTGCAGAATACTCTTGATACTTTAAGTGCAATTTGCACATAATGCAGATTTATGTGTAGTAAGGTGGTTTCATTGCTACTTTTATTAAAGGAGTGCTTCTAAAAATTCCTCCATCACTCTTCATTGTCACCTAATAACAAATATTTAGATGACATCTATATAAGTAATAGTATTTCTCAACTCTATAAGATGTTCTCTTTTTGGAGGGGGTTGAGGTCGTCTCTGTTTGCGTTTCTGTAAAAGTCACAGCATGCCACCTTGAGCAAGAATATGTATTCTTAACATAAACATATACAAGCATGAATCTAAATGAAGCTTATGCGTAAGTTCAATAAGGAAGAGCTGTAATCAGTCATCCGCCTGCTTTCCTGGGTGTTCGAGCTGCTTGTCTTCATCACTTCCACTTTCCCACGCTTGCAAACTCAATCATTACTCTACTCCAGTCTTTTTCTTGCCCACCGTCTGTGAGCCAATCAGCCGCTATTCTGTCTACTGTAAATCTCACTGCTTTTCTATCATCCCCCCCTTCATCTTCATTACCACCATCTAGACTCTGAGGTTCCTAATTCCTATCATTGTTGGTCTCCAGCCTGCTATGATGGGTCAACTGACTTTAATCATCAAACAGCATAATAATAGACAAATTGTTTATCTCAATACATCGTGTTCATTACTTCCATAAGGAAAATCGTGAAAAGCTGTTTTCTTATCTGCTGTTTCTGAGTTCAGGTACTAAGTTTAACTCTCGTGCACACCCTGTGTGATAAATGTTTTTACTGAGCAGGCTTAGTTTGTTTCTGAATTTGCTGTCACAGTTGAGCTGTTTTCATTTCCACTGACACATCATGAATATGAGGGTTTTGTTCCTCCCTGTCTGTTAATGTTGCTTCAGGGCTTGACTCATACTCTCTAACAGGCAGAGACGCTGGATGACTCCAGGCCTGCTATTTACAAAAAATGTAAAACTTCATTTAAAAGGCCTCACATGTTGTATGCTTGCCTCACTTCTGTCATACAATTGATACCACACGCTTTTTGTGCCAGCAGCCGAAACATTAAACTTCACTGCGACTTGGCTTGTATAATACAACGACTCCCACTTCACTTCATTTTGCATATTTCTCTTATGTAAGTGCATTACAAGTATTGGTTTGCATATTTAACACACAAACTATCAAACCCACCACAGTGACCACACAATGACCACAGTCTCTTACTCTCGATGTTGCAATAATCATCAGAAATGAAGCAAAAGAAAACTATTTTTAACTATAAAGGCTGTGAATCAGTGTTGCCCACACACAGCTACGCTGACAGATTAGTTGGACGTGATTGGACATAAAACAATGAATGGAAATCTCACAGATAAAGCTGGTGGACACACACAGTATCTGCAGCAGCCGTCTCTGCTCAGTAGATGGTGCCATCTCTCCTGTGAATAAACCCGGAGGCTTTGGTGCAAGTCATCTTTGATGCTCCCGATTCTTTGGCTAGAAGATGAGCGTTGGATCAAAATGTTGGTAAAGCTGAGACCTTTTGTGTGATATAATTTGTTTTGACCAGCCACTTACCCCACATGGTGATATTTTACTATTTAATTTAGCACAGGGAGGGATAATGGGATGGAGATGGAGCTGCCAGGCAGGAGGAAGAAAAGAAGACCAAAGAGAAGATTCATGGATGTAGTGAAGGACATGCAGAGGGTTGGCGTGACAGGATACTGAGGACGGAGTGGGATGGAGACAGACGACCTGCTGTGGCAAGCAGCAGAGAGAAGATTTAATTTCACCGCTTACTCCGTTTCATCATTTGAGATTTGTATTTTCTTACAGTTTTTCTCAGTTGCTATGAAACATTTCTTAGAACTTTTCTCAGTCTTCTCAAAGCTTTAAACATAAAACCTTGTTTTCAAAATACTTTAACCTCTTGTGAGGCAAACCCTCACAGTTCAGAACTACACATGAATCTTCAGATCACACGCACGACCATAAAAATATAAACACCATTCAGCATTCATGACACGCTGCATAAAAAAAATTAAAAACAGTGTTCTTGACACGTAACTCTGGTCTTTCCAGACTCGTGGTTGTTTTATAATCCTACAAAAATGATAAAGTATGAAATAAAAACAGAAATCCAGAAACAGGGAGGTGGCAGTCCTCCACTGCCATCTCCCTCCTCCTCCAGTATCGCAGTACAACAGAGGTTCAAGATCATGGTGGCTTATTTTAAATTCTTTTATGTGTCACACTGTAATTTACGTGTGAAAGCAGATGGGTCATCCAACATAACTATATGTTATATAAGTATGAATCAAGTGCACACAAGGTTGAATGAAGGAAATGTGGAGCCGGTAAACCACAGTTTAAGACAAAGAAGTCTGATGGTGTATTATTTTCTTTGAAAGTACAAGTGTTGGGTCCATTCCCGTTTCTAGTTTGCATTTTTTGTAGAATTGCAAGACAATCACTTTTTGAAGGATCTGGACTCAAAATGCAGGACACCAGAATAAAGGTTTAACAGGCTTATTGAAGATAGAGTCATCTTGAGAGGTATTTCGTCCGCAGCTTTTCTTTTCTCGTTTCACCACACGGGCTGGCAGAGATGAGGAAACGTCCACAGCAGAGCCGAACTACACATCGACCTGGCATCGACGGAGGGGACTCTTCAGCCTTAAAGAGCAGGCAGGTAATCACTGGATTGCAGACAGTTGGATGATTGTGGATGATACGAAACAGCTTCCAGGTGTGTAGCCAGAGTAACCATGGGAACAAACGCCATCTCTGAAACACACAAGCAGGTTAAGAGACAAACCCACACTCACTCTCACACAGAGAGAGGAAAGAGATGCAGATTGCCACAGGAGGACAAGAGGACTGTGACACACATGAGGTTTCAAGTGTTGAGTTACACATACAGAAGTTTACTAAAATCTGCTCAGCTTTTCAGAATTCATGAGACAGTTAAAATCCAAGAAGAGCCTCTGTCCACTCAGATGAGGACCTATTTATGTTGGAAACATTGGGAAATACTGCTCTCTTTGCTTCTCGAGCCACAACCTTTGAGATGCATTGTTTTACATCCTGAAGCCCTATCAGATCACCTTTTGCTGGAGAGACACAGAGACATCAGCAGATCAGAGTGAGCTTTATATCCAAACACCTACAAAGTCCTGAGGTGTCTACACAAAGCTGACAAATTAAGAATCTCAAAGACACTAACATCTCTCAGTGTTTCAAACACACACTCAAAATAAAAGCTCCTTTTATTTTCATGGTTATTTTCCCTCATAACCATGAAGCAATAATTCAGAGGAAATGCATGAAAATCAAAGGTGTATGCATTCAACAAAAGATTAAACAGGGTCTGCAATTTGTGTCTAATGAGCTGAAAACCATTTAAAGTCTTGTCAGAAGAGGGGTTGATTCACTACATTAGCTTAAATCACCGAGGTTTTGGTTCACACAAAGTGATTTGGGGCTTTTGCAGTTCACAAAAACACTAATACTTGAGTATCTTCTTCTCATTTAGGTCCAGGGTAGTAACTCGACAGCAACCCCTCTCTGGCTAATCTGTCGAGCTGAGCTGTTGGATGAGAACATGTTGAGCCAGCAGCAGACCCGAGCAGCCGGTACTGGACGCTCTCATCTTGTGACTCTCGCAAATAATGAGTCCTCATTACTCACATGAGCCATGAGGACAATTTGTCACCAGTAATACACTCAAACACCTTCTGCGGTTCAGGTATGCATCAGGGAGCATGTGATCTTCTACACACGCTGACCTGCACTAAGCCAACTTCACTGAGATCTATTTAAATCAGTCTGGATTGATTCTGAGAGGGCAACGCTCTTTAAATCACCCCTAGATACATACTAACAGCTCATTTTGCATTTCACTCTGGATTAGGGCAGGGCTGTCAAACTCATTTCAGTTGGTGGGTCACAAATTACAGCCCAAAACAACTGCTTCACAACCCACCTGTCTTTAAATTTAAAAGAGAACAAGTGAACATTCATATTTAATAAACTATTCATTTAAAAAGCAGATGATGAACAGCAAAGAGAACATTTTCACAGGGCTCTCTGCAGTCCTGTGAAACACTAACCCCATGACAAGTTCATTGTATGGTGTCTTACTCTCTCATGTGCTTACATTTATTAAAGTTATTACCAACATAAGGCAGTCTTGTCAGGGGAGGCCAGTGCCTCCCCACCCCTATGGTGGCTCCCCTGGTCAGTTGCTTCCAGGTGCTGGTAATCAAATGCATTTGGTTAGTTGAGCGTTAGTAAGTGTGAGCATCTACTTTAAAGCAGACTGTCACCTCTGAAGGGGAGCATTCAGGTGTGTTAACACAAAGCCATAATCTTCCTGGAACAAAATTCACCCCAGGAGCCACATCTCAGACTCTACAGGCCTCAGTCAGCATGTTAAAAGCCTCTTCTGTCTATAAAGAATACAGTATGTATGTATGCAAAGCCACATCTGAGCAAACCACAAGACTTCTGGTAAAATGTCCTTTGCACAGGCGAGACCAAACACGTCATGCTAACCATAAAGCACAGGGGTGGAGGGGTGATTATTTGGGCTGATTTTCAAACCATCTGAAGGTGTGACTTTTGTCCTGCAGATGCAAGTCTGAGTCTTGCCCTGTCGAGGAGGCTCTTCTATGTTGTGCCATGCGTTTATAGGGAGTGGCTCTCTGGTTTCTACAGTCAATGTAGAAGTCCAAGCATTCCTCACTGCACGGCATACCCCGTGTCGTGGAGTTTTGTCCTTGGGATGAACCAGTTGTTGTCTGAGGGTGTGGCTGAGTCTGAAGTGCACTGGGATGTTGTTCTTGGAGAAAATTCTCTCGAGTTTCTCTGACAAACCTGCTACATAAGTAAAGGCTGTTATGTTTGTCATCCTGTTTTTCTATTGCTAATGTCTGTTTCCTGTGTATTCAAACAACGTAAAGAAGTCCAGTCATCCTCTTTCAAGCTCCTAAGACCACGAAGTACTACAAGGACCTGGAAAAAATGAAAAAGAGGGGAGGGACATAAAATATTCCAAATGTTTCTTGAATTGTCAGCACAAGTGTATATGTGTATCTATCCACCCATTCACTTGCACTTTTCCTTTTCAGGGTCACTGGAGCCTATGGGAGCTATCTTAGGGCGAGAGGCAGGGTATGCTCTGGACAGGTCGCTAGTCTGTCACAGGGCTAAACATTCGTACTCACATTCACTCACACCGATGGGCAATTCAGATTTTTCAATTAACCCATTCCCACTAACTGCATGTCTTTTGGACCACAGGAGGAAACCAGGCAGAACATGCAAACTCCACACAGAAAGACCCTGGCCTGATGGTGGAATTGAACTCAGGACCTGCTTGCTGTGAGGCAACAGTGCTAACCGTGCCACCATGCTGCCCGTGTGTCACGTGTGGAGGATCTGGAAAAAAGGAAAAAGAGGGGAGGGATATAAAATATGGGAGAGTTTGGTTTCACTTTTTTCTGTTAATATTTGGATATTTTTCTTGCATTATCATTTTTTGATGAGAAAAGCAGAATAAAACGTGCAAATTAGCTTCATTTATAGTTTGTTATACTCCTTCCCTCTAATACAAATATTTCATTTCTAACTCTGAGTGTAAGTGCATAATTTAATAATAAGTGTTTCTGCTCACAAATGTCCACGAGCACAGACATGCACGCAAAAACTGCGTGACTCCTCGCTGGCTGTAACTCACCGCGCGTGTTCACCTGGAACGTCCTCTAAGAAGACGTGTGACCATTCTGATAGCCGTCTGTGTCTGCAGGTGAATGAGTGAAGCTACATAAACAGTTAAATTAGCATAGCTTACCAGCCGTAAACCCGACAACAACACAGTGGGTGTAAACTATAAATGAAGCTAATTTGCACATTTTATTCTGCTTTTCTAATCAAAAAATTGTTAATGCAAGAAAAATATCCAAATATTAACAGGAAAATCTCAAACCAAACTCTTACCACCCCTCTGTAAAATCAATATTTAATATCAATGACTTACATGAAATACAGTTAAGTAATAAAATGAAAGAAAACAAGTGAGCACTACTGCATATAAACTCGACTAGATACATAAACATATACACTTGTGCTAACAATTCAAGAAACATTTGGTATATTTTATATCCCCCCTCTGTCCTTTTTTCCGGATCCTTGTAGTACTTTGGTAGTAGTATTGTGGTCTTAGGAGCTGATGTGTCAGTGGAAATGAAAACAGCTAAACTGTGACAGCAAAATGTTAAGAATGCATATTCTTATCCAAGGTGGCATGCTGTGGCTTTTACAGAAATGCAAGCGGAGATGACCACCTCAATTTTTAGAAGCACTCCTTTAATAAAAGTAGCAATGAAACCACCTTACTACACATGAATCTGTATTATTGGCAAATTGCTCTTAAAGTATCAAGAGTATTCTGCAGAACACATTGTTCCCCATCGGTGTTATACGGTTACAAGGTTGGTCTGAATTTAAATGCTTCATATGCTGTTTGAGCTACAGCAGGGGTCCCCAATCCCAGTCCGCGAGGGCTGGTTTCCTGCAGGTTTTAGATGTGTCCTTGATCCACCACAGCTGATTTAAATGGATAAATTACCTTCTCAACACGTCTTGAAGTTCTCCAGAGGCCTGGTAACAAACTAATCATGTGATTCAGGTGTGTTGACCCAGGGTGAGATCTGAAACCTGCAGGGACACCGGCCCTCGCGGACTGGGATTGGGGACCCCTGATCTACAGTAATGTATTATATTCTAAAATGATGCTAAATGATAAAAATGAAGGTGTTGGCAAAACAGCTGGTTAAACTATCTTCAGCTAGAAACCTTCTGCTAAAGTAGACAGTGAATAATTTTTTTTTGTAAATGTGTTTTTATATTTATATATATTAATTATTATATTGATGAATTAATTCATTACTGCCATTGTTTGTATTGGCAAAATTTAGTAGATGACATACCAATATATGTGGACAGCCCGTTCTCATTCCCGACGTGTAACATACCGACCATTAGTCGTGCTCCGAGGTGTCCCATAGACACGTGAAAGGTAACCTTCCGCATCTATTTGATACGCGCCGGATTGTGGATGACATCCAATAGAATGACGCTCCCGGTGTAATACACGTTCCAGCTGTGTATTCCAGCCATAACCCTAACCTTAATCCTAACCCGTATCATAACCTAATCGTGTTAGATAGTGTTTTCCAAAGCAATTACAGTAAAATAAACATACACGTGTAGATTGATTCGAAATGGTTCTCATGTTTCCTCATTTTTCCGAACAAGTAACACAGGGACATGTTGGGTGGCCAAAAGCGTAACATACTGACGATTTGTCACCTATAGTGTAACATTTTACACTTTGAGAGTGAGAATGTGTTGATGTGGATTCTTAATATGAAATTATAGTTTACATACAAATAATCCTTACAGTCTGAAAATTACAGCACAAATATCCTGTCACATTTGATCTCTGTGAGGTCAGAGGTCAAATTTACAAATTAGTACCTCTTATCTGTGACCTACTCCTACATAAGGTTTGTGTAATCAGAGTAAAACGCCTGTGCAATGTTTTAATACAATAGTTGCTACTAAAATCTTTGATTTGAAAGGAATGACAAACAAACACGTTCAGTCTAAGCTGAAAATGTATACATTTGTGTGACAATGAAAACACGCAGAATTCACAATATAATCTTTTTTGGATCTTTTTATTGATTAAAAATACATTTAGAGTGCCCAATACGATAAGTTGTGTATTAGATGGCACAAAACAAAACCCCAATAATTTGACAATTCCCTCTGAGCAAGCACTAGGCGACGGTGGGGAGTAAAAACTTCCTTTTAACAGGGAGAAAACTCCGGCAGAACCAGGCTCAGTGAGGAACGGCCATCTGCCTCGACCGGTCAAGGGTTTTTAAAATGACTCGATTAGATGTTAAATAAATTGAAACTGAAAATGCTACGTCCAGATGAACAGAATCTACTTTTAGGGTCTTACATAACAGTAACCAAGTATTTTCTGCCTGCGATCCATACAGCATGACCCGCACAGAGAAAGAAGCTTGTCATGAAATGTTCACTTTCCAATACAGTGATGGCATGCTCCTTGAAAAGCTTTACAATTATATCATCTGCATATTTATGGTCTAATTCCATGAATGTCAGTATGACATCTGGCTCTTTCCATTTGTGTATTAAAGAGCTGTAAACCATATCACTGATGAACATCACATTATCAACTTTGATCTTTTTAAGTCTAGGCCAGAGTTTTATGAACAGCCGTTGGGTGATGGCATCAACTTTTTCAGTAGAGGAAGGTGAACTGGCATTTTTATTGACACGTGTCACCACCTTCTTGATACAGGCTTCTACAGATAACCTGTAATTTTCAGCCTCTTCAGCATCACACAGGGCTGGATTCTGCATAGTGTCGATCAGGTGATTTTTAATGATATCGACCGTCAGTTTTCTCAACACTGGGTCCTCGTCGTTCAGTAACATCAGTAAATGTTTTTCTTTACAGAATGTTTTCTGACGTAGCTCTTGGTAAATGGCCCTGTCCAGATCTTTCAGTTTTTTTTCATGTATATGCAGATCTTTGATCCTGTTGTCAGACAACACGTGTTTTAACAGATACCTGTGGAGTTTTTTAGAAGGTCTGTAGTGCGATTTATTTGCAGCTCGTGTGAGCACAGCATCAATGAGTGCGCTCACATGTTCTTCTTCATCATCATCATAATCGCTGACACTAATGCCAGATGATGATTTTTTCTCCAGTATCCGAAATATATTACTTCTAAATTCTTCTAAACGTGTTTCAGACATGGCTTTAGTTTGTTCGTCCTCGTCATCCTCGGCTCTAACGCACCACGAGAAGAACCTTGCCAGTAGGCTTTTACGGAAGAGGTGATCTTCAAATATGGAAATGATCACCTCTAGGTACGGCTGACCTACGGCTAGCGCAATGATCACGAGATCAGGGCTAATGTCCAGCCGCTTTGTTATGTCTTTAAAAATCACCTTTTCAAGTTTTTTAATCCCCCTGTGTGTGATTTTGAGAGGCTTTTGCTCAACTTGTGCCCACAGAGCTGTGAAGAGGCGCTGCTGAATCATTTCCGATGGCGACACCTTTGCCTCTTTGGAGGCACGTGTAATAACAGCATTTATTAGCTCTTTAACGAGCAGCTGCTCTTCTGACACCGGAGGTTCCTGGAGATCAACTGACTCTGGATCCCCCGGATTCTGTTGCTGGTTGCATGACTGAGGGTAGCACACACAGTGCTTCGATTTCCCCTCGTCGCTCCGTAAAATGTTTACGCCAGGGACGACACTACATTCAGAGTCGTCTTCAGTGGCGCAGCTTTGAATCGCATCGGTTGTTTCAATGGCAGAATTCATATTTTCAAATGATATAACTTTTTTACAATCTGGACTTGATTCTGAATTTTGTGTAAGTTGCTGAGTTTGTGTCTCAGACATTAATGCCTCTTACTCCCTCTTACTAAACTTACCTTGTGACTAACCCTGTGCAAATGGTTCTATTTATAGACTTTTACCAAGGTGATGTCACACAAGACATGAAAGGATCAAAGGGATTCTAGCGCTAAGCCCCGCCCACATCCGATATGACGGCGACGTGACGTTACCCTAGCGACCGCTATACAATGGCGACCCTCAGTTGTTGGGATTGAGTGAAACTTGTTTGGATTCAAACATGTAGCCTGCTGGTCCACTGCTTTAACCCACAGCAAATACTGTTAAAATCCTTCCTTTAAAGTTAGAATGTCAAGCGACCCCCCCTCCGACCCTCACCCACTGTGTTGTTGTCGGGTTTACGGCTGGTAAGCTATGCTAATT
This sequence comes from Astatotilapia calliptera, assembly GCF_964374335.1. Taxonomy (NCBI): domain Eukaryota; kingdom Metazoa; phylum Chordata; class Actinopteri; order Cichliformes; family Cichlidae; genus Astatotilapia; species Astatotilapia calliptera. The sequence goes on along the minus strand of NC_137442.1, from coordinate 7,132,620 downwards.
TAACTGTTTATGTAGCTTCACTCATTCACCTGCAGACACAGACGGCTATCAGAATGGTCACACGTCTTCTTAGAGGACGTTCCAGGTGAACACGCGCGGTGAGTTACAGCCAGCGAGGAGTCACGCAGTTTTTGCGTGCATGTCTGTGCTCGTGGACATTTGTGAGCAGAAACACTTATTATTAAATTATGCACTTACACTCAGAGTTAGAAATGAAATATTTGTATTAGAGGGAAGGAGTATAACAAACTATAAATGAAGCTAATTTGCACATTTTATTCTGCTTTTCTAATCAAAAAATTGTTAATGCAAGAAAAATATCCAAATATTAACAGGAAAATCTCAAACCAAACTCTTACCACCCCTCTGTAAAATCAATATTTAATATCAATGACTTACATGAAATACAGTTAAGTAATAAAATGAAAGAAAACAAGTGAGCACTACTGCATATAAACTCGACTAGATACATACACATATACACTTGTGCTAACAATTCAAGAAACATTTGGTATATTTTATATCCCCCCTCTGTCCTTTTTTCCGGATCCTTGTAGTACTTTGGTAGTAGTATTGTGGTCTTAGGAGCTGATGTGTCAGTGGAAATGAAAACAGCTAAACTGTGACAGCAAAATGTTAAGAATGCATATTCTCATCCAAGGTGGCATGCTGTGGCTTTTACAGAAATGCAAGCGGAGATGACCACCTCAATTTTTAGAAGCACTCCTTTAATAAAAGTAGCAATGAAACCACCTTACTACACATGAATCTGTATTATTGGCAAATTGCTCTTAAAGTATCAAGAGTATTCTGCAGAACACATTGTTCCCCATCGGTGTTATACGGTTACAAGGTTGGTCTGAATTTAAATGCTTCATATGCTGTTTGAGCTACAGCAGGGGTCCCCAATCCCAGTCCGCGAGGGCTGGTTTCCTGCAGGTTTTAGATGTGTCCTTGATCCACCACAGCTGATTTAAATGGATAAATTACCTTCTCAACACGTCTTGAAGTTCTCCAGAGGCCTGGTAACAAACTAATCATGTGATTCAGGTGTGTTGACCCAGGGTGAGATCTGAAACCTGCAGGGACACCGGCCCTCGCGGACTGGGATTGGGGACCCCTGATCTACAGTAATGTATTATATTCTAAAATGATGCTAAATGATAAAAATGAAGGTGTTGGCAAAACAGCTGGTTAAACTATCTTCAGCTAAAAACCTTCTGCTAAAGTAGACAGTGAATAATTTCTCTTCCATTTCTGTATTAAAGAGCTGTAAACCATATCACTGTCACGGTTTGGCATGGCAAACCGTGGGGGGTGTGGGGAAGGAGGACCCAGGCGCGGTGCTCTATGTACAAGCAGTACGTTTATTTACAGTGTGTGGAAATAACAACAATAAATCCCCGTGGTTTCCCCTGACTCCCGTGTCGTGTCTCTCCGTGACCAGTCCGTGTCTCAGTGCTCTCCGCTCCCGTGTCTCAGCACTCCTCGTGCTGGCTGCTGTCTGGCGCTCCACACTTCTCCTGGGGACACAATAGACGCAGCCGTCAGGACACATAACCGCGGGCATACATACACTAACTCAGTTCAAATGGATGACTAACGTGGAGACTCACGCAATGATCCCACGTCGGTGGGAGCTCCAAGACTCTCCTAAGTAGCACCCCCGACGAGGCCTGACCAGCAGCAGGTGTGTGGCTTCGGGTGTGGCCAGACCATCAGCAGGGCCACACCCACCAGGCCTGAAGGCACCCACTGAAACACATATACACACACACGCAAACAGGGAGAAGGACAGCAACACCAAATATACATACAATAATAATAATAATAATAATAATATAATTCATAACTGCTCAGGGACCCAGACAATCACTGATGAATATCACATTATCAACTTTGATCTTTTTAAGTCTAGGCCAGAGTTTTATGAACAGCCGTTGGGTGATGGCATCAACTTTTTCAGTAGAGGAAGGTGAACTGGCATTTTTATTGACACGTGTCACCACCTTCTTGATGCAGGCTTCCACAGATAACCTGTAATTTTCAGCCTCTTCAGCATCACACAGGGCTGGATTCTGCATAGTGTCGATCAGGTGATTTTTAATGATATCGACCGTCAGTTTTCTCAACACTGGGTCCTCGTCGTTCAGTAACATCAGTAAATGTTTTTCTTTACAGAATGTTTTCTGACGTAGCTCTTGGTAAATGGCCCGGTCGAGATCTTTCAGTTTATATACATGTATATGCAGATCTTTGATCCTGTTGTCAGACAACATGTGTTTTTTTGTGTGTCCCGTTTGGATCTTTAGCCATAAGAATTGTTGTCTTAAGGCCAAGAAAGATGCCAAGCGGATTTATTTTACCAAGTGGATCATCATGGCCTTGCCATATTGGTCCATTTGATTGACCTTTATTATAATTACAACACGTGTTTTAACAGGTACCTGTGGAGTTTTTTAGAAGGTCTGTAGTGCGAATTATTTTCAACACGTGTGAGCACAGCATCAATGAGTGCGCTCACATGTTCCTCTTCATCATCATCATAATCGCTGACACCAATGCCAGATGATGATTTTTTCCTCCACTATTGGAAATATATTACTTTTAAATTCTTCTAAACGTGTTTCAGACATGGCTTTAGTTTCTTTGTCCTCGTCATCCTCGGCTCTAACGCACCACGAGAAGAACCTTGCCAGCAGGTTTTTAACGGAAGTGGTGATCTTCAAATATGGAAATGATCACCTCTAGGTACGGCTGACCTACGGCTAGCGCAATGATCACGAGATCAGGGCTAATGTCCAGCCGCTTTGATGTCTTTAAAAATCACCTTTTCAAGTTTTTTAATCCCCCTGTGTGTGATTTTGAGAGGCTTTTGCTCAACTTGTGACCACAGAGCTGTGAAGAGGCGCTGCTGAATCATGTCAGATGGCGACACCTTTGCGTCTTTGGAGGCACGTGAAAAATCTTAATTGCCCATTGTTTTTGGAAAAATCTAAATTGCCCATAGGTATGAGTGAATGTGAGTACGAATGTTTAGCCCTGTGACAGACTAGCGACCTGTCCAGGGCGTACCCTGCCTCTCGCCCTGAGATAGCTGCCATAGGCTCCAGCACCCCCTGCGACCCTGAAAAGGAAAAGCGGAAGTTAGGGGTGGGCAACTCCAGGCCTCGAGGGCCGGTGTCCCTGCAGGTTTTAGATGTGTCCTTGAACCAACACAGCTGATATAAATGGCTAAATTAGCTCCTGAAAATGTCCTGAAGTTCTCCAGAGGCCTGGTAACGAACTAATCATGCGATTCAGGTGTGTTGACCCAAGGCGAGATCTAAAACCTGCAGGACACCGGCCCTCGGGGCCTGGATTTGCCCACCCCTGGCGTAAGTGAATCGATGGATAGATACATACACATATACACTGTGCTAACAATTCAAGAAACATTTGGAATATTTTATATCCCTCCCCTCTTTGTCCCTTTTCCCTATGTCCTTGTAGTACTTCTATTTTGTGCCCACAGAGCTGTGAAGAGGCGCTGTTTAATCTGCAACAGCATCCTGCCATGCGATTGAATTCGTCCCTAACCTTTGGGAACCCTCACATAAATTTTATCGAATGGAAAAAGGTTAGCTTTCATCCTCCAGCTTCACTGTGTTTATGTTATGCTAACATAGCTGTATCGCTAGTGATCTCGTAGTACATCATTATGTACCAGCTAGTCCAACCTCAGTAACCCAAAAAACAAAAAAAACAAAAAGTCACTGCTGTTTAGTTTTCTGTCTTCATTTATGTTGGAAGTGATAGCAGAGCTGTACGTTTAAATTTTTTCAAAACGTCTCTCAGTCAGAACATTATATATTATGTTTAGGTGGCCCTTTCGAGATTTTTTTCCATTGATGTGCAGATCTTTGATTGTGTCGTCAGACAACAGGTGTTTCGTCAAAGATACCTGTGGAGTTTTTTTTAGAAGGTTTGTAGTGCGATTTCTTTGTAGCCCGTGTGAGCACAGCATCAACACTGTAAAATTAATAAATACAAAAATAAAAAATTGTTGCGAAAACTTAAACTCAAGGCAACCCACTGCATTTAGATTTTTAGGTTCTGATGGATAACTTAGTTGAAGCAACTTTTCTCCTAAACTTGAAACCTAACATTTTGTTTTAAAAACGCATTTAGTGTTGCTAAAAAAAATTTTTTTTATATCAATTTGGGAACTTCAGGTTCATGCACAAGTTTTGCAAACAAAGTTATATGGTACTATTTACCTAAAAATGCAGCCAAGGCCTCAGGCATTTTTTATATAACCATCTAAATCTATTTACAGAACAATCAGGTGTTCTGCAGCAAATAAGAAGGCACACAAATTATTTGTGCCGGTCCAAAAAAAAAAGAAAAAAAGAAAAAAAAAGTTTGTGTTCAGTATAAGACAGAAGAGAACAGCACAGGCCTAAACCCTGCAGGTCTGACAACAGGAGGTGTATCAGTCCTGTTTTCCCTGTGGGAACAGCGTTTACACTAGAATCTGCTTTTGATGGCTTTTTTGGAGCAAATGTGACATTCAGCAGTATAACTGACACAATACAAAACAATAACTACACTACACACTAACTCTAGCCTCCAAAAACGCTAAACATCACTAATGTCTCACATATGAAAACTTGCGTTCTCTTTCTTTTGCTCGCTGCTTTCCGTCGCGGGTGTCACTCCTAAAACTGCACCTTCTCCCTAAACAACCAAGTGCCGCATGTTGCCATATCATTTTTTTGATTGGCTGACATGGTAAATTCTAACACCAATCCGGTTGTTCAGTCTGACGTCACTAGCCGTGTCTGGACCTAAACTTCATACATAAGGCGCACCGGATTATAAGGCGCACTGTCAGTTTTTGAGAAAATTAAAGGATTTTGAGTGCGCCTTATGGTCTGAAAATTACAGTACAAATATCCTGTCACATTTGATCTCTGTGAGGTCAGAGGTCAAATTTACAAATTAGTACCTCTTATCTGTGACCTACTCCTACATGAAGTTTGTGTAATCAGAGTAAAACGCCTGTGCAATGTTTTTGTTGACTAACGTGGAGACTCACGAAATGATCCCGCGTCGGTGGGAGCTCCAAGACTCTCCCAAGTAGCTCCCCCGACGAGGCCTGACCAGCAGCAAGTGTGTGGCTTCGGGTGTGGCCAGACCATCAGCAGGGCCACACCCACCAGGCCTGAAGGCACCCACTGAAACACATATACATACACACACACTCTCACACACACACACACACACTCACACACACACACACACACACACAGGGAGAAGGAAAGCAACACCAAATATACATACAATAACAATAATAATAATATAATTCATAACTGCTCAGGGACCCTGACAATCACCGATGAACATCACATTATCAACTTTGATCTTTTTAAGTCTAGGCCAGAGTTTTATGAACAGCCGTTGGGTGATGGCATCAACTTTTTCAGTAGAGGAAGGTGAACTGGCATTTTTATTGACACGTGTCACCACCTTCTTGATACAGGCTTCCACAGATAACCTGTAATTTTCAGCCTCTTCAGCATCACACAGGGCTGGATTCTGCATAGTGTCGATCAGGTGATTTTTAATGATATCGACCGTCAGTTTTCTCAACACTGGGTCCTCGTTGTTCAGTAACATCAGTAAATGTTTTTCTTTACAGAATGTTTTCTGACGTAGCTCTTTGTAAATGGCCCGGTCCAGATCTTTCAGGTTTTTTTTATGTATATGCAAATCTTTGATACTGTTGTCAGACAACACGTGTTTTGTTTTTTTCTTGTGTCCCGTTTGGATCTTTAGCCATCAGAATTGTTGTCTTAAGGCCAAGAAAGATGCCAAACGGATTTATTTTACCAAGTGGATCATCATGGCCTTGCCATATTGGTCCATTTGATTGACCTTTATTATAATTACTTAAATAAATTGAAACTGAAAATCCTGCGTCCAGATAAACAAAATCTACTTTTAGGGACTTACACAACAGTAACCAAGTATTTTCTGCCTGCGATCCATACAGCATGAAGAAAGAAGCTTGTGATGAAATGTTCACTTTCCAATACAGTGATGGCATGCTCCTTGAAAACCTTTACAATTACATCATCTGCATATTCATGGTCTAATTCCATGAATATGTATGACATCTGGCTCTTTCCATTTCTGTATTAAGGAGCTATAAACCATATCACATTATCAACTTTGATCTTTTTAAGTCTAGGCCAGAGTTTTATGAACAGCCGTTGGGTGATGGCATCAACTTTTTCCGTAGAGGAAGGTGAACTGGCATTTTTAATGACAAGTGTCACCACCTTCTTGATGCAGGCTTCCACAGATAACCTGTAATTTTCAGCCTCTTCAGCTTCACACAGGGCTGGATTCTGGGTCCTCCTCGTTCAATCCGGTTGTTCAGTCTGACGTCACTAGCCGTGTCTGGACCTAAACTCCGCTGCAGGTTCACATGTCAAACGATCACTATGGCATTACTGAGAGTTGAAAAACTGTCTAAAGTCTTTCATCTTTAATAAAATGATCAGCGTTCTGTTCTACCAGGTGTAACAATTGAGTTTAACATCCAGGCACCCATGAAAACGAAATTTATGACATTTAACGGAGTTAGAAGTTAGCAGGGAGTTAGCTCGCTAGCTTCTATCTAAATACAATATAGCATGTCCTGACTGCGGGGTTTTGGAAACAAATTAAACCCTACAGCTGTTATCACTTCCAGCATAAATGAAGACAGGAAACTAAACAGCAGTGACGTTTGTAGGGTTACTGAAGTTGGGCTAGCTGGTATATAATGATGTGCTACGTGACCGCTAGCGACACAGCTATGTTAGCATAATATAAACAAGCTAACTTTTTTTCCCCCACTCGATAAAGTTAACGTGAGTGTTCTCGGTGGAGGACTCCACCACCCCGTTCACACAGAAACTAAACCACATTTTTTTGGCTAAATATGATTTGAACAAATTAAACAACATGGCAGCGGGGGCCCCCGAAATTATTTATTTATTTTAAAAAGCGGTGGGGGGTTTGCCATGAGCGAGCTAGCTTATTTTGTCGGGTTTCTTTCGTTCGGTGGTATGGCGAACACCCCCTACATGAAATACACGTAGGGGGTGTCGTGGAGGCTTGTCAGACATGAGCGCGCCTGTTTGGAAGGGATGCTTGTCGGATTTACATTATTTTGTGACATGGCGATTTTTATACGAAAACTTTAAAGCACTATTTCATGATGGAAAACATTAAAGTTGCTCACGAGGGCATTCAAGCAGCACGATTGAGTAAAACAGTCTAGGGGGGATCTTAAATGAGGTAGTAAACACATATAAATGCACATTAAAAGAAACAGTACTTGCCTTCAGAAAGTTGAGATGAACACCTTAGCTGCATCCAGCTCCTGGCGTAAAAAGCCTCGTGTTCGCATTAAGGCAGACGGCCAGGTGGCTTTCAGTCCTTGCAAAAGTGCATCGTAGACCCCGTAGTATCCAAAAATATGACATGCGCATGCGTGCTCAGGCACAGAAAGGCGCCAACAGCTTCAACTCATGTAAAACTTGAATTCATTCATTTTGCCAGCAATAAAGTTCATCTGAGACCAACTTTTGCTCCAAAACGTTAAAGGATTAGTTGAAACCCTTAATGTATTTGAGTTTATGGGGCAACTCAGCTTTTATTGTTGAATTGTGAAAGAAATGACTGTAAGCAAGTTTGATTTTTTACAGTGAATGAGTGCGCTGACACTAATGCCAGATGATGATTTTTTTCTCCAGTATTGGAAATATATTACTTTTAAATTCTTCTAAACGTGTTTCAGAAATTGCTTTAGCTTCTGCGTCTTCATCATCCTCGGCTCTAACGCACCACGAGAAGAACCTTGGCAGTAGATTTCTTTTTTTTAGGGAAGAGGTGATCTTCAAATATGGAAATGATCATCAAATCAAATCAAATCACTTTTATTGTCACATCACATGTGCAGGCACACTGGCACAGCACATGCGAGTGAAATTCTTGTGTGCGAGCCCCACAAGCAACAGAGATATGCAAACACAACAACACAAACGAGCAAAATACAAGAATGGCCAACCTGACACTAATAAATATATGTACAATATATAATAGTGTATGCATTTCTGGATGTGTATACTAAATATTTTCCTACGTGTGTGTGTGTGTGTGTGTGTGTGTGTATACACATTTTTACAAATTAAATAGTAAAATAATAATAATAATAATAATAATAATAATAATAATAATAAAATATATAAAATATACAGAGTTGAATATGTGCAAAACAAGTGGCATTTATATACAGTGTGGAGTGCATAATGTTGAAGTTCCAGTAGTGAAGCTGAGGTGTCTATGACGTGTTCAGCAGTCTGATGGCCTGATGGAAAAAGCTGTCTCTCAGTCTGCTGGTACGGGACCGGATGCTGCAGAACCTCCTTCCTGATGGAAGCAGTCTGAACAGTTTATGGCTGGGGTGACTGGAGTCCTTGATGATCCTCCCCGCTTTCCTCAGGCAGCGCTTCCTGTAGATGTCTTGGAGGGAGGGAAGCTCACCTCCAATTATCCGTTCAGAGCACCGCACTACTCGCTGGAGAGCTTTGCAGTTGTAGGCGGTGCTGTTGCCATACCAGGTGGTGATGCATCCAGTGAGGATGCTCTCAATGGCACAGTGATAGAAGGTCCTGAGGATGCGGGGGCTCATGCCGAATCTTTTCAGTCTCCTGAGAAAGAAGAGGCGCTGCTGCGCCTTCTTCACTGTTTTGTTTGTGTGTACTGACCACGTAAGATCCTCAGCCAGATGTACACCAAGGAACCGGAAGCTGCTCACTCTCTCCACAGCAGCGCCGTTGATGGTGATGGGGGTGTGTACTTCTCTGCACCTCCGGAAGTCCACTATCAACTCCTTTGTCTTTGCGACGTTGAGGGTGAGATGGTTGTCTTGACACCAGTGGGTCAGGGCGCTGACCTCCTCCCTGTAAGCCGTCTCATCACCGTTGGTGATAAGACCCACCACTGTAGTGTCGTCCACAAACTTCACAATGATGTTGGAGCTGTTAGTGGCTGTGCAGTCGTAGGTGTAGAGTGAGTACAGGAGAGGGCTCAGTACACACCCCTGTGGAGCACCAGTGTTCAGTGTGATGGGGGATGAGGTGATGCTGCCCAGTCTGACCACCTGGCGTCTGTCAGACAGGAAGCTAAGGATCCAGCTGCAGAGGGAGCTGCTCAGTCCTAGATCCTGCAGTTTCCTGTCCAGCTTCGAGGGAACGATGGTATTGAATGCTGAGCTGTAATCTACAAACAGCATCCTCACATACGTGTCTCTCTTCTCCAGGTGTGACAGGGCAGTGTGTAGTGTCAGGGCTATGGCATCATCAGTGGACCTGTTGTGGCGGTATGCAAACTGTAGAGGGTCCAGTGAGTCGGGTAGTGCAGAGCAGATGAAGTCCCTGACCAGCTTCTCGAAGCATTTGCTTACGATGGGGGTCAGGGCTACAGGTCGCCAGTCGTTCAATGAGGAGATGGTGGAGGATTTGGGTACAGGGACGATGGTGGCCATTTTGAAGCAGGCTGGGACTACAGACAGAGAGAGGGAAAGGTTGAAGATGTGCGTGAACACTCCAGCCAGCTGAGCCGCGCATGACTTGAGGACGCGGCCGGGAATCCCGTCCGGACCAGTAGCTTTGCGTGCGTTCACCTTCCTGAAGCACTTCCGCACATCCTCCTCAGACACAGTGTGCGCACTGACGTCATCCGCGGTGCGCACACTGTCTCTAAGTGTGTTACACTAATACTGTTAAAATCCTTCCTTTAAAGTTAGAATGTCAAGCGACCCCCCCTCCGACCCTCACCCACTGTGTTGTTGTCGGGTTTACGGCTGGTAAGCTATGCTAATTTAACTGTTTATGTAGCTTCACTCATTCACCTGCAGACACAGACGGCTATCAGAATGGTCACACGTCTTCTTAGAGGACGTTCCAGGTGAACACGCGCGGTGAGTTACAGCCAGCGAGGAGTCACGCAGTTTTTGCGTGCATGTCTGTGCTCGTGGACATTTGTGAGCAGAAACACTTATTATTAAATTATGCACTTACACTCAGAGTTAGAAATGAAATATTTGTATTAGAGGGAAGGAGTATAACAAACTATAAATGAAGCTAATTTGCACATTTTATTCTGCTTTTCTAATCAAAAAATTGTTAATGCAAGAAAAATATCCAAATATTAACAGGAAAATCTCAAACCAAACTCTTACCACCCCTCTGTAAAATCAATATTTAATATCAATGACTTACATGAAATACAGTTAAGTAATAAAATGAAAGAAAACAAGTGAGCACTACTGCATATAAACTCGACTAGATACATACACATATACACTTGTGCTAACAATTCAAGAAACATTTGGTATATTTTATATCCCCCCTCTGTCCTTGTTTCCGGATCCTTGTAGTACTTTGGTAGTAGTATTGTGGTCTTAGGAGCTGATGTGTCAGTGGAAATGAAAACAGCTAAACTGTGACAGCAAAATGTTAAGAATGCATATTCTCATCCAAGGTGGCATGCTGTGGCTTTTACAGAAATGCAAGCGGAGATGACCACCTCAATTTTTAGAAGCACTCCTTTAATAAAAGTAGCAATGAAACCACCTTACTACACATGAATCTGTATTATTGGCAAATTGCTCTTAAAGTATCAAGAGTATTCTGCAGAACACATTGTTCCCCATCGGTGTTATACGGTTACAAGGTTGGTCTGAATTTAAATGCTTCATATGCTGTTTGAGCTACAGCAGGGGTCCCCAATCCCAGTCCGCGAGGGCTGGTTTCCTGCAGGTTTTAGATGTGTCCTTGATCCACCACAGCTGATTTAAATGGATAAATTACCTTCTCAACACGTCTTGAAGTTCTCCAGAGGCCTGGTAACAAACTAATCATGTGATTCAGGTGTGTTGACCCAGGGTGAGATCTGAAACCTGCAGGGACACCGGCCCTCGCGGACTGGGATTGGGGACCCCTGATCTACAGTAATGTATTATATTCTAAAATGATGCTAAATGATAAAAATGAAGGTGTTGGCAAAACAGCTGGTTAAACTATCTTCAGCTAGAAACCTTCTGCTAAAGTAGACAGTGAATAATTTTTTTTTGTAAATGTGTTTTTATATTTATATATATTAATTATTATATTGATGAATTAATTCATTACTGCCATTGTTTGTATTGGCAAAATTTAGTAGATGACATACCAATATATGTGGACAGCCCGTTCTCATTCCCGACGTGTAACATACCGACCATTAGTCGCGCTCCGAGGTGTCCCATAGACACGTGAAAGGTAACCTTCCGCATCTATTTGATACGCGCCGGATTGTGGATGACATCCAATAGAATGACGCTCCCGGTGTAATACACGTTCCAGCTGTGTATTCCAGCCATAACCCTAACCTTAATCCTAACCCGTATCATAACCTAATCGTGTTAGATAGTGTTTTCCAAAGCAATTACAGTAAAATAAACATACACGTGTAGATTGATTCGAAATGGTTCTCATGTTTCCTCATTTTTCCGAACAAGTAACACAGGGACATGTTGGGTGGCCAAAAGCGTAACATACTGACGATTTGTCACCTATAGTGTAACATTTTACACTTTGAGAGTGAGAATGTGTTGATGTGGATTCTTAATATGAAATTATAGTTTACATACAAATAATCCTTACAGTCTGAAAATTACAGCACAAATATCCTGTCACATTTGATCTCTGTGAGGTCAGAGGTCAAATTTACAAATTAGTACCTCTTATCTGTGACCTACTCCTACATAAGGTTTGTGTAATCAGAGTAAAACGCCTGTGCAATGTTTTAATACAATAATTGCTACTAAAATCTTTGATTTGAAAGGAATGACAAACAAACACGTTCAGTCTAAGCTGAAAATGTATACATTTGTGTGACAATGAAAACACGCAGAATTCACAATATAATCTTTTTTGGATCTTTTTATTGATTAAAAATACATTTAGAGTGCCCAATACGATAAGTTGTGTATTAGATGGCACAAAACAAAACCCCAATAATTTGACAATTCCCTCTGAGCAAGCACTAGGCGACGGTGGGGAGTAAAAACTTCCTTTTAACAGGGAGAAAACTCCGGCAGAACCAGGCTCAGTGAGGAACGGCCATCTGCCTCGACCGGTCAAGGGTTTTTAAAATGACTCGATTAGATGTTAAATAAATTGAAACTGAAAATGCTACGTCCAGATGAACAGAATCTACTTTTAGGATCTTACATAACAGTAACCAAGTATTTTCTGCCTGCGATCCATACAGCATGACCCGCACAGAGAAAGAAGCTTGTCATGAAATGTTCACTTTCCAATACAGTGATGGCATGCTCCTTGAAAACCTTTATAATTATATCATCTGCATATTCATGGTCTAATTCCATGAATGTCAGTATGACATCTGGCTCTTTCCATTTCTGTATTAAAGAGCTGTAAACCATATCACTGATGAACATCACATTATCAACTTTGATTTTTTTAAGTCTAGGCCAGAGTTTTATGAACAGCCGTTGGGTGATGGCATCAACTTTTTCAGTAGAGGAAGGTGAACTGGCATTTTTATTGACACGTGTCACCACCTTCTTGATACAGGCTTCTACAGATAACCTGTAATTTTCAGCCTCTTCAGCATCACACAGGGCTGGATTCTGCATAGTGTCGATCAGGTGATTTTTAATGATATCGACCGTCAGTTTTCTCAACACTGGGTCCTCGTCGTTCAGTAACATCAGTAAATGTTTTTCTTTACAGAATGTTTTCTGACGTAGCTCTTTGTAAATGGCCCTGTCCAGATCTTTCAGTTTTTTTTCATGTATATGCAGATCTTTGATCCTGTTGTCAGACAACACGTGTTTTAACAGATACCTGTGGAGTTTTTTAGAAGGTCTGTAGTGCGATTTATTTGCAGCTCGTGTGAGCACAGCATCAATGAGTGCGCTCACATGTTCTTCTTCATCATCATCATAATCGCTGACACTAATGCCAGATGATGATTTTTTCTCCAGTATCCGAAATATATTACTTCTAAATTCTTCTAAACGTGTTTCAGACATGGCTTTAGTTTGTTCGTCCTCGTCATCCTCGGCTCTAACGCACCACGAGAAGAACCTTGCCAGCAGGCTTTTACGGAAGAGGTGATCTTCAAATATGGAAATGATCACCTCTAGGTACGGCTGACCTACGGCTAGCGCAATGATCACGAGATCAGGGCTAATGTCCAGCCGCTTTGTTATGTCTTTAAAAATCACCTTTTCAAGTTTTTTAATCCCCCTGTGTGTGATTTTGAGAGGCTTTTGCTCAACTTGTGCCCACAGAGCTGTGAAGAGGCGCTGCTGAATCATTTCCGATGGCGACACCTTTGCCTCTTTGGAGGCACGTGTAATAACAGCATTTATTAGCTCTTTAACGAGCAGCTGTTCTTCTGACACCGGAGGTTCCTGGAGATCAACTGACTCTGGATCCCCCGGATTCTGTTGCTGGTTGCATGACTGAGGGCAGCACACACAGTGCTTCGATTTCCCCTCGTCGCTCCGTAAAATGTTTACGCCAGGGACGACACTACATTCAGAGTCGTCTTCAGTGGCGCAGCTTTGAATCGCATCGGTTGTTTCAATGGCAGAATTCATATTTTCAAATGATATAACTTTTTTACAATCTGGACTTGATTCTGAATTTTGTGTAAGTTGCTGAGTTTGTGTCTCAGACATTAATGCCTCTTACTCCCTCTTACTAAACTTACCTTGTGACTAACCCTGTGCAAATGGTTCTATTTATAGACTTTTACCAAGGTGATGTCACACAAGACATGAAAGGATCAAAGGGATTCTAGCGCTAAGCCCCGCCCACATCCGATATGACGGCGACGTGACGTTACCCTAGCGACCGCTATACAATGGCGATCCTCAGTTGTTGGGATTGAGTGAAACTTGTTTGGATTCAAACATGTAGCCTGCTGGTCCACTGCTTTAACCCACAGCAAATACTGTTAAAATCCTTCCTTTAAAGTTAGAATGTCAAGCGACCCCCCCTCCGACCCTCACCCACTGTGTTGTTGTCGGGTTTACGGCTGGTAAGCTATGCTAATTTAACTGTTTATGTAGCTTCACTCATTCACCTGCAGACACAGACGGCTATCAGAATGGTCACACGTCTTCTTAGAGGACGTTCCAGGTGAACACGCGCGGTGAGTTACAGCCAGCGAGGAGTCACGCAGTTTTTGCGTGCATGTCTGTGCTCGTGGACATTTGTGAGCAGAAACACTTATTATTAAATTATGCACTTACACTCAGAGTTAGAAATGAAATATTTGTATTAGAGGGAAGGAGTATAACAAACTATAAATGAAGCTAATTTGCACATTTTATTCTGCTTTTCTAATCAAAAAATTGTTAATGCAAGAAAAATATCCAAATATTAACAGGAAAATCTCAAACCAAACTCTTACCACCCCTCTGTAAAATCAATATTTAATATCAATGACTTACATGAAATACAGTTAAGTAATAAAATGAAAGAAAACAAGTGAGCACTACTGCATATAAACTCGACTAGATACATACACATATACACTTGTGCTAACAATTCAAGAAACATTTGGTATATTTTATATCCCCCCTCTGTCCTTTTTTCCGGATCCTTGTAGTACTTTGGTAGTAGTATTGTGGTCTTAGGAGCTGATGTGTCAGTGGAAATGAAAACAGCTAAACTGTGACAGCAAAATGTTAAGAATGCATATTCTCATCCAAGGTGGCATGCTGTGGCTTTTACAGAAATGCAAGCGGAGATGACCACCTCAATTTTTAGAAGCACTCCTTTAATAAAAGTAGCAATGAAACCACCTTACTACACATGAATCTGTATTATTGGCAAATTGCTCTTAAAGTATCAAGAGTATTCTGCAGAACACATTGTTCCCCATCGGTGTTATACGGTTACAAGGTTGGTCTGAATTTAAATGCTTCATATGCTGTTTGAGCTACAGCAGGGGTCCCCAATCCCAGTCCGCGAGGGCTGGTTTCCTGCAGGTTTTAGATGTGTCCTTGATCCACCACAGCTGATTTAAATGGATAAATTACCTTCTCAACACGTCTTGAAGTTCTCCAGAGGCCTGGTAACAAACTAATCATGTGATTCAGGTGTGTTGACCCAGGGTGAGATCTGAAACCTGCAGGGACACCGGCCCTCGCGGACTGGGATTGGGGACCCCTGATCTACAGTAATGTATTATATTCTAAAATGATGCTAAATGATAAAGATGAAGGTGTTGGCAAAACAGCTGGTTAAACTATCTTCAGCTAGAAACCTTCTGCTAAAGTAGACAGTGAATAATTTTTTTTTGTAAATGTGTTTTTATATTTATATATATTAATTATTATATTGATGAATTAATTCATTACTGCCATTGTTTGTATTGGCAAAATTTAGTAGATGACATACCAATATATGTGGACAGCCCGTTCTCATTCCCGACGTGTAACATACCGACCATTAGTCGCGCTCCGAGGTGTCCCATAGACACGTGAAAGGTAACCTTCCGCATCCATTTGATACGCGCCGGATTGTGGATGACATCCAATAGAATGACGCTCCCGGTGTAATACACGTTCCAGCTGTGTATTCCAGCCATAACCCTAACCTTAATCCTAACCCGTATCATAACCTAATCGTGTTAGATAGTGTTTTCCAAAGCAATTACAGTAAAATAAACATACACGTGTAGATTGATTCGAAATGGTTCTCATGTTTCCTCATTTTTCCGAACAAGTAACACAGGGACATGTTGGGTGGCCAAAAGCGTAACATACTGACGATTTGTCACCTATAGTGTAACATTTTACACTTTGAGAGTGAGAATGTGTTGATGTGGATTCTTAATATGAAATTATAGTTTACATACAAATAATCCTTACAGTCTGAAAATTACAGCACAAATATCCTGTCACATTTGATCTCTGTGAGGTCAGAGGTCAAATTTACAAATTAGTACCTCTTATCTGTGACCTACTCCTACATAAGGTTTGTGTAATCAGAGTAAAACGCCTGTGCAATGTTTTAATACAATAATTGCTACTAAAATCTTTGATTTGAAAGGAATGACAAACAAACACGTTCAGTCTAAGCTGAAAATGTATACATTTGTGTGACAATGAAAACACGCAGAATTCACAATATAATCTTTTTTGGATCTTTTTATTGATTAAAAATACATTTAGAGTGCCCAATACGATAAGTTGTGTATTAGATGGCACAAAACCCCAATAATTTGACAATTCCCTCTGAGCAAGCACTGGGCGACGGTGGGGAGTAAAAACTTCCTTTTAACAGGGAGAAAACTCCGGCAGAACCAGGCTCAGTGAGGAACGGCCATCTGCCTCGACCGGTCAAGGGTTTTTAAAATGACTCGATTAGATGTTAAATAAATTGAAACTGAAAATGCTACGTCCAGATGAACAGAATCTACTTTTAGGATCTTACATAACAGTAACCAAGTATTTTCTGCCTGCGATCCATACAGCATGACCCGCACAGAGAAAGAAGCTTGTCATGAAATGTTCACTTTCCAATACAGTGATGGCATGCTCCTTGAAAACCTTTATAATTATATCATCTGCATATTCATGGTCTAATTCCATGAATGTCAGTATGACATCTGGCTCTTTCCATTTCTGTATTAAAGAGCTGTAAACCATATCACTGATGAACATCACATTATCAACTTTGATTTTTTTAAGTCTAGGCCAGAGTTTTATGAACAGCCGTTGGGTGATGGCATCAACTTTTTCAGTAGAGGAAGGTGAACTGACATTTTTATTGACACGTGTCACCACCTTCTTGATACAGGCTTCTACAGATAACCTGTAATTTTCAGCCTCTTCAGCATCACACAGGGCTGGATTCTGCATAGTGTCGATCAGGTGATTTTTAATGATATCGACCGTCAGTTTTCTCAACACTGGGTCCTCGTCGTTCAGTAACATCAGTAAATGTTTTTCTTTACAGAATGTTTTCTGACGTAGCTCTTTGTAAATGGCCCTGTCCAGATCTTTCAGTTTTTTTTCATGTATATGCAGATCTTTGATCCTGTTGTCAGACAACACGTGTTTTAACAGATACCTGTGGAGTTTTTTAGAAGGTCTGTAGTGCGATTTATTTGCAGCTCGTGTGAGCACAGCATCAATGAGTGCGCTCACATGTTCTTCTTCATCATCATCATAATCGCTGACACTAATGCCAGATGATGATTTTTTCTCCAGTATCCGAAATATATTACTTCTAAATTCTTCTAAACGTGTTTCAGACATGGCTTTAGTTTGTTCGTCCTCGTCATCCTCGGCTCTAACGCACCACGAGAAGAACCTTGCCAGCAGGCTTTTACGGAAGAGGTGATCTTCAAATATGGAAATGATCACCTCTAGGTACGGCTGACCTACGGCTAGCGCAATGATCACGAGATCAGGGCTAATGTCCAGCCGCTTTGTTATGTCTTTAAAAATCACCTTTTCAAGTTTTTTAATCCCCCTGTGTGTGATTTTGAGAGGCTTTTGCTCAACTTGTGCCCACAGAGCTGTGAAGAGGCGCTGCTGAATCATTTCCGATGGCGACACCTTTGCCTCTTTGGAGGCACGTGTAATAACAGCATTTATTAGCTCTTTAACGAGCAGCTGTTCTTCTGACACCGGAGGTTCCTGGAGATCAACTGACTCTGGATCCCCCGGATTCTGTTGCTGGTTGCATGACTGAGGGTAGCACACACAGTGCTTCGATTTCCCCTCGTCGCTCCGTAAAATGTTTACGCCAGGGACGACACTACATTCAGAGTCGTCTTCAGTGGCGCAGCTTTGAATCGCATCGGTTGTTTCAATGGCAGAATTCATATTTTCAAATGATATAACTTTTTTACAATCTGGACTTGATTCTGAATTTTGTGTAAGTTGCTGAGTTTGTGTCTCAGACATTAATGCCTCTTACTCCCTCTTACTAAACTTACCTTGTGACTAACCCTGTGCAAATGGTTCTATTTATAGACTTTTACCAAGGTGATGTCACACAAGACATGAAAGGATCAAAGGGATTCTAGCGCTAAGCCCCGCCCACATCCGATATGACGGCGACGTGACGTTACCCTAGCGACCGCTATACAATGGCGATCCTCAGTTGTTGGGATTGAGTGAAACTTGTTTGGATTCAAACATGTAGCCTGCTGGTCCACTGCTTTAACCCACAGCAAATACTGTTAAAATCCTTCCTTTAAAGTTAGAATGTCAAGCGACCCCCCCTCCGACCCTCACCCACTGTGTTGTTGTCGGGTTTACGGCTGGTAAGCTATGCTAATTTAACTGTTTATGTAGCTTCACTCATTCACCTGCAGACACAGACGGCTATCAGAATGGTCACACGTCTTCTTAGAGGACGTTCCAGGTGAACACGCGCGGTGAGTTACAGCCAGCGAGGAGTCACGCAGTTTTTGCGTGCATGTCTGTGCTCGTGGACATTTGTGAGCAGAAACACTTATTATTAAATTATGCACTTACACTCAGAGTTAGAAATGAAATATTTGTATTAGAGGGAAGGAGTATAACAAACTATAAATGAAGCTAATTTGCACATTTTATTCTGCTTTTCTAATCAAAAAATTGTTAATGCAAGAAAAATATCCAAATATTAACAGGAAAATCTCAAACCAAACTCTTACCACCCCTCTGTAAAATCAATATTTAATATCAATGACTTACATGAAATACAGTTAAGTAATAAAATGAAAGAAAACAAGTGAGCACTACTGCATATAAACTCGACTAGATACATACACATATACACTTGTGCTAACAATTCAAGAAACATTTGGTATATTTTATATCCCCCCTCTGTCCTTTTTTCCGGATCCTTGTAGTACTTTGGTAGTAGTATTGTGGTCTTAGGAGCTGATGTGTCAGTGGAAATGAAAACAGCTAAACTGTGACAGCAAAATGTTAAGAATGCATATTCTCATCCAAGGTGGCATGCTGTGGCTTTTACAGAAATGCAAGCGGAGATGACCACCTCAATTTTTAGAAGCACTCCTTTAATAAAAGTAGCAATGAAACCACCTTACTACACATGAATCTGTATTATTGGCAAATTGCTCTTAAAGTATCAAGAGTATTCTGCAGAACACATTGTTCCCCATCGGTGTTATACGGTTATAAGGTTGGTCTGAATTTAAATGCTTCATATGCTGTTTGAGCTACAGCAGGGGTCCCCAATCCCAGTCCGCGAGGGCTGGTTTCCTGCAGGTTTTAGATGTGTCCTTGATCCACCACAGCTGATTTAAATGGATAAATTACCTTCTCAACACGTCTTGAAGTTCTCCAGAGGCCTGGTAACAAACTAATCATGTGATTCAGGTGTGTTGACCCAGGGTGAGATCTGAAACCTGCAGGGACACCGGCCCTCGCGGACTGGGATTGGGGACCCCTGATCTACAGTAATGTATTATATTCTAAAATGATGCTAAATGATAAAAATGAAGGTGTTGGCAAAACAGCTGGTTAAACTATCTTCAGCTAGAAACCTTCTGCTAAAGTAGACAGTGAATAATTTCTGTTCCATTTCTGTATTAAAGAGCTGTAAACCATATCACTGTCACGGTTTGGCATGGCAAACCGTGGGGGGTGTGGGGAAGGAGGACCCAGGCGCGGTGCTCTATGTACAAGCAGTACGTTTATTTACAGTGTGTGGAAATAACAACAATAAATCCCCGTGGTTTCCCCTGACTCCCGTGTCGTGTCTCTCCGTGACCAGTCCGTGTCTCAGTGCTCTCCGCTCCCGTGTCTCAGCACTCCTCGTGCTGGCTGCTGTCTGGCGCTCCACACTTCTCCTGGGGACACAATAGACGCAGCCGTCAGGACACATAACCGCGGGCATACATACACTAACTCAGTTCAAATGGATGACTAACGTGGAGACTCACGCAATGATCCCACGTCGGTGGGAGCTCCAAGACTCTCCTAAGTAGCACCCCCGACGAGGCCTGACCAGCAGCAGGTGTGTGGCTTCGGGTGTGGCCAGACCATCAGCAGGGCCACACCCACCAGGCCTGAAGGCACCCACTGAAACACATATACACACACACGCAAACAGGGAGAAGGACAGCAACACCAAATATACATACAATAATAATAATAATATAATTCATAACTGCTCAGGGACCCTGACAATCACTGATGAATATCACATTATCAACTTTGATCTTTTTAAGTCTAGGCCAGAGTTTTATGAACAGCCGTTGGGTGATGGCATCAACTTTTTCAGTAGAGGAAGGTGAACTGGCATTTTTATTGACACGTGTCACCACCTTCTTGATGCAGGCTTCCACAGATAACCTGTAATTTTCAGCCTCTTCAGCATCACACAGGGCTGGATTCTGCATAGTGTCGATCAGGTGATTTTTAATGATATCGACCGTCAGTTTTCTCAACACTGGGTCCTCGTTGTTCAGTAACATCAGTAAATGTTTTTCTTTACAGAATGTTTTCTGACGTAGCTCTTGGTAAATGGCCCGGTCGAGATCTTTCAGTTTATATACATGTATATGCAGATCTTTGATCCTGTTGTCAGACAACATGTGTTTTTTTGTGTGTCCCGTTTGGATCTTTAGCCATAAGAATTGTTGTCTTAAGGCCAAGAAAGATGCCAAGCGGATTTATTTTACCAAGTGGATCATCATGGCCTTGCCATATTGGTCCATTTGATTGACCTTTATTATAATTACAACACGTGTTTTAACAGGTACCTGTGGAGTTTTTTAGAAGGTCTGTAGTGCGAATTATTTTCAACACGTGTGAGCACAGCATCAATGAGTGCGCTCACATGTTCCTCTTCATCATCATCATAATCGCTGACACTAATGCCAGATGATGATTTTTTCCTCCACTATTGGAAATATATTACTTTTAAATTCTTCTAAACGTGTTTCAGACATGGCTTTAGTTTCTTTGTCCTCGTCATCCTCGGCTCTAACGCACCACGAGAAGAACCTTGCCAGCAGGTTTTTAACGGAAGTGGTGATCTTCAAATATGGAAATGATCACCTCTAGGTACGGCTGACCTACGGCTAGCGCAATGATCACGAGATCAGGGCTAATGTCCAGCCGCTTTGTTATGTCTTTAAAAATCACCTTTTCAAGTTTTTTAATCCCCCTGTGTGTGATTTTGAGAGGCTTTTGCTCAACTTGTGCCCACAGAGCTGTGAAGAGGCGCTGCTGAATCATGTCAGATGGCGACACCTTTGCGTCTTTGGAGGCACGTGAAAAATCTTAATTGCCCATTGTTTTTGGAAAAATCTAAATTGCCCATAGGTATGAGTGAATGTGAGTACGAATGTTTAGCCCTGTGACAGACTAGCGACCTGTCCAGGGCGTACCCTGCCTCTCGCCCTGAGATAGCTGCCATAGGCTCCAGCACCCCCTGCGACCCTGAAAAGGAAAAGCGGAAGTTAGGGGTGGGCAACTCCAGGCCTCGAGGGCCGGTGTCCCTGCAGGTTTTAGATGTGTCCTTGAACCAACACAGCTGATATAAATGGCTAAATTAGCTCCTGAAAATGTCCTGAAGTTCTCCAGAGGCCTGGTAACGAACTAATCATGCAATTCAGGTGTGTTGACCCAAGGCGAGATCTAAAACCTGCAGGACACCGGCCCTCGGGGCCTGGATTTGCCCACCCCTGGCGTAAGTGAATCGATGGATAGATACATACACATATACACTGTGCTAACAATTCAAGAAACATTTGGAATATTTTATATCCCTCCCCTCTTTGTCCCTTTTCCCTATGTCCTTGTAGTACTTCTATTTTGTGCCCACAGAGCTGTGAAGAGGCGCTGCTTAATCTGCAACAGCATCCTGCCATGCGATTGAATTCGTCCCTAACCTTTGGGAACCCTCACATAAATTTTATCGAATGGAAAAAGGTTAGCTTTCATCCTCCAGCTTCACTGTGTTTATGTTATGCTAACATAGCTGTATCGCTAGTGATCTCGTAGTACATCATTATGTACCAGCTAGTCCAACCTCAGTAACCCTAAAAAAAAAAAAAAAAAAAGTCACTGCTGTTTAGTTTTCTGTCTTCATTTATGTTGGAAGTGATAGCAGAGCTGTACGTTTAAATTTTTTCAAAACGTCTCTCAGTCAGAACATTATATATTATGTTTAGGTGGCCCTTTCGAGATTTTTTTCCATTGATGTGCAGATCTTTGATTGTGTCGTCAGACAACAGGTGTTTCGTCAAAGATACCTGTGGAGTTTTTTTTTTAGAAGGTTTGTAGTGCGATTTCTTTGTAGCCCGTGTGAGCACAGCATCAACACTGTAAAATTAATAAATACAAAAATAAAAAATTGTTGCGAAAACTTAAACTCAAGGCAACCCACTGCATTTAGATTTTTAGGTTCTGATGGATAACTTAGTTGAAGCAACTTTTCTCCTAAACTTGAAACCTAACATTTTGTTTTAAAAACGCATTTAGTGTTGCTAAAAAAAATTTTTTTTATATCAATTTGGGAACTTCAGGTTCATGCACAAGTTTTGCAAACAAAGTTATATGGTACTATTTACCTAAAAATGCAGCCAAGGCCTCAGGCATTTTTTATATAACCATCTAAATCTATTTACAGAACAATCAGGTGTTCTGCAGCAAATAAGAAGGCACACAAATTATTTGTGCCGGTCCAAAAAAAAAAAAGAAAAAAAAAGAAAAAAAAGTTTGTGTTCAGTATAAGACAGAAGAGAACAGCACAGGCCTAAACCCTGCAGGTCTGACAACAGGAGGTGTATCAGTCCTGTTTTCCCTGTGGGAACAGCGTTTACACTAGAATCTGCTTTTGATGGCTTTTTTGGAGCAAATGTGACATTCAGCAGTATAACTGACACAATACAAAACAATAACTACACTACACACTAACTCTAGCCTCCAAAAACGCTAAACATCACTAATGTCTCACATATGAAAACTTGCGTTCTCTTTCTTTTGCTCGCCGCTTTCCGTCGCGGGTGTCACTCCTAAAACTGCACCTTCTCCCTAAACAACCAAGTGCCGCATGTTGCCATATCATTTTTTTGATTGGCTGACATGGTAAATTCTAACACCAATCCGGTTGTTCAGTCTGACGTCACTAGCCGTGTCTGGACCTAAACTTCATACATAAGGCGCACCGGATTATAAGGCGCACTGTCAGTTTTTGAGAAAATTAAAGGATTTTGAGTGCGCCTTATGGTCTGAAAATTACAGTACAAATATCCTGTCACATTTGATCTCTGTGAGGTCAGAGGTCAAATTTACAAATTAGTACCTCTTATCTGTGACCTACTCCTACATGAAGTTTGTGTAATCAGAGTAAAACGCCTGTGCAATGTTTTTGTTGACTAACGTGGAGACTCACGAAATGATCCCGCGTCGGTGGGAGCTCCAAGACTCTCCCAAGTAGCTCCCCCGACGAGGCCTGACCAGCAGCAAGTGTGTGGCTTCGGGTGTGGCCAGACCATCAGCAGGGCCACACCCACCAGGCCTGAAGGCACCCACTGAAACACATATACACACACACACACACACACACACACACACACACACACACGCAAACAGGGAGAAGGACAGCAACACCAAATATACATACAATAATAATAATATAATTCATAACTGCTCAGGGACCCTGACAATCACCGATGAACATCACATTATCAACTTTGATCTTTTTAAGTCTAGGCCAGAGTTTTATGAACAGCCGTTGGGTGATGGCATCAACTTTTTCAGTAGAGGAAGGTGAACTGGCATTTTTATTGACACGTGTCACCACCTTCTTGATACAGGCTTCCACAGATAACCTGTAATTTTCAGCCTCTTCAGCATCACACAGGGCTGGATTCTGCATAGTGTCGATCAGGTGATTTTTAATGATATCGACCGTCAGTTTTCTCAACACTGGGTCCTCGTTGTTCAGTAACATCAGTAAATGTTTTTCTTTACAGAATGTTTTCTGACGTAGCTCTTTGTAAATGGCCCGGTCCAGATCTTTCAGGTTTTTTTTATGTATATGCAAATCTTTGATACTGTTGTCAGACAACACGTGTTTTGTTTTTGTTTTTTTCTTGTGTCCCGTTTGGATCTTTAGCCATCAGAATTGTTGTCTTAAGGCCAAGAAAGATGCCAAACGGATTTATTTTACCAAGTGGATCATCATGGCCTTGCCATATTGGTCCATTTGATTGACCTTTATTATAATTACTTAAATAAATTGAAACTGAAAATCCTGCGTCCAGATAAACAAAATCTACTTTTAGGGACTTACACAACAGTAACCAAGTATTTTCTGCCTGCGATCCATACAGCATGAAGAAAGAAGCTTGTGATGAAATGTTCACTTTCCAATACAGTGATGGCATGCTCCTTGAAAACCTTTACAATTACATCATCTGCATATTCATGGTCTAATTCCATGAATATGTATGACATCTGGCTCTTTCCATTTCTGTATTAAGGAGCTATAAACCATATCACATTATCAACTTTGATCTTTTTAAGTCTAGGCCAGAGTTTTATGAACAGCCGTTGGGTGATGGCATCAACTTTTTCCGTAGAGGAAGGTGAACTGGCATTTTTAATGACAAGTGTCACCACCTTCTTGATGCAGGCTTCCACAGATAACCTGTAATTTTCAGCCTCTTCAGCTTCACACAGGGCTGGATTCTGGGTCCTCCTCGTTCAATCCGGTTGTTCAGTCTGACGTCACTAGCCGTGTCTGGACCTAAACTCCGCTGCAGGTTCACATGTCAAACGATCACTATGGCATTACTGAGAGTTGAAAAACTGTCTAAAGTCTTTCATCTTTAATAAAATGATCAGCGTTCTGTTCTACCAGGTGTAACAATTGAGTTTAACATCCAGGCACCCATGAAAACGAAATTTATGACATTTAACGGAGTTAGAAGTTAGCAGGGAGTTAGCTCGCTAGCTTCTATCTAAATACAATATAGCATGTCCTGACTGCGGGGTTTTGGAAACAAATTAAACCCTACAGCTGTTATCACTTCCAGCATAAATGAAGACAGGAAACTAAACAGCAGTGACGTTTGTAGGGTTACTGAAGTTGGGCTAGCTGGTATATAATGATGTGCTACGTGACCGCTAGCGACACAGCTATGTTAGCATAATATAAACAAGCTAACTTTTTTTCCCCCACTCGATAAAGTTAACGTGAGTGTTCTCGGTGGAGGACTCCACCACCCCGTTCACACAGAAACTAAACCACATTTTTTTGGCTAAATATGATTTGAACAAATTAAACAACATGGCAGCGGGGGCCCCCGAAATTATTTATTTATTTTAAAAAGCGGTGGGGGGTTTGCCATGAGCGAGCTAGCTTATTTTGTCGGGTTTCTTTCGTTCGGTGGTATGGCGAACACCCCCTACATGAAATACACGTAGGGGGTGTCGTGGAGGCTTGTCAGACATGAGCGCGCCTGTTTGGAAGGGATGCTTGTCGGATTTACATTATTTTGTGACATGGCGATTTTTATACGAAAACTTTAAAGCACTATTTCATGATGGAAAACATTAAAGTTGCTCACGAGGGCATTCAAGCAGCACGATTGAGTAAAACAGTCTAGGGGGGATCTTAAATGAGGTAGTAAACACATATAAATGCACATTAAAAGAAACAGTACTTGCCTTCAGAAAGTTGAGATGAACACCTTAGCTGCATCCAGCTCCTGGCGTAAAAAGCCTCGTGTTCGCATTAAGGCAGACGGCCAGGTGGCTTTCAGTCCTTGCAAAAGTGCATCGTAGACCCCGTAGTATCCAAAAATATGACATGCGCATGCGTGCTCAGGCACAGAAAGGCGCCAACAGCTTCAACTCATATAAAACTTGAATGGACTACTTGCACTAACACTTCCGCGTTCTATGCTGGCAAAATGAATGAATTCAAGTTTTACATGAGTTGAAGCTGTTGGCGCCTTTCTGTGCCTGAGCACGCATGCGCATGTCATATTTTTGGATACTACGGGGTCTACGATGCACTTTTGCAAGGACTGAAAGCCACCTGGCCGTCTGCCTTAATGCGAACACGAGGCTTTTTACGCCAGGAGCTGGATGCAGCTAAGGTGTTCATCTCAACTTTCTGAAGGCAAGTACTGTTTCTTTTAATGTGCATTTATATGTGTTTACTACCTCATTTAAGATCCCCCCTAGACTGTTTTACTCAATCGTGCTGCTTGAATGCCCTCGTGAGCAACTTTAATGTTTTCCATCATGAAATAGTGCTTTAAAGTTTTCGTATAAAAATCGCCATGTCACAAAATAATGTAAATCCGACAAGCATCCCTTCCAAACAGGCGCGTTCATGTCTGACAAGCCTCCACGACACCCCCTACGTGTATTTCATGTAGGGGGTGTTCGCCATACCACCGAACGAAAGAAACCCGACAAAATAAGCTAGCTCGCTCATGGCAAACCCCCCACCGCTTTTTAAAATAAATAAATAATTTCGGGGGCCCCCGCTGCCATGTTGTTTAATTTGTTCAAATCATATTTAGCCAAAAAAATGTGGTTTAGTTTCTGTGTGAACGGGGTGGTGGAGTCCTCCACCGAGAACACTCACGTTAACTTTATCGAGTGGGGGGAAAAAAGTTAGCTTGTTTATATTATGCTAACATAGCTGTGTCGCTAGCGGTCACGTAGCACATCATTATATACCAGCTAGCCCAACTTCAGTAACCCTACAAACGTCACTGCTTTTTAGTTTCCTGTCTTCATTTATGCTGGAAGTGATAACAGAGCTGTAGGTTTTAATTTGTTTCCAAAACCCCGCAGTCAGGACATGCTATATTGTATTTAGATAGAAGTTAGCAGGGAGTTAGCTCGCTAGCTTCTAACTCCGTTAAATGTCATAAATTCCGTTTTCATGGGTGCCTGGATGTTAAACTCAATTGTTACACCTGGTAGAACAGAACGCTGATCATTTTATTAAAGATGAAAGACTTTAGACAGTTTTTCAACTCTCAGTAATGCCATAGTGATCGTTTGATATGTGAACCTGCAGCGGAGTTTAGGTCCAGACACGGCTAGTGACGTCAGACTGAACAACCGGATTGGTGTTAGAATTTACCATGTCAGCCAATCAAAAAAATGATATGGCAACATGCGGCACTTGGTTGTTTAGGGAGAAGGTGCAGTTTTAGGAGTGACACCCGCGACGGAAAGCGGCGAGCAAAAGAAAGAGAGCGCAAGTTTTCATATGTGAGACATTAGTGATGTTTAGCGTTTTTGGAGGCTAGAGTTGGTGTGTAGTGTAGTTATTGTTTTGTATTGTGTCAGTTATACTGCTGAATGTCACATTTGCTCCAAAAAAGCCATCAAAAGCAGATTCTAGTGTAAACGCTGTTCCCACAGGGAAAACAGGACTGATACACCTCCTGTTGTCAGACCTGCAGGGTTTAGGCCTGTGCTGTTCTCTTCTGTCTTATACTGAACACAAACTTTTTTTTTTCTTTTTTTTCTTTCTTTTTTTTTTTTTGGACCGGCACAAATAATTTGTGTGCCTTCTTATTTGCTGCAGAACACCTGATTGTTCTGTAAATAGATTTAGATGGTTATATAAAAAATGCCTGAGGCCTTGGCTGCATTTTTAGGTAAATAGTACCATATAACTTTGTTTGCAAAACTTGTGCATGAACCTGAAGTTCCCAAATTGATATAAAAATAATTTTTTTTTTAGCAACAACACTAAATGCGTTTTTAAAACAAAATGTTAGGTTTCAAGTTTAGGAGAAAAGTTGCTTCAACTAAGTTATCCATCAGAACCTAAAAATCTAAATGCAGTGGGTTGCCTTGAGTTTAAGTTTTCGCAACAATTTTTTATTTTTGTATTTATTAATTTTACAGTGTTGATGCTGTGCTCACACGGGCTACAAAGAAATCGCACTACAAACCTTCTAAAAAAAACTCCACAGGTATCTTTGAAGAAACACCTGTTGTCTGACGACACAATCAAAGATCTGCACATCAATGGAAAAAAAATCTCGAAAGGGCCACCTAAACATAATATATAATGTTCTGACTGAGAGACGTTTTGAAAAAATTTAAACGTACAGCTCTGCTATCACTTCCAACATAAATGAAGACAGAAAACTAAACAGCAGTGACTTTTTTTTTTTTTTTAGGGTTACTGAGGTTGGACTAGCTGGTACATAATGATGTACTACGAGATCACTAGCGATACAGCTATGTTAGCATAACATAAACACAGTGAAGCTGGAGGATGAAAGCTAACCTTTTTCCATTCGATAAAATTTATGTGAGGGTTCCCAAAGGTTAGGGACGAATTCAATCGCATGGCAGGATGCTGTTGCAGATTAAACAGCGCCTCTTCACAGCTCTGTGGGCACAAAATAGAAGTACTACAGGGACATAGGGAAAAGGGACAAAGAGGGGAGGGATATAAAATATTCCAAATGTTTCTTGAATTGTTAGCACAGTGTATATGTGTATGTATCTATCCATCGATTCACTTACGCCAGGGGTGGGCAAATCCAGGCCCCGAGGGCCGGTGTCCTGCAGGTTTTAGATCTCGCCTTGGGTCAACACACCTGAATCGCATGATTAGTTCGTTACCAGGCCTCTGGAGAACTTCAGGACATTTTCAGGAGCTAATTTAGCCATTTATATCAGCTGTGTTGGTTCAAGGACACATCTAAAACCTGCAGGGACACCGGCCCTCGAGGCCTGGAGTTGCCCACCCCTAACTTCCGCTTTTCCTTTTCAGGGTCGCAGGGGGTGCTGGAGCCTATGGCAGCTATCTCAGGGCGAGAGGCAGGGTACGCCCTGGACAGGTCGCTAGTCTGTCACAGGGCTAAACATTCGTACTCACATTCACTCATACCTATGGGCAATTTAGATTTTTCCAAAAACAATGGGCAATTAAGATTTTTCACGTGCCTCCAAAGACGCAAAGGTGTCGCCATCTGACATGATTCAGCAGCGCCTCTTCACAGCTCTGTGGGCACAAGTTGAGCAAAAACCTCTCAAAATCACACACAGGGGGATTAAAAAACTTGAAAAGGTGATTTTTAAAGACATCAAAGCGGCTGGACATTAGCCCTGATCTCGTGATCATTGCGCTAGCCGTAGGTCAGCCGTACCTAGAGGTGATCATTTCCATATTTGAAGATCACCACTTCGGTAAAAACCTGCTGGCAAGGTTCTTCTCGTGGTGCGTTAGAGCCGAGGATGACGAGGACAAAGAAACTAAAGCCATGTCTGAAACACGTTTAGAAGAATTTAAAAGTAATATATTTCGGATACTGGAGAAAAAATCATCATCTGGCATTAGTGTCAGCGATTATGATGATGATGGAGAGGAACATGTGAGCGCACTCATTGATGCTGTGCTCACACGTGTTGAAAATAATTCGCACTACAGACCTTCTAAAAAAAACTCCACAGGTACCTGTTAAAACACGTGTTGTAATTATAATAAAGGTCAATCAAATGGACCAATATGGCAAGGCCATGATGATCCACTTGGTAAAATAAATCCGCTTGGCATCTTTCTTGGCCTTAAGACAACAATTCTTATGGCTAAAGATCCAAACGGGACACACAAAAAAACACATGTTGTCTGACAACAGGATCAAAGATCTGCATATACATGAAAAAAAACTGAAAGATCTGGACAGGGCCATTTACCAAGAGCTACGTCAGAAAACATTCTGTAAAGAAAAACATTTACTGATGTTACTGAACGACGAGGACCCAGTGTTGAGAAAACTGACGGTCGATATCATTAAAAATCACCTGATCGACACTATGCAGAATCCAGCCCTGTGTGATGCTGAAGAGGCTGAAAATTACAGGTTATCTGTGGAAGCCTGTATCAAGAAGGTGGTGACACGTGTCAATAAAAATGCCAGTTCACCTTCCTCTACTGAAAAAGTTGATGCCATCACCCAACGGCTGTTCATAAAACTCTGGCCTAGACTTAAAAAGATCAAAGTTGATAATGTGATATTCATCAGTGATTGTCAGGGTCCCTGAGCAGTTATGAATTATATTATTATTATTATTGTATGTATATTTGGTGTTGCTTTCCTTCTCCCTGTTTGCGTGTGTGTGTATATGTGTTTCAGTGGGCGCCTTCAGGCCTGGTGGGTGTGGCCCTGCTGATGGTCTGGCCACACCCGAAGCCACACACCTGCTGCTGGTCAGGCCTCGTCGGGGGTGCTACTTAGGAGAGTCTTGGAGCTCCCACCGACGCGGGATCATTGCGTGAGTCTCCACGTTAGTCATCCATTTGAACTGAGTTAGTGTATGTATGCCCGCGGTTATGTGTCCTGACGGCTGCGTCTATTGTGTCCCCAGGAGAAGTGTGGAGCGCCAGACAGCAGCCAGCACGAGGAGTGCTGAGACACGGGAGCGGAGAGCACTGAGACACGGACTGGTCACGGAGAGACACGACACGGGAGTCAGGGGAAACCACGGGGATTTATTGTTGTTATTTCCACACACTGTAAATAAACGTACTGCTTGTACATAGAGCACCGCGCCTGGGTCCTCCTTCCCCACACCCCCCACGGTTTGCCATGCCAAACCGTGACAGTGATATGGTTTACAGCTCTTTAATACAGAAATGGAACAGAAATTATTCACTGTCTACTTTAGCAGAAGGTTTTTAGCTGAAGATAGTTTAACCAGCTGTACCTATCCGCTGGAACGTTAAAGACAATACAATTACACTGCAAAGCAAGACAAGTAGGCAAAGTTCTTCATGTTACTCGTGCACGGGAGAGACCGGACAGAGCGCCGTTCCTTCGTCTGACCCCAGTTGCTCTCGTCTGTCCTCCCGTACCACTGTCCTTTTATTGAGGTTACATGAATATGCATAGGTTCATTAACATACGACGTCTACATACAAACAAAGAGTACCTTGCCTGTGTGTGTGTGGTGTGTGTGTTGCTGATCAAAGGGTCAAACATCCTTGGTCAGGAAGAGGGTAGACTAGACCCCCCCCCGGTGAGGAAGTCCAGAAGTTCATCTAAACAGAAAAGCACTTAGACTAGAACAGACGTAGCTACGTTAATCCTACCATAAAACAATTAAGACAAGATGCAACCTCTTCCCATGCTCCCAGGATGTAGGTGTGGAATACACACCAAGCCTTTTGTAGCCTGCTAGAGATCACACCTCCTGTCACTACACAATTGATTATACACCTCTAAGAATATATGGTTAAATATTTCTAAGCATAAATGACAATCAACAATACAAACTCTAACACCTTCATTTTTATCATTTAGCATCATTTTAGAATATAATACATTACTGTAGATCAGGGGTCCCCAATCCCAGTCCGCGAGGGCCGGTGTCCCTGCAGGTTTCAGATCTCACCCTGGGTCAACACACCTGAATCACATGATTAGTTTGTTACCAGGCCTCTGGAGAACTTCAAGACGTGTTGAGAAGGTAATTTATCCATTTAAATCAGCTGTGGTGGATCAAGGACACATCTAAAACCTGCAGGAAACCAGCCCTCGCGGACTGGGATTGGGGACCCCTGCTGTAGCTCAAACAGCATATGAAGCATTTAAATTCAGACCAACCTTGTAACCGTATAACACCGATGGGGAACAATGTGTTCTGCAGAATACTCTTGATACTTTAAGAGCAATTTGCCAATAATACAGATTCATGTGTAGTAAGGTGGTTTCATTGCTACTTTTATTAAAGGAGTGCTTCTAAAAATTGAGGTGGTCATCTCCGCTTGCATTTCTGTAAAAGCCACAGCATGCCACCTTGGATGAGAATATGCATTCTTAACATTTTGCTGTCACAGTTTAGCTGTTTTCATTTCCACTGACACATCAGCTCCTAAGACCACAATACTACTACCAAAGTACTACAAGGATCCGGAAACAAGGACAGAGGGGGGATATAAAATATACCAAATGTTTCTTGAATTGTTAGCACAAGTGTATATGTGTATGTATCTAGTCGAGTTTATATGCAGTAGTGCTCACTTGTTTTCTTTCATTTTATTACTTAACTGTATTTCATGTAAGTCATTGATATTAAATATTGATTTTACAGAGGGGTGGTAAGAGTTTGGTTTGAGATTTTCCTGTTAATATTTGGATATTTTTCTTGCATTAACAATTTTTTGATTAGAAAAGCAGAATAAAATGTGCAAATTAGCTTCATTTATAGTTTGTTATACTCCTTCCCTCTAATACAAATATTTCATTTCTAACTCTGAGTGTAAGTGCATAATTTAATAATAAGTGTTTCTGCTCACAAATGTCCACGAGCACAGACATGCACGCAAAAACTGCGTGACTCCTCGCTGGCTGTAACTCACCGCGCGTGTTCACCTGGAACGTCCTCTAAGAAGACGTGTGACCATTCTGATAGCCGTCTGTGTCTGCAGGTGAATGAGTGAAGCTACATAAACAGTTAAATTAGCATAGCTTACCAGCCGTAAACCCGACAACAACACAGTGGGTGAGGGTCGGAGGGGGGGTCGCTTGACATTCTAACTTTAAAGGAAGGATTTTAACAGTATTTGCTGTGGGTTAAAGCAGTGGACCAGCAGGCTACATGTTTGAATCCAAACAAGTTTCACTCAATCCCAACAACTGAGGATCGCCATTGTATAGCGGTCGCTAGGGTAACGTCACGTCGCCGTCATATCGGATGTGGGCGGGGCTTAGCGCTAGAATCCCTTTGATCCTTTCATGTCTTGTGTGACATCACCTTGGTAAAAGTCTATAAATAGAACCATTTGCACAGGGTTAGTCACAAGGTAAGTTTAGTAAGAGGGAGTAAGAGGCATTAATGTCTGAGACACAAACTCAGCAACTTACACAAAATTCAGAATCAAGTCCAGATTGTAAAAAAGTTATATCATTTGAAAATATGAATTCTGCCATTGAAACAACCGATGCGATTCAAAGCTGCGCCACTGAAGACGACTCTGAATGTAGTGTCGTCCCTGGCGTAAACATTTTACGGAGCGACGAGGGGAAATCGAAGCACTGTGTGTGCTACCCTCAGTCATGCAACCAGCAACAGAATCCGGGGGATCCAGAGTCAGTTGATCTCCAGGAACCTCCGGTGTCAGAAGAACAGCTGCTCGTTAAAGAGCTAATAAATGCTGTTATTACACGTGCCTCCAAAGAGGCAAAGGTGTCGCCATCGGAAATGATTCAGCAGCGCCTCTTCACAGCTCTGTGGGCACAAGTTGAGCAAAAGCCTCTCAAAATCACACACAGGGGGATTAAAAAACTTGAAAAGGTGATTTTTAAAGACATAACAAAGCGGCTGGACATTAGCCCTGATCTCGTGATCATTGCGCTAGCCGTAGGTCAGCCGTACCTAGAGGTGATCATTTCCATATTTGAAGATCACCTCTTCCGTAAAAGCCTGCTGGCAAGGTTCTTCTCGTGGTGCGTTAGAGCCGAGGATGACGAGGACGAACAAACTAAAGCCATGTCTGAAACACGTTTAGAAGAATTTAGAAGTAATATATTTCGGATACTGGAGAAAAAATCATCATCTGGCATTAGTGTCAGCGATTATGATGATGATGAAGAAGAACATGTGAGCGCACTCATTGATGCTGTGCTCACACGAGCTGCAAATAAATCGCACTACAGACCTTCTAAAAAACTCCACAGGTATCTGTTAAAACACGTGTTGTCTGACAACAGGATCAAAGATCTGCATATACATGAAAAAAAACTGAAAGATCTGGACAGGGCCATTTACAAAGAGCTACGTCAGAAAACATTCTGTAAAGAAAAACATTTACTGATGTTACTGAACGACGAGGACCCAGTGTTGAGAAAACTGACGGTCGATATCATTAAAAATCACCTGATCGACACTATGCAGAATCCAGCCCTGTGTGATGCTGAAGAGGCTGAAAATTACAGGTTATCTGTAGAAGCCTGCATCAAGAAGGTGGTGACACGTGTCAATAAAAATGCCAGTTCACCTTCCTCTACTGAAAAAGTTGATGCCATCACCCAACGGCTGTTCATAAAACTCTGGCCTAGACTTAAAAAGATCAAAGTTGATAATGTGATGTTCATCAGTGATATGGTTTACAGCTCTTTAATACAGAAATGGAAAGAGCCAGATGTCATACTGACATTCATGGAATTAGACCATGAATATGCAGATGATATAATTATAAAGGTTTTCAAGGAGCATGCCATCACTGTATTGGAAAGTGAACATTTCATGACAAGCTTCTTTCTCTGTGCGGGTCATGCTGTATGGATCGCAGGCAGAAAATACTTGGTTACTGTTATGTAAGATCCTAAAAGTAGATTCTGTTCATCTGGACGTAGCATTTTCAGTTTCAATTTATTTAACATCTAATCGAGTCATTTTAAAAACCCTTGACCGGTCGAGGCAGATGGCCGTTCCTCACTGAGCCTGGTTCTGCCGGAGTTTTCTCCCTGTTAAAAGGAAGTTTTTACTCCCCACCGTCGCCTAGTGCTTGCTCAGAGGGAATTGTCAAATTATTGGGGTTTTGTTTTGTGCCATCTAATACACAACTTATCGTATTGGGCACTCTAAATGTATTTTTAATCAATAAAAAGATCCAAAAAAGATTATATTGTGAATTCTGCGTGTTTTCATTGTCACACAAATGTATACATTTTCAGCTTAGACTGAACGTGTTTGTTTGTCATTCCTTTCAAATCAAAGATTTTAGTAGCAATTATTGTATTAAAACATTGCACAGGCGTTTTACTCTGATTACACAAACCTTATGTAGGAGTAGGTCACAGATAAGAGGTACTAATTTGTAAATTTGACCTCTGACCTCACAGAGATCAAATGTGACAGGATATTTGTGCTGTAATTTTCAGACTGTAAGGATTATTTGTATGTAAACTATAATTTCATATTAAGAATCCACATCAACACATTCTCACTCTCAAAGTGTAAAATGTTACACTATAGGTGACAAATCGTCAGTATGTTACGCTTTTGGCCACCCAACATGTCCCTGTGTTACTTGTTCGGAAAAATGAGGAAACATGAGAACCATTTCGAATCAATCTACACGTGTATGTTTATTTTACTGTAATTGCTTTGGAAAACACTATCTAACACGATTAGGTTATGATACGGGTTAGGATTAAGGTTAGGGTTATGGCTGGAATACACAGCTGGAACGTGTATTACACCGGGAGCGTCATTCTATTGGATGTCATCCACAATCCGGCGCGTATCAAATAGATGCGGAAGGTTACCTTTCACGTGTCTATGGGACACCTCGGAGCGCGACTAATGGTCGGTATGTTACACGTCGGGAATGAGAACGGGCTGTCCACATATATTGGTATGTCATCTACTAAATTTTGCCAATACAAACAATGGCAGTAATGAATTAATTCATCAATATAATAATTAATATATATAAATATAAAAACACATTTACAAAAAAAAATTATTCACTGTCTACTTTAGCAGAAGGTTTCTAGCTGAAGATAGTTTAACCAGCTGTTTTGCCAACACCTTCATTTTTATCATTTAGCATCATTTTAGAATATAATACATTACTGTAGATCAGGGGTCCCCAATCCCAGTCCGCGAGGGCCGGTGTCCCTGCAGGTTTCAGATCTCACCCTGGGTCAACACACCTGAATCACATGATTAGTTTGTTACCAGGCCTCTGGAGAACTTCAAGACGTGTTGAGAAGGTAATTTATCCATTTAAATCAGCTGTGGTGGATCAAGGACACATCTAAAACCTGCAGGAAACCAGCCCTCGCGGACTGGGATTGGGGACCCCTGCTGTAGCTCAAACAGCATATGAAGCATTTAAATTCAGACCAACCTTGTAACCGTATAACACCGATGGGGAACAATGTGTTCTGCAGAATACTCTTGATACTTTAAGAGCAATTTGCCAATAATACAGATTCATGTGTAGTAAGGTGGTTTCATTGCTACTTTTATTAAAGGAGTGCTTCTAAAAATTGAGGTGGTCATCTCCGCTTGCATTTCTGTAAAAGCCACAGCATGCCACCTTGGATGAGAATATGCATTCTTAACATTTTGCTGTCACAGTTTAGCTGTTTTCATTTCCACTGACACATCAGCTCCTAAGACCACAATACTACTACCAAAGTACTACAAGGATCCGGAAAAAAGGACAGAGGGGGGATATAAAATATACCAAATGTTTCTTGAATTGTTAGCACAAGTGTATATGTGTATGTATCTAGTCGAGTTTATATGCAGTAGTGCTCACTTGTTTTCTTTCATTTTATTACTTAACTGTATTTCATGTAAGTCATTGATATTAAATATTGATTTTACAGAGGGGTGGTAAGAGTTTGGTTTGAGATTTTCCTGTTAATATTTGGATATTTTTCTTGCATTAACAATTTTTTGATTAGAAAAGCAGAATAAAATGTGCAAATTAGCTTCATTTATAGTTTGTTATACTCCTTCCCTCTAATACAAATATTTCATTTCTAACTCTGAGTGTAAGTGCATAATTTAATAATAAGTGTTTCTGCTCACAAATGTCCACGAGCACAGACATGCACGCAAAAACTGCGTGACTCCTCGCTGGCTGTAACTCACCGCGCGTGTTCACCTGGAACGTCCTCTAAGAAGACGTGTGACCATTCTGATAGCCGTCTGTGTCTGCAGGTGAATGAGTGAAGCTACATAAACAGTTAAATTAGCATAGCTTACCAGCCGTAAACCCGACAACAACACAGTGGGTGAGGGTCGGAGGGGGGGTCGCTTGACATTCTAACTTTAAAGGAAGGATTTTAACAGTATTTGCTGTGGGTTAAAGCAGTGGACCAGCAGGCTACATGTTTGAATCCAAACAAGTTTCACTCAATCCCAACAACTGAGGATCGCCATTGTATAGCGGTCGCTAGGGTAACGTCACGTCGCCGTCATATCGGATGTGGGCGGGGCTTAGCGCTAGAATCCCTTTGATCCTTTCATGTCTTGTGTGACATCACCTTGGTAAAAGTCTATAAATAGAACCATTTGCACAGGGTTAGTCACAAGGTAAGTTTAGTAAGAGGGAGTAAGAGGCATTAATGTCTGAGACACAAACTCAGCAACTTACACAAAATTCAGAATCAAGTCCAGATTGTAAAAAAGTTATATCATTTGAAAATATGAATTCTGCCATTGAAACAACCGATGCGATTCAAAGCTGCGCCACTGAAGACGACTCTGAATGTAGTGTCGTCCCTGGCGTAAACATTTTACGGAGCGACGAGGGGAAATCGAAGCACTGTGTGTGCTACCCTCAGTCATGCAACCAGCAACAGAATCCGGGGGATCCAGAGTCAGTTGATCTCCAGGAACCTCCGGTGTCAGAAGAACAGCTGCTCGTTAAAGAGCTAATAAATGCTGTTATTACACGTGCCTCCAAAGAGGCAAAGGTGTCGCCATCGGAAATGATTCAGCAGCGCCTCTTCACAGCTCTGTGGGCACAAGTTGAGCAAAAGCCTCTCAAAATCACACACAGGGGGATTAAAAAACTTGAAAAGGTGATTTTTAAAGACATAACAAAGCGGCTGGACATTAGCCCTGATCTCGTGATCATTGCGCTAGCCGTAGGTCAGCCGTACCTAGAGGTGATCATTTCCATATTTGAAGATCACCTCTTCCGTAAAAGCCTGCTGGCAAGGTTCTTCTCGTGGTGCGTTAGAGCCGAGGATGACGAGGACGAACAAACTAAAGCCATGTCTGAAACACGTTTAGAAGAATTTAGAAGTAATATATTTCGGATACTGGAGAAAAAATCATCATCTGGCATTAGTGTCAGCGATTATGATGATGATGAAGAAGAACATGTGAGCGCACTCATTGATGCTGTGCTCACACGAGCTGCAAATAAATCGCACTACAGACCTTCTAAAAAACTCCACAGGTATCTGTTAAAACACGTGTTGTCTGACAACAGGATCAAAGATCTGCATATACATGAAAAAAAACTGAAAGATCTGGACAGGGCCATTTACCAAGAGCTACGTCAGAAAACATTCTGTAAAGAAAAACATTTACTGATGTTACTGAACGACAAGGACCCAGTGTTGAGAAAACTGACGGTCGATATCATTAAAAATCACCTGATCGACACTATGCAGAATCCAGCCCTGTGTGATGCTGAAGAGGCTGAAAATTACAGGTTATCTGTAGAAGCCTGCATCAAGAAGGTGGTGACACGTGTCAATAAAAATGCCAGTTCACCTTCCTCTACTGAAAAAGTTGATGCCATCACCCAACGGCTGTTCATAAAACTCTGGCCTAGACTTAAAAAGATCAAAGTTGATAATGTGATGTTCATCAGTGATATGGTTTACAGCTCTTTAATACAGAAATGGAAAGAGCCAGATGTCATACTGACATTCATGGAATTAGACCATGAATATGCAGATGATATAATTATAAAGGTTTTCAAGGAGCATGCCATCACTGTATTGGAAAGTGAACATTTCATGACAAGCTTCTTTCTCTGTGCGGGTCATGCTGTATGGATCGCAGGCAGAAAATACTTGGTTACTGTTATGTAAGATCCTAAAAGTAGATTCTGTTCATCTGGACGTAGCATTTTCAGTTTCAATTTATTTAACATCTAATCGAGTCATTTTAAAAACCCTTGACCGGTCGAGGCAGATGGCCGTTCCTCACTGAGCCTGGTTCTGCCGGAGTTTTCTCCCTGTTAAAAGGAAGTTTTTACTCCCCACCGTCGCCCAGTGCTTGCTCAGAGGGAATTGTCAAATTATTGGGGTTTTGTTTTGTGCCATCTAATACACAACTTATCGTATTGGGCACTCTAAATGTATTTTTAATCAATAAAAAGATCCAAAAAAGATTATATTGTGAATTCTGCGTGTTTTCATTGTCACACAAATGTATACATTTTCAGCTTAGACTGAACGTGTTTGTTTGTCATTCCTTTCAAATCAAAGATTTTAGTAGCAATTATTGTATTAAAACATTGCACAGGCGTTTTACTCTGATTACACAAACCTTATGTAGGAGTAGGTCACAGATAAGAGGTACTAATTTGTAAATTTGACCTCTGACCTCACAGAGATCAAATGTGACAGGATATTTGTGCTGTAATTTTCAGACTGTAAGGATTATTTGTATGTAAACTATAATTTCATATTAAGAATCCACATCAACACATTCTCACTCTCAAAGTGTAAAATGTTACACTATAGGTGACAAATCGTCAGTATGTTACGCTTTTGGCCACCCAACATGTCCCTGTGTTACTTGTTCGGAAAAATGAGGAAACATGAGAACCATTTCGAATCAATCTACACGTGTATGTTTATTTTACTGTAATTGCTTTGGAAAACACTATCTAACACGATTAGGTTATGATACGGGTTAGGATTAAGGTTAGGGTTATGGCTGGAATACACAGCTGGAACGTGTATTACACCGGGAGCGTCATTCTATTGGATGTCATCCACAATCCGGCGTGTATCAAATAGATGCGGAAGGTTACCTTTCACGTGTCTATGGGACACCTCGGAGCGCGACTAATGGTCGGTATGTTACACGTCGGGAATGAGAACGGGCTGTCCACATATATTGGTATGTCATCTACTAAATTTTGCCAATACAAACAATGGCAGTAATGAATTAATTCATCAATATAATAATTAATATATATAAATATAAAAACACATTTACAAAAAAAAATTATTCACTGTCTACTTTAGCAGAAGGTTTCTAGCTGAAGATAGTTTAACCAGCTGTTTTGCCAACACCTTCATTTTTATCATTTAGCATCATTTTAGAATATAATACATTACTGTAGATCAGGGGTCCCCAATCCCAGTCCGCGAGGGCCGGTGTCCCTGCAGGTTTCAGATCTCACCCTGGGTCAACACACCTGAATCACATGATTAGTTTGTTACCAGGCCTCTGGAGAACTTCAAGACGTGTTGAGAAGGTAATTTATCCATTTAAATCAGCTGTGGTGGATCAAGGACACATCTAAAACCTGCAGGAAACCAGCCCTCGCGGACTGGGATTGGGGACCCCTGCTGTAGCTCAAACAGCATATGAAGCATTTAAATTCAGACCAACCTTGTAACCGTATAACACCGATGGGGAACAATGTGTTCTGCAGAATACTCTTGATACTTTAAGAGCAATTTGCCAATAATACAGATTCATGTGTAGTAAGGTGGTTTCATTGCTACTTTTATTAAAGGAGTGCTTCTAAAAATTGAGGTGGTCATCTCCGCTTGCATTTCTGTAAAAGCCACAGCATGCCACCTTGGATGAGAATATGCATTCTTAACATTTTGCTGTCACAGTTTAGCTGTTTTCATTTCCACTGACACATCAGCTCCTAAGACCACAATACTACTACCAAAGTACTACAAGGATCCGGAAAAAAGGACAGAGGGGGGATATAAAATATACCAAATGTTTCTTGAATTGTTAGCACAAGTGTATATGTGTATGTATCTAGTCGAGTTTATATGCAGTAGTGCTCACTTGTTTTCTTTCATTTTATTACTTAACTGTATTTCATGTAAGTCATTGATATTAAATATTGATTTTACAGAGGGGTGGTAAGAGTTTGGTTTGAGATTTTCCTGTTAATATTTGGATATTTTTCTTGCATTAACAATTTTTTGATTAGAAAAGCAGAATAAAATGTGCAAATTAGCTTCATTTATAGTTTGTTATACTCCTTCCCTCTAATACAAATATTTCATTTCTAACTCTGAGTGTAAGTGCATAATTTAATAATAAGTGTTTCTGCTCACAAATGTCCACGAGCACAGACATGCACGCAAAAACTGCGTGACTCCTCGCTGGCTG
Source organism: Astatotilapia calliptera (assembly GCF_964374335.1). Taxonomy (NCBI): domain Eukaryota; kingdom Metazoa; phylum Chordata; class Actinopteri; order Cichliformes; family Cichlidae; genus Astatotilapia; species Astatotilapia calliptera. Next base: position 7,091,660 of record NC_137442.1, on the reverse strand, counting down.
TAACTCACCGCGCGTGTTCACCTGGAACGTCCTCTAAGAAGACGTGTGACCATTCTGATAGCCGTCTGTGTCTGCAGGTGAATGAGTGAAGCTACATAAACAGTTAAATTAGCATAGCTTACCAGCCGTAAACCCGACAACAACACAGTGGGTGAGGGTCGGAGGGGGGGTCGCTTGACATTCTAACTTTAAAGGAAGGATTTTAACAGTATTTGCTGTGGGTTAAAGCAGTGGACCAGCAGGCTACATGTTTGAATCCAAACAAGTTTCACTCAATCCCAACAACTGAGGATCGCCATTGTATAGCGGTCGCTAGGGTAACGTCACGTCGCCGTCATATCGGATGTGGGCGGGGCTTAGCGCTAGAATCCCTTTGATCCTTTCATGTCTTGTGTGACATCACCTTGGTAAAAGTCTATAAATAGAACCATTTGCACAGGGTTAGTCACAAGGTAAGTTTAGTAAGAGGGAGTAAGAGGCATTAATGTCTGAGACACAAACTCAGCAACTTACACAAAATTCAGAATCAAGTCCAGATTGTAAAAAAGTTATATCATTTGAAAATATGAATTCTGCCATTGAAACAACCGATGCGATTCAAAGCTGCGCCACTGAAGACGACTCTGAATGTAGTGTCGTCCCTGGCGTAAACATTTTACGGAGCGACGAGGGGAAATCGAAGCACTGTGTGTGCTACCCTCAGTCATGCAACCAGCAACAGAATCCGGGGGATCCAGAGTCAGTTGATCTCCAGGAACCTCCGGTGTCAGAAGAACAGCTGCTCGTTAAAGAGCTAATAAATGCTGTTATTACACGTGCCTCCAAAGAGGCAAAGGTGTCGCCATCGGAAATGATTCAGCAGCGCCTCTTCACAGCTCTGTGGGCACAAGTTGAGCAAAAGCCTCTCAAAATCACACACAGGGGGATTAAAAAACTTGAAAAGGTGATTTTTAAAGACATAACAAAGCGGCTGGACATTAGCCCTGATCTCGTGATCATTGCGCTAGCCGTAGGTCAGCCGTACCTAGAGGTGATCATTTCCATATTTGAAGATCACCTCTTCCGTAAAAGCCTGCTGGCAAGGTTCTTCTCGTGGTGCGTTAGAGCCGAGGATGACGAGGACGAACAAACTAAAGCCATGTCTGAAACACGTTTAGAAGAATTTAGAAGTAATATATTTCGGATACTGGAGAAAAAATCATCATCTGGCATTAGTGTCAGCGATTATGATGATGATGAAGAAGAACATGTGAGCGCACTCATTGATGCTGTGCTCACACGAGCTGCAAATAAATCGCACTACAGACCTTCTAAAAAACTCCACAGGTATCTGTTAAAACACGTGTTGTCTGACAACAGGATCAAAGATCTGCATATACATGAAAAAAAACTGAAAGATCTGGACAGGGCCATTTACCAAGAGCTACGTCAGAAAACATTCTGTAAAGAAAAACATTTACTGATGTTACTGAACGACGAGGACCCAGTGTTGAGAAAACTGACGGTCGATATCATTAAAAATCACCTGATCGACACTATGCAGAATCCAGCCCTGTGTGATGCTGAAGAGGCTGAAAATTACAGGTTATCTGTAGAAGCCTGCATCAAGAAGGTGGTGACACGTGTCAATAAAAATGCCAGTTCACCTTCCTCTACTGAAAAAGTTGATGCCATCACCCAACGGCTGTTCATAAAACTCTGGCCTAGACTTAAAAAGATCAAAGTTGATAATGTGATGTTCATCAGTGATATGGTTTACAGCTCTTTAATACAGAAATGGAAAGAGCCAGATGTCATACTGACATTCATGGAATTAGACCATGAATATGCAGATGATATAATTATAAAGGTTTTCAAGGAGCATGCCATCACTGTATTGGAAAGTGAACATTTCATGACAAGCTTCTTTCTCTGTGCGGGTCATGCTGTATGGATCGCAGGCAGAAAATACTTGGTTACTGTTATGTAAGATCCTAAAAGTAGATTCTGTTCATCTGGACGTAGCATTTTCAGTTTCAATTTATTTAACATCTAATCGAGTCATTTTAAAAACCCTTGACCGGTCGAGGCAGATGGCCGTTCCTCACTGAGCCTGGTTCTGCCGGAGTTTTCTCCCTGTTAAAAGGAAGTTTTTACTCCCCACCGTCGCCCAGTGCTTGCTCAGAGGGAATTGTCAAATTATTGGGGTTTTGTTTTGTGCCATCTAATACACAACTTATCGTATTGGGCACTCTAAATGTATTTTTAATCAATAAAAAGATCCAAAAAAGATTATATTGTGAATTCTGCGTGTTTTCATTGTCACACAAATGTATACATTTTCAGCTTAGACTGAACGTGTTTGTTTGTCATTCCTTTCAAATCAAAGATTTTAGTAGCAATTATTGTATTAAAACATTGCACAGGCGTTTTACTCTGATTACACAAACCTTATGTAGGAGTAGGTCACAGATAAGAGGTACTAATTTGTAAATTTGACCTCTGACCTCACAGAGATCAAATGTGACAGGATATTTGTGCTGTAATTTTCAGACTGTAAGGATTATTTGTATGTAAACTATAATTTCATATTAAGAATCCACATCAACACATTCTCACTCTCAAAGTGTAAAATGTTACACTATAGGTGACAAATCGTCAGTATGTTACGCTTTTGGCCACCCAACATGTCCCTGTGTTACTTGTTCGGAAAAATGAGGAAACATGAGAACCATTTCGAATCAATCTACACGTGTATGTTTATTTTACTGTAATTGCTTTGGAAAACACTATCTAACACGATTAGGTTATGATACGGGTTAGGATTAAGGTTAGGGTTATGGCTGGAATACACAGCTGGAACGTGTATTACACCGGGAGCGTCATTCTATTGGATGTCATCCACAATCCGGCGCGTATCAAATAGATGCGGAAGGTTACCTTTCACGTGTCTATGGGACACCTCGGAGCGCGACTAATGGTCGGTATGTTACACGTCGGGAATGAGAACGGGCTGTCCACATATATTGGTATGTCATCTACTAAATTTTGCCAATACAAACAATGGCAGTAATGAATTAATTCATCAATATAATAATTAATATATATAAATATAAAAACACATTTACAAAAAAAAATTATTCACTGTCTACTTTAGCAGAAGGTTTCTAGCTGAAGATAGTTTAACCAGCTGTTTTGCCAACACCTTCATTTTTATCATTTAGCATCATTTTAGAATATAATACATTACTGTAGATCAGGGGTCCCCAATCCCAGTCCGCGAGGGCCGGTGTCCCTGCAGGTTTCAGATCTCACCCTGGGTCAACACACCTGAATCACATGATTAGTTTGTTACCAGGCCTCTGGAGAACTTCAAGACGTGTTGAGAAGGTAATTTATCCATTTAAATCAGCTGTGGTGGATCAAGGACACATCTAAAACCTGCAGGAAACCAGCCCTCGCGGACTGGGATTGGGGACCCCTGCTGTAGCTCAAACAGCATATGAAGCATTTAAATTCAGACCAACCTTATAACCGTATAACACCGATGGGGAACAATGTGTTCTGCAGAATACTCTTGATACTTTAAGAGCAATTTGCCAATAATACAGATTCATGTGTAGTAAGGTGGTTTCATTGCTACTTTTATTAAAGGAGTGCTTCTAAAAATTGAGGTGGTCATCTCCGCTTGCATTTCTGTAAAAGCCACAGCATGCCACCTTGGATGAGAATATGCATTCTTAACATTTTGCTGTCACAGTTTAGCTGTTTTCATTTCCACTGACACATCAGCTCCTAAGACCACAATACTACTACCAAAGTACTACAAGGATCCGGAAAAAAGGACAGAGGGGGGATATAAAATATACCAAATGTTTCTTGAATTGTTAGCACAAGTGTATATGTGTATGTATCTAGTCGAGTTTATATGCAGTAGTGCTCACTTGTTTTCTTTCATTTTATTACTTAACTGTATTTCATGTAAGTCATTGATATTAAATATTGATTTTACAGAGGGGTGGTAAGAGTTTGGTTTGAGATTTTCCTGTTAATATTTGGATATTTTTCTTGCATTAACAATTTTTTGATTAGAAAAGCAGAATAAAATGTGCAAATTAGCTTCATTTATAGTTTGTTATACTCCTTCCCTCTAATACAAATATTTCATTTCTAACTCTGAGTGTAAGTGCATAATTTAATAATAAGTGTTTCTGCTCACAAATGTCCACGAGCACAGACATGCACGCAAAAACTGCGTGACTCCTCGCTGGCTGTAACTCACCGCGCGTGTTCACCTGGAACGTCCTCTAAGAAGACGTGTGACCATTCTGATAGCCGTCTGTGTCTGCAGGTGAATGAGTGAAGCTACATAAACAGTTAAATTAGCATAGCTTACCAGCCGTAAACCCGACAACAACACAGTGGGTGAGGGTCGGAGGGGGGGTCGCTTGACATTCTAACTTTAAAGGAAGGATTTTAACAGTATTAGTGTAACACACTTAGAGACAGTGTGCGCACCGCGGATGACGTCAGTGCGCACACTGTGTCTGAGGAGGATGTGCGGAAGTGCTTCAGGAAGGTGAACGCACGCAAAGCTACTGGTCCGGACGGGATTCCCGGCCGCGTCCTCAAGTCATGCGCGGCTCAGCTGGCTGGAGTGTTCACGCACATCTTCAACCTTTCCCTCTCTCTGTCTGTAGTCCCAGCCTGCTTCAAAATGGCCACCATCGTCCCTGTACCCAAATCCTCCACCATCTCCTCATTGAACGACTGGCGACCTGTAGCCCTGACCCCCATCGTAAGCAAATGCTTCGAGAAGCTGGTCAGGGACTTCATCTGCTCTGCACTACCCGACTCACTGGACCCTCTACAGTTTGCATACCGCCACAACAGGTCCACTGATGATGCCATAGCCCTGACACTACACACTGCCCTGTCACACCTGGAGAAGAGAGACACGTATGTGAGGATGCTGTTTGTAGATTACAGCTCAGCATTCAATACCATCGTTCCCTCGAAGCTGGACAGGAAACTGCAGGATCTAGGACTGAGCAGCTCCCTCTGCAGCTGGATCCTTAGCTTCCTGTCTGACAGACGCCAGGTGGTCAGACTGGGCAGCATCACCTCATCCCCCATCACACTGAACACTGGTGCTCCACAGGGGTGTGTACTGAGCCCTCTCCTGTACTCACTCTACACCTACGACTGCACAGCCACTAACAGCTCCAACATCATTGTGAAGTTTGTGGACGACACTACAGTGGTGGGTCTTATCACCAACGGTGATGAGACGGCTTACAGGGAGGAGGTCAGCGCCCTGACCCACTGGTGTCAAGACAACCATCTCACCCTCAACGTCGCAAAGACAAAGGAGTTGATAGTGGACTTCCGGAGGTGCAGAGAAGTACACACCCCCATCACCATCAACGGCGCTGCTGTGGAGAGAGTGAGCAGCTTCCGGTTCCTTGGTGTACATCTGGCTGAGGATCTTACGTGGTCAGTACACACAAACAAAACAGTGAAGAAGGCGCAGCAGCGCCTCTTCTTTCTCAGGAGACTGAAAAGATTCGGCATGAGCCCCCGCATCCTCAGGACCTTCTATCACTGTGCCATTGAGAGCATCCTCACTGGATGCATCACCACCTGGTATGGCAACAGCACCGCCTACAACTGCAAAGCTCTCCAGCGAGTAGTGCGGTGCTCTGAACGGATAATTGGAGGTGAGCTTCCCTCCCTCCAAGACATCTACAGGAAGCGCTGCCTGAGGAAAGCGGGGAGGATCATCAAGGACTCCAGTCACCCCAGCCATAAACTGTTCAGACTGCTTCCATCAGGAAGGAGGTTCTGCAGCATCCGGTCCCGTACCAGCAGACTGAGAGACAGCTTTTTCCATCAGGCCATCAGACTGCTGAACACGTCATAGACACCTCAGCTTCACTACTGGAACTTCAACATTATGCACTCCACACTGTATATAAATGCCACTTGTTTTGCACATATTCAACTCTGTATATTTTATATATTTTATTATTATTATTATTATTATTATTATTATTATTATTATTTTACTATTTAATTTGTAAAAATGTGTATACACACACACACACACACACACACACACACACACACGTAGGAAAATATTTAGTATACACATCCAGAAATGCATACACTATTATATATTGTACATATATTTATTAGTGTCAGGTTGGCCATTCTTGTATTTTGCTCGTTTGTGTTGTTGTGTTTGCACATCTCTGTTGCTTGTGGGGCTCGCACACAAGAATTTCACTCGCATGTGCTGTGCCAGTGTGCCTGCACATGTGATGTGACAATAAAAGTGATTTGATTTGATTTGATGATCATTTCCATATTTGAAGATCACCTCTTCCCTAAAAAAAAGAAATCTACTGCCAAGGTTCTTCTCGTGGTGCGTTAGAGCCGAGGATGATGAAGACGCAGAAGCTAAAGCAATTTCTGAAACACGTTTAGAAGAATTTAAAAGTAATATATTTCCAATACTGGAGAAAAAAATCATCATCTGGCATTAGTGTCAGCGCACTCATTCACTGTAAAAAATCAAACTTGCTTACAGTCATTTCTTTCACAATTCAACAATAAAAGCTGAGTTGCCCCATAAACTCAAATACATTAAGGGCTTCAACTAATCCTTTAACGTTTTGGAGCAAAAGTTGGTCTCAGATGAACTTTATTGCTGGCAAAATGAATGAATTCAAGTTTTACATGAGTTGAAGCTGTTGGCGCCTTTCTGTGCCTGAGCACGCATGCGCATGTCATATTTTTGGATACTACGGGGTCTACGATGCACTTTTGCAAGGACTGAAAGCCACCTGGCCGTCTGCCTTAATGCGAACACGAGGCTTTTTACGCCAGGAGCTGGATGCAGCTAAGGTGTTCATCTCAACTTTCTGAAGGCAAGTACTGTTTCTTTTAATGTGCATTTATATGTGTTTACTACCTCATTTAAGATCCCCCCTAGACTGTTTTACTCAATCGTGCTGCTTGAATGCCCTCGTGAGCAACTTTAATGTTTTCCATCATGAAATAGTGCTTTAAAGTTTTCGTATAAAAATCGCCATGTCACAAAATAATGTAAATCCGACAAGCATCCCTTCCAAACAGGCGCGCTCATGTCTGACAAGCCTCCACGACACCCCCTACGTGTATTTCATGTAGGGGGTGTTCGCCATACCACCGAACGAAAGAAACCCGACAAAATAAGCTAGCTCGCTCATGGCAAACCCCCCACCGCTTTTTAAAATAAATAAATAATTTCGGGGGCCCCCGCTGCCATGTTGTTTAATTTGTTCAAATCATATTTAGCCAAAAAAATGTGGTTTAGTTTCTGTGTGAACGGGGTGGTGGAGTCCTCCACCGAGAACACTCACGTTAACTTTATCGAGTGGGGGAAAAAAAGTTAGCTTGTTTATATTATGCTAACATAGCTGTGTCGCTAGCGGTCACGTAGCACATCATTATATACCAGCTAGCCCAACTTCAGTAACCCTACAAACGTCACTGCTGTTTAGTTTCCTGTCTTCATTTATGCTGGAAGTGATAACAGCTGTAGGGTTTAATTTGTTTCCAAAACCCCGCAGTCAGGACATGCTATATTGTATTTAGATAGAAGCTAGCGAGCTAACTCCCTGCTAACTTCTAACTCCGTTAAATGTCATAAATTTCGTTTTCATGGGTGCCTGGATGTTAAACTCAATTGTTACACCTGGTAGAACAGAACGCTGATCATTTTATTAAAGATGAAAGACTTTAGACAGTTTTTCAACTCTCAGTAATGCCATAGTGATCGTTTGACATGTGAACCTGCAGCGGAGTTTAGGTCCAGACACGGCTAGTGACGTCAGACTGAACAACCGGATTGAACGAGGAGGACCCAGAATCCAGCCCTGTGTGAAGCTGAAGAGGCTGAAAATTACAGGTTATCTGTGGAAGCCTGCATCAAGAAGGTGGTGACACTTGTCATTAAAAATGCCAGTTCACCTTCCTCTACGGAAAAAGTTGATGCCATCACCCAACGGCTGTTCATAAAACTCTGGCCTAGACTTAAAAAGATCAAAGTTGATAATGTGATATTCATCAGTGATTGTCAGGGTCCCTGAGCAGTTATGAATTATATTATTATTATTATTATTATTATTGTATGTATATTTGGTGTTGCTGTCCTTCTCCCTGTTTGCGTGTGTGTGTATATGTGTTTCAGTGGGTGCCTTCAGGCCTGGTGGGTGTGGCCCTGCTGATGGTCTGGCCACACCCAAAGCCACACACCTGCTGCTGGTCAGGCCTCGTCGGGGGTGCTACTTAGGAGAGTCTTGGAGCTCCCACCGACGTGGGATCATTGCGTGAGTCTCCACGTTAGTCATCCATTTGAACTGAGTTAGTGTATGTATGCCCGCGGTTATGTGTCCTGACGGCTGCGTCTATTGTGTCCCCAGGAGAAGTGTGGAGCGCCAGACAGCAGCCAGCACGAGGAGTGCTGAGACACGGGAGCGGAGAGCACTGAGACACGGACTGGTCACGGAGAGACACGACACGGGAGTCAGGGGAAACCACGGGGATTTATTGTTGTTATTTCCACACACTGTAAATAAACGTACTGCTTGTACATAGAGCACCGCGCCTGGGTCCTCCTTCCCCACACCCCCCACGGTTTGCCATGCCAAACCGTGACAGTGATATGGTTTACAGCTCTTTAATACAGAAATGGAACAGAAATTATTCACTGTCTACTTTAGCAGAAGGTTTTTAGCTGAAGATAGTTTAACCAGCTGTTTTGCCAACACCTTCATTTTTATCATTTAGCATCATTTTAGAATATAATACATTACTGTAGATCAGGGGTCCCCAATCCCAGTCCGCGAGGGCCGGTGTCCCTGCAGGTTTCAGATCTCACCCTGGGTCAACACACCTGAATCACATGATTAGTTTGTTACCAGGCCTCTGGAGAACTTCAAGACGTGTTGAGAAGGTAATTTATCCATTTAAATCAGCTGTGGTGGATCAAGGACACATCTAAAACCTGCAGGAAACCAGCCCTCGCGGACTGGGATTGGGGACCCCTGCTGTAGCTCAAACAGCATATGAAGCATTTAAATTCAGACCAACCTTGTAACCGTATAACACCGATGGGGAACAATGTGTTCTGCAGAATACTCTTGATACTTTAAGAGCAATTTGCCAATAATACAGATTCATGTGTAGTAAGGTGGTTTCATTGCTACTTTTATTAAAGGAGTGCTGTCACAGTTTAGCTGTTTTCATTTCCACTGACACATCAGCTCCTAAGACCACAATACTACTACCAAAGTACTACAAGGATCCGGAAAAAAGGACAGAGGGGGGATATAAAATATACCAAATGTTTCTTGAATTGTTAGCACAAGTGTATATGTGTATGTATCTAGTCGAGTTTATATGCAGTAGTGCTCACTTGTTTTCTTTCATTTTATTACTTAACTGTATTTCATGTAAGTCATTGATATTAAATATTGATTTTACAGAGGGGTGGTAAGAGTTTGGTTTGAGATTTTCCTGTTAATATTTGGATATTTTTCTTGCATTAACAATTTTTTGATTAGAAAAGCAGAATAAAATGTGCAAATTAGCTTCATTTATAGTTTGTTATACTCCTTCCCTCTAATACAAATATTTCATTTCTAACTCTGAGTGTAAGTGCATAATTTAATAATAAGTGTTTCTGCTCACAAATGTCCACGAGCACAGACATGCACGCAAAAACTGCGTGACTCCTCGCTGGCTGTAACTCACCGCGCGTGTTCACCTGGAACGTCCTCTAAGAAGACGTGTGACCATTCTGATAGCCGTCTGTGTCTGCAGGTGAATGAGTGAAGCTACATAAACAGTTAAATTAGCATAGCTTACCAGCCGTAAACCCGACAACAACACAGTGGGTGAGGGTCGGAGGGGGGGTCGCTTGACATTCTAACTTTAAAGGAAGGATTTTAACAGTATTTGCTGTGGGTTAAAGCAGTGGACCAGCAGGCTACATGTTTGAATCCAAACAAGTTTCACTCAATCCCAACAACTGAGGATCGCCATTGTATAGCGGTCGCTAGGGTAACGTCACGTCGCCGTCATATCGGATGTGGGCGGGGCTTAGCGCTAGAATCCCTTTGATCCTTTCATGTCTTGTGTGACATCACCTTGGTAAAAGTCTATAAATAGAACCATTTGCACAGGGTTAGTCACAAGGTAAGTTTAGTAAGAGGGAGTAAGAGGCATTAATGTCTGAGACACAAACTCAGCAACTTACACAAAATTCAGAATCAAGTCCAGATTGTAAAAAAGTTATATCATTTGAAAATATGAATTCTGCCATTGAAACAACCGATGCGATTCAAAGCTGCGCCACTGAAGACGACTCTGAATGTAGTGTCGTCCCTGGCGTAAACATTTTACGGAGCGACGAGGGGAAATCGAAGCACTGTGTGTGCTACCCTCAGTCATGCAACCAGCAACAGAATCCGGGGGATCCAGAGTCAGTTGATCTCCAGGAACCTCCGGTGTCAGAAGAACAGCTGCTCGTTAAAGAGCTAATAAATGCTGTTATTACACGTGCCTCCAAAGAGGCAAAGGTGTCGCCATCGGAAATGATTCAGCAGCGCCTCTTCACAGCTCTGTGGGCACAAGTTGAGCAAAAGCCTCTCAAAATCACACACAGGGGGATTAAAAAACTTGAAAAGGTGATTTTTAAAGACATAACAAAGCGGCTGGACATTAGCCCTGATCTCGTGATCATTGCGCTAGCCGTAGGTCAGCCGTACCTAGAGGTGATCATTTCCATATTTGAAGATCACCTCTTCCGTAAAAGCCTGCTGGCAAGGTTCTTCTCGTGGTGCGTTAGAGCCGAGGATGACGAGGACGAACAAACTAAAGCCATGTCTGAAACACGTTTAGAAGAATTTAGAAGTAATATATTTCGGATACTGGAGAAAAAATCATCATCTGGCATTAGTGTCAGCGATTATGATGATGATGAAGAAGAACATGTGAGCGCACTCATTGATGCTGTGCTCACACGAGCTGCAAATAAATCGCACTACAGACCTTCTAAAAAACTCCACAGGTATCTGTTAAAACACGTGTTGTCTGACAACAGGATCAAAGATCTGCATATACATGAAAAAAAACTGAAAGATCTGGACAGGGCCATTTACAAAGAGCTACGTCAGAAAACATTCTGTAAAGAAAAACATTTACTGATGTTACTGAACGACGAGGACCCAGTGTTGAGAAAACTGACGGTCGATATCATTAAAAATCACCTGATCGACACTATGCAGAATCCAGCCCTGTGTGATGCTGAAGAGGCTGAAAATTACAGGTTATCTGTAGAAGCCTGCATCAAGAAGGTGGTGACACGTGTCAATAAAAATGCCAGTTCACCTTCCTCTACTGAAAAAGTTGATGCCATCACCCAACGGCTGTTCATAAAACTCTGGCCTAGACTTAAAAAGATCAAAGTTGATAATGTGATGTTCATCAGTGATATGGTTTACAGCTCTTTAATACAGAAATGGAAAGAGCCAGATGTCATACTGACATTCATGGAATTAGACCATGAATATGCAGATGATATAATTATAAAGGTTTTCAAGGAGCATGCCATCACTGTATTGGAAAGTGAACATTTCATGACAAGCTTCTTTCTCTGTGCGGGTCATGCTGTATGGATCGCAGGCAGAAAATACTTGGTTACTGTTATGTAAGATCCTAAAAGTAGATTCTGTTCATCTGGACGTAGCATTTTCAGTTTCAATTTATTTAACATCTAATCGAGTCATTTTAAAAACCCTTGACCGGTCGAGGCAGATGGCCGTTCCTCACTGAGCCTGGTTCTGCCGGAGTTTTCTCCCTGTTAAAAGGAAGTTTTTACTCCCCACCGTCGCCTAGTGCTTGCTCAGAGGGAATTGTCAAATTATTGGGGTTTTGTTTTGTGCCATCTAATACACAACTTATCGTATTGGGCACTCTAAATGTATTTTTAATCAATAAAAAGATCCAAAAAAGATTATATTGTGAATTCTGCGTGTTTTCATTGTCACACAAATGTATACATTTTCAGCTTAGACTGAACGTGTTTGTTTGTCATTCCTTTCAAATCAAAGATTTTAGTAGCAATTATTGTATTAAAACATTGCACAGGCGTTTTACTCTGATTACACAAACCTTATGTAGGAGTAGGTCACAGATAAGAGGTACTAATTTGTAAATTTGACCTCTGACCTCACAGAGATCAAATGTGACAGGATATTTGTGCTGTAATTTTCAGACTGTAAGGATTATTTGTATGTAAACTATAATTTCATATTAAGAATCCACATCAACACATTCTCACTCTCAAAGTGTAAAATGTTACACTATAGGTGACAAATCGTCAGTATGTTACGCTTTTGGCCACCCAACATGTCCCTGTGTTACTTGTTCGGAAAAATGAGGAAACATGAGAACCATTTCGAATCAATCTACACGTGTATGTTTATTTTACTGTAATTGCTTTGGAAAACACTATCTAACACGATTAGGTTATGATACGGGTTAGGATTAAGGTTAGGGTTATGGCTGGAATACACAGCTGGAACGTGTATTACACCGGGAGCGTCATTCTATTGGATGTCATCCACAATCCGGCGCGTATCAAATAGATGCGGAAGGTTACCTTTCACGTGTCTATGGGACACCTCGGAGCGCGACTAATGGTCGGTATGTTACACGTCGGGAATGAGAACGGGCTGTCCACATATATTGGTATGTCATCTACTAAATTTTGCCAATACAAACAATGGCAGTAATGAATTAATTCATCAATATAATAATTAATATATATAAATATAAAAACACATTTACAAAAAAAAATTATTCACTGTCTACTTTAGCAGAAGGTTTCTAGCTGAAGATAGTTTAACCAGCTGTTTTGCCAACACCTTCATTTTTATCATTTAGCATCATTTTAGAATATAATACATTACTGTAGATCAGGGGTCCCCAATCCCAGTCCGCGAGGGCCGGTGTCCCTGCAGGTTTCAGATCTCACCCTGGGTCAACACACCTGAATCACATGATTAGTTTGTTACCAGGCCTCTGGAGAACTTCAAGACGTGTTGAGAAGGTAATTTATCCATTTAAATCAGCTGTGGTGGATCAAGGACACATCTAAAACCTGCAGGAAACCAGCCCTCGCGGACTGGGATTGGGGACCCCTGCTGTAGCTCAAACAGCATATGAAGCATTTAAATTCAGACCAACCTTGTAACCGTATAACACCGATGGGGAACAATGTGTTCTGCAGAATACTCTTGATACTTTAAGAGCAATTTGCCAATAATACAGATTCATGTGTAGTAAGGTGGTTTCATTGCTACTTTTATTAAAGGAGTGCTTCTAAAAATTGAGGTGGTCATCTCCGCTTGCATTTCTGTAAAAGCCACAGCATGCCACCTTGGATGAGAATATGCATTCTTAACATTTTGCTGTCACAGTTTAGCTGTTTTCATTTCCACTGACACATCAGCTCCTAAGACCACAATACTACTACCAAAGTACTACAAGGATCCGGAAAAAAGGACAGAGGGGGGATATAAAATATACCAAATGTTTCTTGAATTGTTAGCACAAGTGTATATGTGTATGTATCTAGTCGAGTTTATATGCAGTAGTGCTCACTTGTTTTCTTTCATTTTATTACTTAACTGTATTTCATGTAAGTCATTGATATTAAATATTGATTTTACAGAGGGGTGGTAAGAGTTTGGTTTGAGATTTTCCTGTTAATATTTGGATATTTTTCTTGCATTAACAATTTTTTGATTAGAAAAGCAGAATAAAATGTGCAAATTAGCTTCATTTATAGTTTGTTATACTCCTTCCCTCTAATACAAATATTTCATTTCTAACTCTGAGTGTAAGTGCATAATTTAATAATAAGTGTTTCTGCTCACAAATGTCCACGAGCACAGACATGCACGCAAAAACTGCGTGACTCCTCGCTGGCTGTAACTCACCGCGCGTGTTCACCTGGAACGTCCTCTAAGAAGACGTGTGACCATTCTGATAGCCGTCTGTGTCTGCAGGTGAATGAGTGAAGCTACATAAACAGTTAAATTAGCATAGCTTACCAGCCGTAAACCCGACAACAACACAGTGGGTGAGGGTCGGAGGGGGGGTCGCTTGACATTCTAACTTTAAAGGAAGGATTTTAACAGTATTTGCTGTGGGTTAAAGCAGTGGACCAGCAGGCTACATGTTTGAATCCAAACAAGTTTCACTCAATCCCAACAACTGAGGATCGCCATTGTATAGCGGTCGCTAGGGTAACGTCACGTCGCCGTCATATCGGATGTGGGCGGGGCTTAGCGCTAGAATCCCTTTGATCCTTTCATGTCTTGTGTGACATCACCTTGGTAAAAGTCTATAAATAGAACCATTTGCACAGGGTTAGTCACAAGGTAAGTTTAGTAAGAGGGAGTAAGAGGCATTAATGTCTGAGACACAAACTCAGCAACTTACACAAAATTCAGAATCAAGTCCAGATTGTAAAAAAGTTATATCATTTGAAAATATGAATTCTGCCATTGAAACAACCGATGCGATTCAAAGCTGCGCCACTGAAGACGACTCTGAATGTAGTGTCGTCCCTGGCGTAAACATTTTACGGAGCGACGAGGGGAAATCGAAGCACTGTGTGTGCTACCCTCAGTCATGCAACCAGCAACAGAATCCGGGGGATCCAGAGTCAGTTGATCTCCAGGAACCTCCGGTGTCAGAAGAACAGCTGCTCGTTAAAGAGCTAATAAATGCTGTTATTACACGTGCCTCCAAAGAGGCAAAGGTGTCGCCATCGGAAATGATTCAGCAGCGCCTCTTCACAGCTCTGTGGGCACAAGTTGAGCAAAAGCCTCTCAAAATCACACACAGGGGGATTAAAAAACTTGAAAAGGTGATTTTTAAAGACATAACAAAGCGGCTGGACATTAGCCCTGATCTCGTGATCATTGCGCTAGCCGTAGGTCAGCCGTACCTAGAGGTGATCATTTCCATATTTGAAGATCACCTCTTCCGTAAAAGCCTGCTGGCAAGGTTCTTCTCGTGGTGCGTTAGAGCCGAGGATGACGAGGACGAACAAACTAAAGCCATGTCTGAAACACGTTTAGAAGAATTTAGAAGTAATATATTTCGGATACTGGAGAAAAAATCATCATCTGGCATTAGTGTCAGCGATTATGATGATGATGAAGAAGAACATGTGAGCGCACTCATTGATGCTGTGCTCACACGAGCTGCAAATAAATCGCACTACAGACCTTCTAAAAAACTCCACAGGTATCTGTTAAAACACGTGTTGTCTGACAACAGGATCAAAGATCTGCATATACATGAAAAAAAACTGAAAGATCTGGACAGGGCCATTTACCAAGAGCTACGTCAGAAAACATTCTGTAAAGAAAAACATTTACTGATGTTACTGAACGACAAGGACCCAGTGTTGAGAAAACTGACGGTCGATATCATTAAAAATCACCTGATCGACACTATGCAGAATCCAGCCCTGTGTGATGCTGAAGAGGCTGAAAATTACAGGTTATCTGTAGAAGCCTGTATCAAGAAGGTGGTGACACGTGTCAATAAAAATGCCAGTTCACCTTCCTCTACTGAAAAAGTTGATGCCATCACCCAACGGCTGTTCATAAAACTCTGGCCTAGACTTAAAAAGATCAAAGTTGATAATGTGATGTTCATCAGTGATATGGTTTACAGCTCTTTAATACAGAAATGGAAAGAGCCAGATGTCATACTGACATTCATGGAATTAGACCATGAATATGCAGATGATATAATTATAAAGGTTTTCAAGGAGCATGCCATCACTGTATTGGAAAGTGAACATTTCATGACAAGCTTCTTTCTCTGTGCGGGTCATGCTGTATGGATCGCAGGCAGAAAATACTTGGTTACTGTTATGTAAGATCCTAAAAGTAGATTCTGTTCATCTGGACGTAGCATTTTCAGTTTCAATTTATTTAACATCTAATCGAGTCATTTTAAAAACCCTTGACCGGTCGAGGCAGATGGCCGTTCCTCACTGAGCCTGGTTCTGCCGGAGTTTTCTCCCTGTTAAAAGGAAGTTTTTACTCCCCACCGTCGCCCAGTGCTTGCTCAGAGGGAATTGTCAAATTATTGGGGTTTTGTTTTGTGCCATCTAATACACAACTTATCGTATTGGGCACTCTAAATGTATTTTTAATCAATAAAAAGATCCAAAAAAGATTATATTGTGAATTCTGCGTGTTTTCATTGTCACACAAATGTATACATTTTCAGCTTAGACTGAACGTGTTTGTTTGTCATTCCTTTCAAATCAAAGATTTTAGTAGCAATTATTGTATTAAAACATTGCACAGGCGTTTTACTCTGATTACACAAACCTTATGTAGGAGTAGGTCACAGATAAGAGGTACTAATTTGTAAATTTGACCTCTGACCTCACAGAGATCAAATGTGACAGGATATTTGTGCTGTAATTTTCAGACTGTAAGGATTATTTGTATGTAAACTATAATTTCATATTAAGAATCCACATCAACACATTCTCACTCTCAAAGTGTAAAATGTTACACTATAGGTGACAAATCGTCAGTATGTTACGCTTTTGGCCACCCAACATGTCCCTGTGTTACTTGTTCGGAAAAATGAGGAAACATGAGAACCATTTCGAATCAATCTACACGTGTATGTTTATTTTACTGTAATTGCTTTGGAAAACACTATCTAACACGATTAGGTTATGATACGGGTTAGGATTAAGGTTAGGGTTATGGCTGGAATACACAGCTGGAACGTGTATTACACCGGGAGCGTCATTCTATTGGATGTCATCCACAATCCGGCGCGTATCAAATAGATGCGGAAGGTTACCTTTCACGTGTCTATGGGACACCTCGGAGCGCGACTAATGGTCGGTATGTTACACGTCGGGAATGAGAACGGGCTGTCCACATATATTGGTATGTCATCTACTAAATTTTGCCAATACAAACAATGGCAGTAATGAATTAATTCATCAATATAATAATTAATATATATAAATATAAAAACACATTTACAAAAAAAAATTATTCACTGTCTACTTTAGCAGAAGGTTTCTAGCTGAAGATAGTTTAACCAGCTGTTTTGCCAACACCTTCATTTTTATCATTTAGCATCATTTTAGAATATAATACATTACTGTAGATCAGGGGTCCCCAATCCCAGTCCGCGAGGGCCGGTGTCCCTGCAGGTTTCAGATCTCACCCTGGGTCAACACACCTGAATCACATGATTAGTTTGTTACCAGGCCTCTGGAGAACTTCAAGACGTGTTGAGAAGGTAATTTATCCATTTAAATCAGCTGTGGTGGATCAAGGACACATCTAAAACCTGCAGGAAACCAGCCCTCGCGGACTGGGATTGGGGACCCCTGCTGTAGCTCAAACAGCATATGAAGCATTTAAATTCAGACCAACCTTGTAACCGTATAACACCGATGGGGAACAATGTGTTCTGCAGAATACTCTTGATACTTTAAGAGCAATTTGCCAATAATACAGATTCATGTGTAGTAAGGTGGTTTCATTGCTACTTTTATTAAAGGAGTGCTTCTAAAAATTGAGGTGGTCATCTCCGCTTGCATTTCTGTAAAAGCCACAGCATGCCACCTTGGATGAGAATATGCATTCTTAACATTTTGCTGTCACAGTTTAGCTGTTTTCATTTCCACTGACACATCAGCTCCTAAGACCACAATACTACTACCAAAGTACTACAAGGATCCGGAAAAAAGGACAGAGGGGGGATATAAAATATACCAAATGTTTCTTGAATTGTTAGCACAAGTGTATATGTGTATGTATCTAGTCGAGTTTATATGCAGTAGTGCTCACTTGTTTTCTTTCATTTTATTACTTAACTGTATTTCATGTAAGTCATTGATATTAAATATTGATTTTACAGAGGGGTGGTAAGAGTTTGGTTTGAGATTTTCCTGTTAATATTTGGATATTTTTCTTGCATTAACAATTTTTTGATTAGAAAAGCAGAATAAAATGTGCAAATTAGCTTCATTTATAGTTTGTTATACTCCTTCCCTCTAATACAAATATTTCATTTCTAACTCTGAGTGTAAGTGCATAATTTAATAATAAGTGTTTCTGCTCACAAATGTCCACGAGCACAGACATGCACGCAAAAACTGCGTGACTCCTCGCTGGCTGTAACTCACCGCGCGTGTTCACCTGGAACGTCCTCTAAGAAGACGTGTGACCATTCTGATAGCCGTCTGTGTCTGCAGGTGAATGAGTGAAGCTACATAAACAGTTAAATTAGCATAGCTTACCAGCCGTAAACCCGACAACAACACAGTGGGTGAGGGTCGGAGGGGGGGTCGCTTGACATTCTAACTTTAAAGGAAGGATTTTAACAGTATTTGCTGTGGGTTAAAGCAGTGGACCAGCAGGCTACATGTTTGAATCCAAACAAGTTTCACTCAATCCCAACAACTGAGGATCGCCATTGTATAGCGGTCGCTAGGGTAACGTCACGTCGCCGTCATATCGGATGTGGGCGGGGCTTAGCGCTAGAATCCCTTTGATCCTTTCATGTCTTGTGTGACATCACCTTGGTAAAAGTCTATAAATAGAACCATTTGCACAGGGTTAGTCACAAGGTAAGTTTAGTAAGAGGGAGTAAGAGGCATTAATGTCTGAGACACAAACTCAGCAACTTACACAAAATTCAGAATCAAGTCCAGATTGTAAAAAAGTTATATCATTTGAAAATATGAATTCTGCCATTGAAACAACCGATGCGATTCAAAGCTGCGCCACTGAAGACGACTCTGAATGTAGTGTCGTCCCTGGCGTAAACATTTTACGGAGCGACGAGGGGAAATCGAAGCACTGTGTGTGCTACCCTCAGTCATGCAACCAGCAACAGAATCCGGGGGATCCAGAGTCAGTTGATCTCCAGGAACCTCCGGTGTCAGAAGAACAGCTGCTCGTTAAAGAGCTAATAAATGCTGTTATTACACGTGCCTCCAAAGAGGCAAAGGTGTCGCCATCGGAAATGATTCAGCAGCGCCTCTTCACAGCTCTGTGGGCACAAGTTGAGCAAAAGCCTCTCAAAATCACACACAGGGGGATTAAAAAACTTGAAAAGGTGATTTTTAAAGACATAACAAAGCGGCTGGACATTAGCCCTGATCTCGTGATCATTGCGCTAGCCGTAGGTCAGCCGTACCTAGAGGTGATCATTTCCATATTTGAAGATCACCTCTTCCGTAAAAGCCTGCTGGCAAGGTTCTTCTCGTGGTGCGTTAGAGCCGAGGATGACGAGGACGAACAAACTAAAGCCATGTCTGAAACACGTTTAGAAGAATTTAGAAGTAATATATTTCGGATACTGGAGAAAAAATCATCATCTGGCATTAGTGTCAGCGATTATGATGATGATGAAGAAGAACATGTGAGCGCACTCATTGATGCTGTGCTCACACGAGCTGCAAATAAATCGCACTACAGACCTTCTAAAAAACTCCACAGGTATCTGTTAAAACACGTGTTGTCTGACAACAGGATCAAAGATCTGCATATACATGAAAAAAAACTGAAAGATCTGGACAGGGCCATTTACCAAGAGCTACGTCAGAAAACATTCTGTAAAGAAAAACATTTACTGATGTTACTGAACGACGAGGACCCAGTGTTGAGAAAACTGACGGTCGATATCATTAAAAATCACCTGATCGACACTATGCAGAATCCAGCCCTGTGTGATGCTGAAGAGGCTGAAAATTACAGGTTATCTGTAGAAGCCTGTATCAAGAAGGTGGTGACACGTGTCAATAAAAATGCCAGTTCACCTTCCTCTACTGAAAAAGTTGATGCCATCACCCAACGGCTGTTCATAAAACTCTGGCCTAGACTTAAAAAGATCAAAGTTGATAATGTGATGTTCATCAGTGATATGGTTTACAGCTCTTTAATACAGAAATGGAAAGAGCCAGATGTCATACTGACATTCATGGAATTAGACCATGAATATGCAGATGATATAATTATAAAGGTTTTCAAGGAGCATGCCATCACTGTATTGGAAAGTGAACATTTCATGACAAGCTTCTTTCTCTGTGCGGGTCATGCTGTATGGATCGCAGGCAGAAAATACTTGGTTACTGTTATGTAAGATCCTAAAAGTAGATTCTGTTCATCTGGACGTAGCATTTTCAGTTTCAATTTATTTAACATCTAATCGAGTCATTTTAAAAACCCTTGACCGGTCGAGGCAGATGGCCGTTCCTCACTGAGCCTGGTTCTGCCGGAGTTTTCTCCCTGTTAAAAGGAAGTTTTTACTCCCCACCGTCGCCCAGTGCTTGCTCAGAGGGAATTGTCAAATTATTGGGGTTTTGTTTTGTGCCATCTAATACACAACTTATCGTATTGGGCACTCTAAATGTATTTTTAATCAATAAAAAGATCCAAAAAAGATTATATTGTGAATTCTGCGTGTTTTCATTGTCACACAAATGTATACATTTTCAGCTTAGACTGAACGTGTTTGTTTGTCATTCCTTTCAAATCAAAGATTTTAGTAGCAATTATTGTATTAAAACATTGCACAGGCGTTTTACTCTGATTACACAAACCTTATGTAGGAGTAGGTCACAGATAAGAGGTACTAATTTGTAAATTTGACCTCTGACCTCACAGAGATCAAATGTGACAGGATATTTGTGCTGTAATTTTCAGACTGTAAGGATTATTTGTATGTAAACTATAATTTCATATTAAGAATCCACATCAACACATTCTCACTCTCAAAGTGTAAAATGTTACACTATAGGTGACAAATCGTCAGTATGTTACGCTTTTGGCCACCCAACATGTCCCTGTGTTACTTGTTCGGAAAAATGAGGAAACATGAGAACCATTTCGAATCAATCTACACGTGTATGTTTATTTTACTGTAATTGCTTTGGAAAACACTATCTAACACGATTAGGTTATGATACGGGTTAGGATTAAGGTTAGGGTTATGGCTGGAATACACAGCTGGAACGTGTATTACACCGGGAGCGTCATTCTATTGGATGTCATCCACAATCCGGCGCGTATCAAATAGATGCGGAAGGTTACCTTTCACGTGTCTATGGGACACCTCGGAGCGCGACTAATGGTCGGTATGTTACACGTCGGGAATGAGAACGGGCTGTCCACATATATTGGTATGTCATCTACTAAATTTTGCCAATACAAACAATGGCAGTAATGAATTAATTCATCAATATAATAATTAATATATATAAATATAAAAACACATTTACAAAAAAAAATTATTCACTGTCTACTTTAGCAGAAGGTTTCTAGCTGAAGATAGTTTAACCAGCTGTTTTGCCAACACCTTCATTTTTATCATTTAGCATCATTTTAGAATATAATACATTACTGTAGATCAGGGGTCCCCAATCCCAGTCCGCGAGGGCCGGTGTCCCTGCAGGTTTCAGATCTCACCCTGGGTCAACACACCTGAATCACATGATTAGTTTGTTACCAGGCCTCTGGAGAACTTCAAGACGTGTTGAGAAGGTAATTTATCCATTTAAATCAGCTGTGGTGGATCAAGGACACATCTAAAACCTGCAGGAAACCAGCCCTCGCGGACTGGGATTGGGGACCCCTGCTGTAGCTCAAACAGCATATGAAGCATTTAAATTCAGACCAACCTTGTAACCGTATAACACCGATGGGGAACAATGTGTTCTGCAGAATACTCTTGATACTTTAAGAGCAATTTGCCAATAATACAGATTCATGTGTAGTAAGGTGGTTTCATTGCTACTTTTATTAAAGGAGTGCTTCTAAAAATTGAGGTGGTCATCTCCGCTTGCATTTCTGTAAAAGCCACAGCATGCCACCTTGGATGAGAATATGCATTCTTAACATTTTGCTGTCACAGTTTAGCTGTTTTCATTTCCACTGACACATCAGCTCCTAAGACCACAATACTACTACCAAAGTACTACAAGGATCCGGAAAAAAGGACAGAGGGGGGATATAAAATATACCAAATGTTTCTTGAATTGTTAGCACAAGTGTATATGTGTATGTATCTAGTCGAGTTTATATGCAGTAGTGCTCACTTGTTTTCTTTCATTTTATTACTTAACTGTATTTCATGTAAGTCATTGATATTAAATATTGATTTTACAGAGGGGTGGTAAGAGTTTGGTTTGAGATTTTCCTGTTAATATTTGGATATTTTTCTTGCATTAACAATTTTTTGATTAGAAAAGCAGAATAAAATGTGCAAATTAGCTTCATTTATAGTTTGTTATACTCCTTCCCTCTAATACAAATATTTCATTTCTAACTCTGAGTGTAAGTGCATAATTTAATAATAAGTGTTTCTGCTCACAAATGTCCACGAGCACAGACATGCACGCAAAAACTGCGTGACTCCTCGCTGGCTGTAACTCACCGCGCGTGTTCACCTGGAACGTCCTCTAAGAAGACGTGTGACCATTCTGATAGCCGTCTGTGTCTGCAGGTGAATGAGTGAAGCTACATAAACAGTTAAATTAGCATAGCTTACCAGCCGTAAACCCGACAACAACACAGTGGGTGAGGGTCGGAGGGGGGGTCGCTTGACATTCTAACTTTAAAGGAAGGATTTTAACAGTATTAGTGTAACACACTTAGAGACAGTGTGCGCACCGCGGATGACGTCAGTGCGCACACTGTGTCTGAGGAGGATGTGCGGAAGTGCTTCAGGAAGGTGAACGCACGCAAAGCTACTGGTCCGGACGGGATTCCCGGCCGCGTCCTCAAGTCATGCGCGGCTCAGCTGGCTGGAGTGTTCACGCACATCTTCAACCTTTCCCTCTCTCTGTCTGTAGTCCCAGCCTGCTTCAAAATGGCCACCATCGTCCCTGTACCCAAATCCTCCACCATCTCCTCATTGAACGACTGGCGACCTGTAGCCCTGACCCCCATCGTAAGCAAATGCTTCGAGAAGCTGGTCAGGGACTTCATCTGCTCTGCACTACCCGACTCACTGGACCCTCTACAGTTTGCATACCGCCACAACAGGTCCACTGATGATGCCATAGCCCTGACACTACACACTGCCCTGTCACACCTGGAGAAGAGAGACACGTATGTGAGGATGCTGTTTGTAGATTACAGCTCAGCATTCAATACCATCGTTCCCTCGAAGCTGGACAGGAAACTGCAGGATCTAGGACTGAGCAGCTCCCTCTGCAGCTGGATCCTTAGCTTCCTGTCTGACAGACGCCAGGTGGTCAGACTGGGCAGCATCACCTCATCCCCCATCACACTGAACACTGGTGCTCCACAGGGGTGTGTACTGAGCCCTCTCCTGTACTCACTCTACACCTACGACTGCACAGCCACTAACAGCTCCAACATCATTGTGAAGTTTGTGGACGACACTACAGTGGTGGGTCTTATCACCAACGGTGATGAGACGGCTTACAGGGAGGAGGTCAGCGCCCTGACCCACTGGTGTCAAGACAACCATCTCACCCTCAACGTCGCAAAGACAAAGGAGTTGATAGTGGACTTCCGGAGGTGCAGAGAAGTACACACCCCCATCACCATCAACGGCGCTGCTGTGGAGAGAGTGAGCAGCTTCCGGTTCCTTGGTGTACATCTGGCTGAGGATCTTACGTGGTCAGTACACACAAACAAAACAGTGAAGAAAGCGCAGCAGCGCCTCTTCTTTCTCAGGAGACTGAAAAGATTCGGCATGAGCCCCCGCATCCTCAGGACCTTCTATCACTGTGCCATTGAGAGCATCCTCACTGGATGCATCACCACCTGGTATGGCAACAGCACCGCCTACAACTGCAAAGCTCTCCAGCGAGTAGTGCGGTGCTCTGAACGGATAATTGGAGGTGAGCTTCCCTCCCTCCAAGACATCTACAGGAAGCGCTGCCTGAGGAAAGCGGGGAGGATCATCAAGGACTCCAGTCACCCCAGCCATAAACTGTTCAGACTGCTTCCATCAGGAAGGAGGTTCTGCAGCATCCGGTCCCGTACCAGCAGACTGAGAGACAGCTTTTTCCATCAGGCCATCAGACTGCTGAACACGTCATAGACACCTCAGCTTCACTACTGGAACTTCAACATTATGCACTCCACACTGTATATAAATGCCACTTGTTTTGCACATATTCAACTCTGTATATTTTATATATTTTATTATTATTATTATTATTATTATTATTTTACTATTTAATTTGTAAAAATGTGTATACACACACACACACACACACACACACACACACACACGTAGGAAAATATTTAGTATACACATCCAGAAATGCATACACTATTATATATTGTACATATATTTATTAGTGTCAGGTTGGCCATTCTTGTATTTTGCTCGTTTGTGTTGTTGTGTTTGCACATCTCTGTTGCTTGTGGGGCTCGCACACAAGAATTTCACTCGCATGTGCTGTGCCAGTGTGCCTGCACATGTGATGTGACAATAAAAGTGATTTGATTTGATTTGATGATCATTTCCATATTTGAAGATCACCTCTTCCCTAAAAAAAAGAAATCTACTGCCAAGGTTCTTCTCGTGGTGCGTTAGAGCCGAGGATGATGAAGACGCAGAAGCTAAAGCAATTTCTGAAACACGTTTAGAAGAATTTAAAAGTAATATATTTCCAATACTGGAGAAAAAAATCATCATCTGGCATTAGTGTCAGCGCACTCATTCACTGTAAAAAATCAAACTTGCTTACAGTCATTTCTTTCACAATTCAACAATAAAAGCTGAGTTGCCCCATAAACTCAAATACATTAAGGGCTTCAACTAATCCTTTAACGTTTTGGAGCAAAAGTTGGTCTCAGATGAACTTTATTGCTGGCAAAATGAATGAATTCAAGTTTTACATGAGTTGAAGCTGTTGGCGCCTTTCTGTGCCTGAGCACGCATGCGCATGTCATATTTTTGGATACTACGGGGTCTACGATGCACTTTTGCAAGGACTGAAAGCCACCTGGCCGTCTGCCTTAATGCGAACACGAGGCTTTTTACGCCAGGAGCTGGATGCAGCTAAGGTGTTCATCTCAACTTTCTGAAGGCAAGTACTGTTTCTTTTAATGTGCATTTATATGTGTTTACTACCTCATTTAAGATCCCCCCTAGACTGTTTTACTCAATCGTGCTGCTTGAATGCCCTCGTGAGCAACTTTAATGTTTTCCATCATGAAATAGTGCTTTAAAGTTTTCGTATAAAAATCGCCATGTCACAAAATAATGTAAATCCGACAAGCATCCCTTCCAAACAGGCGCGCTCATGTCTGACAAGCCTCCACGACACCCCCTACGTGTATTTCATGTAGGGGGTGTTCGCCATACCACCGAACGAAAGAAACCCGACAAAATAAGCTAGCTCGCTCATGGCAAACCCCCCACCGCTTTTTAAAATAAATAAATAATTTCGGGGGCCCCCGCTGCCATGTTGTTTAATTTGTTCAAATCATATTTAGCCAAAAAAATGTGGTTTAGTTTCTGTGTGAACGGGGTGGTGGAGTCCTCCACCGAGAACACTCACGTTAACTTTATCGAGTGGGGGAAAAAAAGTTAGCTTGTTTATATTATGCTAACATAGCTGTGTCGCTAGCGGTCACGTAGCACATCATTATATACCAGCTAGCCCAACTTCAGTAACCCTACAAACGTCACTGCTGTTTAGTTTCCTGTCTTCATTTATGCTGGAAGTGATAACAGCTGTAGGGTTTAATTTGTTTCCAAAACCCCGCAGTCAGGACATGCTATATTGTATTTAGATAGAAGCTAGCGAGCTAACTCCCTGCTAACTTCTAACTCCGTTAAATGTCATAAATTTCGTTTTCATGGGTGCCTGGATGTTAAACTCAATTGTTACACCTGGTAGAACAGAACGCTGATCATTTTATTAAAGATGAAAGACTTTAGACAGTTTTTCAACTCTCAGTAATGCCATAGTGATCGTTTGACATGTGAACCTGCAGCGGAGTTTAGGTCCAGACACGGCTAGTGACGTCAGACTGAACAACCGGATTGAACGAGGAGGACCCAGAATCCAGCCCTGTGTGAAGCTGAAGAGGCTGAAAATTACAGGTTATCTGTGGAAGCCTGCATCAAGAAGGTGGTGACACTTGTCATTAAAAATGCCAGTTCACCTTCCTCTACGGAAAAAGTTGATGCCATCACCCAACGGCTGTTCATAAAACTCTGGCCTAGACTTAAAAAGATCAAAGTTGATAATGTGATATGGTTTATAGCTCCTTAATACAGAAATGGAAAGAGCCAGATGTCATACATATTCATGGAATTAGACCATGAATATGCAGATGATGTAATTGTAAAGGTTTTCAAGGAGCATGCCATCACTGTATTGGAAAGTGAACATTTCATCACAAGCTTCTTTCTTCATGCTGTATGGATCGCAGGCAGAAAATACTTGGTTACTGTTGTGTAAGTCCCTAAAAGTAGATTTTGTTTATCTGGACGCAGGATTTTCAGTTTCAATTTATTTAAGTAATTATAATAAAGGTCAATCAAATGGACCAATATGGCAAGGCCATGATGATCCACTTGGTAAAATAAATCCGTTTGGCATCTTTCTTGGCCTTAAGACAACAATTCTGATGGCTAAAGATCCAAACGGGACACAAGAAAAAAACAAAAACAAAACACGTGTTGTCTGACAACAGTATCAAAGATTTGCATATACATAAAAAAAACCTGAAAGATCTGGACCGGGCCATTTACAAAGAGCTACGTCAGAAAACATTCTGTAAAGAAAAACATTTACTGATGTTACTGAACAACGAGGACCCAGTGTTGAGAAAACTGACGGTCGATATCATTAAAAATCACCTGATCGACACTATGCAGAATCCAGCCCTGTGTGATGCTGAAGAGGCTGAAAATTACAGGTTATCTGTGGAAGCCTGTATCAAGAAGGTGGTGACACGTGTCAATAAAAATGCCAGTTCACCTTCCTCTACTGAAAAAGTTGATGCCATCACCCAACGGCTGTTCATAAAACTCTGGCCTAGACTTAAAAAGATCAAAGTTGATAATGTGATGTTCATCGGTGATTGTCAGGGTCCCTGAGCAGTTATGAATTATATTATTATTATTGTTATTGTATGTATATTTGGTGTTGCTTTCCTTCTCCCTGTGTGTGTGTGTGTGAGTGTGTGTGTGTGTGTGTGTGAGAGTGTGTGTGTATGTATATGTGTTTCAGTGGGTGCCTTCAGGCCTGGTGGGTGTGGCCCTGCTGATGGTCTGGCCACACCCGAAGCCACACACTTGCTGCTGGTCAGGCCTCGTCGGGGGAGCTACTTGGGAGAGTCTTGGAGCTCCCACCGACGCGGGATCATTTCGTGAGTCTCCACGTTAGTCAACAAAAACATTGCACAGGCGTTTTACTCTGATTACACAAACTTCATGTAGGAGTAGGTCACAGATAAGAGGTACTAATTTGTAAATTTGACCTCTGACCTCACAGAGATCAAATGTGACAGGATATTTGTACTGTAATTTTCAGACCATAAGGCGCACTCAAAATCCTTTAATTTTCTCAAAAACTGACAGTGCGCCTTATAATCCGGTGCGCCTTATGTATGAAGTTTAGGTCCAGACACGGCTAGTGACGTCAGACTGAACAACCGGATTGGTGTTAGAATTTACCATGTCAGCCAATCAAAAAAATGATATGGCAACATGCGGCACTTGGTTGTTTAGGGAGAAGGTGCAGTTTTAGGAGTGACACCCGCGACGGAAAGCGGCGAGCAAAAGAAAGAGAACGCAAGTTTTCATATGTGAGACATTAGTGATGTTTAGCGTTTTTGGAGGCTAGAGTTAGTGTGTAGTGTAGTTATTGTTTTGTATTGTGTCAGTTATACTGCTGAATGTCACATTTGCTCCAAAAAAGCCATCAAAAGCAGATTCTAGTGTAAACGCTGTTCCCACAGGGAAAACAGGACTGATACACCTCCTGTTGTCAGACCTGCAGGGTTTAGGCCTGTGCTGTTCTCTTCTGTCTTATACTGAACACAAACTTTTTTTTCTTTTTTTTTCTTTTTTTTTTTTGGACCGGCACAAATAATTTGTGTGCCTTCTTATTTGCTGCAGAACACCTGATTGTTCTGTAAATAGATTTAGATGGTTATATAAAAAATGCCTGAGGCCTTGGCTGCATTTTTAGGTAAATAGTACCATATAACTTTGTTTGCAAAACTTGTGCATGAACCTGAAGTTCCCAAATTGATATAAAAAATTTTTTTTTTAGCAACACTAAATGCGTTTTTAAAACAAAATGTTAGGTTTCAAGTTTAGGAGAAAAGTTGCTTCAACTAAGTTATCCATCAGAACCTAAAAATCTAAATGCAGTGGGTTGCCTTGAGTTTAAGTTTTCGCAACAATTTTTTATTTTTGTATTTATTAATTTTACAGTGTTGATGCTGTGCTCACACGGGCTACAAAGAAATCGCACTACAAACCTTCTAAAAAAAACTCCACAGGTATCTTTGACGAAACACCTGTTGTCTGACGACACAATCAAAGATCTGCACATCAATGGAAAAAAATCTCGAAAGGGCCACCTAAACATAATATATAATGTTCTGACTGAGAGACGTTTTGAAAAAATTTAAACGTACAGCTCTGCTATCACTTCCAACATAAATGAAGACAGAAAACTAAACAGCAGTGACTTTTTTTTTTTTTTTTTTAGGGTTACTGAGGTTGGACTAGCTGGTACATAATGATGTACTACGAGATCACTAGCGATACAGCTATGTTAGCATAACATAAACACAGTGAAGCTGGAGGATGAAAGCTAACCTTTTTCCATTCGATAAAATTTATGTGAGGGTTCCCAAAGGTTAGGGACGAATTCAATCGCATGGCAGGATGCTGTTGCAGATTAAACAGCGCCTCTTCACAGCTCTGTGGGCACAAAATAGAAGTACTACAAGGACATAGGGAAAAGGGACAAAGAGGGGAGGGATATAAAATATTCCAAATGTTTCTTGAATTGTTAGCACAGTGTATATGTGTATGTATCTATCCATCGATTCACTTACGCCAGGGGTGGGCAAATCCAGGCCCCGAGGGCCGGTGTCCTGCAGGTTTTAGATCTCGCCTTGGGTCAACACACCTGAATCGCATGATTAGTTCGTTACCAGGCCTCTGGAGAACTTCAGGACATTTTCAGGAGCTAATTTAGCCATTTATATCAGCTGTGTTGGTTCAAGGACACATCTAAAACCTGCAGGGACACCGGCCCTCGAGGCCTGGAGTTGCCCACCCCTAACTTCCGCTTTTCCTTTTCAGGGTCGCAGGGGGTGCTGGAGCCTATGGCAGCTATCTCAGGGCGAGAGGCAGGGTACGCCCTGGACAGGTCGCTAGTCTGTCACAGGGCTAAACATTCGTACTCACATTCACTCATACCTATGGGCAATTTAGATTTTTCCAAAAACAATGGGCAATTAAGATTTTTCACGTGCCTCCAAAGACGCAAAGGTGTCGCCATCTGACATGATTCAGCAGCGCCTCTTCACAGCTCTGTGGTCACAAGTTGAGCAAAAGCCTCTCAAAATCACACACAGGGGGATTAAAAAACTTGAAAAGGTGATTTTTAAAGACATCAAAGCGGCTGGACATTAGCCCTGATCTCGTGATCATTGCGCTAGCCTTAGGTCAGCCGTACCTAGAGGTGATCATTTCCATATTTGAAGATCACCACTTCCGTTAAAAACCTGCTGGCAAGGTTCTTCTCGTGGTGCGTTAGAGCCGAGGATGACGAGGACAAAGAAACTAAAGCCATGTCTGAAACACGTTTAGAAGAATTTAAAAGTAATATATTTCCAATAGTGGAGGAAAAAATCATCATCTGGCATTAGTGTCAGCGATTATGATGATGATGAAGAGGAACATGTGAGCGCACTCATTGATGCTGTGCTCACACGTGTTGAAAATAATTCGCACTACAGACCTTCTAAAAAACTCCACAGGTACCTGTTAAAACACGTGTTGTAATTATAATAAAGGTCAATCAAATGGACCAATATGGCAAGGCCATGATGATCCACTTGGTAAAATAAATCCGCTTGGCATCTTTCTTGGCCTTAAGACAACAATTCTTATGGCTAAAGATCCAAACGGGACACACAAAAAAACACATGTTGTCTGACAACAGGATCAAAGATCTGCATATACATGTATATAAACTGAAAGATCTCGACCGGGCCATTTACCAAGAGCTACGTCAGAAAACATTCTGTAAAGAAAAACATTTACTGATGTT
Organism: Astatotilapia calliptera; assembly: GCF_964374335.1. Taxonomy (NCBI): domain Eukaryota; kingdom Metazoa; phylum Chordata; class Actinopteri; order Cichliformes; family Cichlidae; genus Astatotilapia; species Astatotilapia calliptera. The sequence goes on along the minus strand of NC_137442.1, from coordinate 7,061,260 downwards.
ACTGAACGACGAGGACCCAGTGTTGAGAAAACTGACGGTCGATATCATTAAAAATCACCTGATCGACACTATGCAGAATCCAGCCCTGTGTGATGCTGAAGAGGCTGAAAATTACAGGTTATCTGTGGAAGCCTGCATCAAGAAGGTGGTGACACGTGTCAATAAAAATGCCAGTTCACCTTCCTCTACTGAAAAAGTTGATGCCATCACCCAACGGCTGTTCATAAAACTCTGGCCTAGACTTAAAAAGATCAAAGTTGATAATGTGATATTCATCAGTGATTGTCAGGGTCCCTGAGCAGTTATGAATTATATTATTATTATTATTATTATTGTATGTATATTTGGTGTTGCTGTCCTTCTCCCTGTTTGCGTGTGTGTGTATATGTGTTTCAGTGGGTGCCTTCAGGCCTGGTGGGTGTGGCCCTGCTGATGGTCTGGCCACACCCGAAGCCACACACCTGCTGCTGGTCAGGCCTCGTCGGGGGTGCTACTTAGGAGAGTCTTGGAGCTCCCACCGACGTGGGATCATTGCGTGAGTCTCCACGTTAGTCATCCATTTGAACTGAGTTAGTGTATGTATGCCCGCGGTTATGTGTCCTGACGGCTGCGTCTATTGTGTCCCCAGGAGAAGTGTGGAGCGCCAGACAGCAGCCAGCACGAGGAGTGCTGAGACACGGGAGCGGAGAGCACTGAGACACGGACTGGTCACGGAGAGACACGACACGGGAGTCAGGGGAAACCACGGGGATTTATTGTTGTTATTTCCACACACTGTAAATAAACGTACTGCTTGTACATAGAGCACCGCGCCTGGGTCCTCCTTCCCCACATCCCCCACGGTTTGCCATGCCAAACCGTGACAGTGATATGGTTTACAGCTCTTTAATACAGAAATGGAACAGAAATTATTCACTGTCTACTTTAGCAGAAGGTTTCTAGCTGAAGATAGTTTAACCAGCTGTTTTGCCAACACCTTCATTTTTATCATTTAGCATCATTTTAGAATATAATACATTACTGTAGATCAGGGGTCCCCAATCCCAGTCCGCGAGGGCCGGTGTCCCTGCAGGTTTCAGATCTCACCCTGGGTCAACACACCTGAATCACATGATTAGTTTGTTACCAGGCCTCTGGAGAACTTCAAGACGTGTTGAGAAGGTAATTTATCCATTTAAATCAGCTGTGGTGGATCAAGGACACATCTAAAACCTGCAGGAAACCAGCCCTCGCGGACTGGGATTGGGGACCCCTGCTGTAGCTCAAACAGCATATGAAGCATTTAAATTCAGACCAACCTTGTAACCGTATAACACCGATGGGGAACAATGTGTTCTGCAGAATACTCTTGATACTTTAAGAGCAATTTGCCAATAATACAGATTCATGTGTAGTAAGGTGGTTTCATTGCTACTTTTATTAAAGGAGTGCTTCTAAAAATTGAGGTGGTCATCTCCGCTTGCATTTCTGTAAAAGCCACAGCATGCCACCTTGGATGAGAATATGCATTCTTAACATTTTGCTGTCACAGTTTAGCTGTTTTCATTTCCACTGACACATCAGCTCCTAAGACCACAATACTACTACCAAAGTACTACAAGGATCCGGAAAAAAGGACAGAGGGGGGATATAAAATATACCAAATGTTTCTTGAATTGTTAGCACAAGTGTATATGTGTATGTATCTAGTCGAGTTTATATGCAGTAGTGCTCACTTGTTTTCTTTCATTTTATTACTTAACTGTATTTCATGTAAGTCATTGATATTAAATATTGATTTTACAGAGGGGTGGTAAGAGTTTGGTTTGAGATTTTCCTGTTAATATTTGGATATTTTTCTTGCATTAACAATTTTTTGATTAGAAAAGCAGAATAAAATGTGCAAATTAGCTTCATTTATAGTTTGTTATACTCCTTCCCTCTAATACAAATATTTCATTTCTAACTCTGAGTGTAAGTGCATAATTTAATAATAAGTGTTTCTGCTCACAAATGTCCACGAGCACAGACATGCACGCAAAAACTGCGTGACTCCTCGCTGGCTGTAACTCACCGCGCGTGTTCACCTGGAACGTCCTCTAAGAAGACGTGTGACCATTCTGATAGCCGTCTGTGTCTGCAGGTGAATGAGTGAAGCTACATAAACAGTTAAATTAGCATAGCTTACCAGCCGTAAACCCGACAACAACACAGTGGGTGAGGGTCGGAGGGGGGGTCGCTTGACATTCTAACTTTAAAGGAAGGATTTTAACAGTATTAGTGTAACACACTTAGAGACAGTGTGCGCACCGCGGATGACGTCAGTGCGCACACTGTGTCTGAGGAGGATGTGCGGAAGTGCTTCAGGAAGGTGAACGCACGCAAAGCTACTGGTCCGGACGGGATTCCCGGCCGCGTCCTCAAGTCATGCGCGGCTCAGCTGGCTGGAGTGTTCACGCACATCTTCAACCTTTCCCTCTCTCTGTCTGTAGTCCCAGCCTGCTTCAAAATGGCCACCATCGTCCCTGTACCCAAATCCTCCACCATCTCCTCATTGAACGACTGGCGACCTGTAGCCCTGACCCCCATCGTAAGCAAATGCTTCGAGAAGCTGGTCAGGGACTTCATCTGCTCTGCACTACCCGACTCACTGGACCCTCTACAGTTTGCATACCGCCACAACAGGTCCACTGATGATGCCATAGCCCTGACACTACACACTGCCCTGTCACACCTGGAGAAGAGAGACACGTATGTGAGGATGCTGTTTGTAGATTACAGCTCAGCATTCAATACCATCGTTCCCTCGAAGCTGGACAGGAAACTGCAGGATCTAGGACTGAGCAGCTCCCTCTGCAGCTGGATCCTTAGCTTCCTGTCTGACAGACGCCAGGTGGTCAGACTGGGCAGCATCACCTCATCCCCCATCACACTGAACACTGGTGCTCCACAGGGGTGTGTACTGAGCCCTCTCCTGTACTCACTCTACACCTACGACTGCACAGCCACTAACAGCTCCAACATCATTGTGAAGTTTGTGGACGACACTACAGTGGTGGGTCTTATCACCAACGGTGATGAGACGGCTTACAGGGAGGAGGTCAGCGCCCTGACCCACTGGTGTCAAGACAACCATCTCACCCTCAACGTCGCAAAGACAAAGGAGTTGATAGTGGACTTCCGGAGGTGCAGAGAAGTACACACCCCCATCACCATCAACGGCGCTGCTGTGGAGAGAGTGAGCAGCTTCCGGTTCCTTGGTGTACATCTGGCTGAGGATCTTACGTGGTCAGTACACACAAACAAAACAGTGAAGAAGGCGCAGCAGCGCCTCTTCTTTCTCAGGAGACTGAAAAGATTCGGCATGAGCCCCCGCATCCTCAGGACCTTCTATCACTGTGCCATTGAGAGCATCCTCACTGGATGCATCACCACCTGGTATGGCAACAGCACCGCCTACAACTGCAAAGCTCTCCAGCGAGTAGTGCGGTGCTCTGAACGGATAATTGGAGGTGAGCTTCCCTCCCTCCAAGACATCTACAGGAAGCGCTGCCTGAGGAAAGCGGGGAGGATCATCAAGGACTCCAGTCACCCCAGCCATAAACTGTTCAGACTGCTTCCATCAGGAAGGAGGTTCTGCAGCATCCGGTCCCGTACCAGCAGACTGAGAGACAGCTTTTTCCATCAGGCCATCAGACTGCTGAACACGTCATAGACACCTCAGCTTCACTACTGGAACTTCAACATTATGCACTCCACACTGTATATAAATGCCACTTGTTTTGCACATATTCAACTCTGTATATTTTATATATTTTATTATTATTATTATTATTATTATTATTATTATTATTTTACTATTTAATTTGTAAAAATGTGTATACACACACACACACACACACACACACACACACACACACACGTAGGAAAATATTTAGTATACACATCCAGAAATGCATACACTATTATATATTGTACATATATTTATTAGTGTCAGGTTGGCCATTCTTGTATTTTGCTCGTTTGTGTTGTTGTGTTTGCACATCTCTGTTGCTTGTGGGGCTCGCACACAAGAATTTCACTCGCATGTGCTGTGCCAGTGTGCCTGCACATGTGATGTGACAATAAAAGTGATTTGATTTGATTTGATGATCATTTCCATATTTGAAGATCACCTCTTCCCTAAAAAAAAGAAATCTACTGCCAAGGTTCTTCTCGTGGTGCGTTAGAGCCGAGGATGATGAAGACGCAGAAGCTAAAGCAATTTCTGAAACACGTTTAGAAGAATTTAAAAGTAATATATTTCCAATACTGGAGAAAAAAATCATCATCTGGCATTAGTGTCAGCGCACTCATTCACTGTAAAAAATCAAACTTGCTTACAGTCATTTCTTTCACAATTCAACAATAAAAGCTGAGTTGCCCCATAAACTCAAATACATTAAGGGCTTCAACTAATCCTTTAACGTTTTGGAGCAAAAGTTGGTCTCAGATGAACTTTATTGCTGGCAAAATGAATGAATTCAAGTTTTACATGAGTTGAAGCTGTTGGCGCCTTTCTGTGCCTGAGCACGCATGCGCATGTCATATTTTTGGATACTACGGGGTCTACGATGCACTTTTGCAAGGACTGAAAGCCACCTGGCCGTCTGCCTTAATGCGAACACGAGGCTTTTTACGCCAGGAGCTGGATGCAGCTAAGGTGTTCATCTCAACTTTCTGAAGGCAAGTACTGTTTCTTTTAATGTGCATTTATATGTGTTTACTACCTCATTTAAGATCCCCCCTAGACTGTTTTACTCAATCGTGCTGCTTGAATGCCCTCGTGAGCAACTTTAATGTTTTCCATCATGAAATAGTGCTTTAAAGTTTTCGTATAAAAATCGCCATGTCACAAAATAATGTAAATCCGACAAGCATCCCTTCCAAACAGGCGCGCTCATGTCTGACAAGCCTCCACGACACCCCCTACGTGTATTTCATGTAGGGGGTGTTCGCCATACCACCGAACGAAAGAAACCCGACAAAATAAGCTAGCTCGCTCATGGCAAACCCCCCACCGCTTTTTAAAATAAATAAATAATTTCGGGGGCCCCCGCTGCCATGTTGTTTAATTTGTTCAAATCATATTTAGCCAAAAAAATGTGGTTTAGTTTCTGTGTGAACGGGGTGGTGGAGTCCTCCACCGAGAACACTCACGTTAACTTTATCGAGTGGGGGAAAAAAAGTTAGCTTGTTTATATTATGCTAACATAGCTGTGTCGCTAGCGGTCACGTAGCACATCATTATATACCAGCTAGCCCAACTTCAGTAACCCTACAAACGTCACTGCTGTTTAGTTTCCTGTCTTCATTTATGCTGGAAGTGATAACAGCTGTAGGGTTTAATTTGTTTCCAAAACCCCGCAGTCAGGACATGCTATATTGTATTTAGATAGAAGCTAGCGAGCTAACTCCCTGCTAACTTCTAACTCCGTTAAATGTCATAAATTTCGTTTTCATGGGTGCCTGGATGTTAAACTCAATTGTTACACCTGGTAGAACAGAACGCTGATCATTTTATTAAAGATGAAAGACTTTAGACAGTTTTTCAACTCTCAGTAATGCCATAGTGATCGTTTGACATGTGAACCTGCAGCGGAGTTTAGGTCCAGACACGGCTAGTGACGTCAGACTGAACAACCGGATTGAACGAGGAGGACCCAGAATCCAGCCCTGTGTGAAGCTGAAGAGGCTGAAAATTACAGGTTATCTGTGGAAGCCTGCATCAAGAAGGTGGTGACACTTGTCATTAAAAATGCCAGTTCACCTTCCTCTACGGAAAAAGTTGATGCCATCACCCAACGGCTGTTCATAAAACTCTGGCCTAGACTTAAAAAGATCAAAGTTGATAATGTGATATGGTTTATAGCTCCTTAATACAGAAATGGAAAGAGCCAGATGTCATACATATTCATGGAATTAGACCATGAATATGCAGATGATGTAATTGTAAAGGTTTTCAAGGAGCATGCCATCACTGTATTGGAAAGTGAACATTTCATCACAAGCTTCTTTCTTCATGCTGTATGGATCGCAGGCAGAAAATACTTGGTTACTGTTGTGTAAGTCCCTAAAAGTAGATTTTGTTTATCTGGACGCAGGATTTTCAGTTTCAATTTATTTAAGTAATTATAATAAAGGTCAATCAAATGGACCAATATGGCAAGGCCATGATGATCCACTTGGTAAAATAAATCCGTTTGGCATCTTTCTTGGCCTTAAGACAACAATTCTGATGGCTAAAGATCCAAACGGGACACAAGAAAAAAACAAAAACAAAACACGTGTTGTCTGACAACAGTATCAAAGATTTGCATATACATAAAAAAAACCTGAAAGATCTGGACCGGGCCATTTACAAAGAGCTACGTCAGAAAACATTCTGTAAAGAAAAACATTTACTGATGTTACTGAACAACGAGGACCCAGTGTTGAGAAAACTGACGGTCGATATCATTAAAAATCACCTGATCGACACTATGCAGAATCCAGCCCTGTGTGATGCTGAAGAGGCTGAAAATTACAGGTTATCTGTGGAAGCCTGTATCAAGAAGGTGGTGACACGTGTCAATAAAAATGCCAGTTCACCTTCCTCTACTGAAAAAGTTGATGCCATCACCCAACGGCTGTTCATAAAACTCTGGCCTAGACTTAAAAAGATCAAAGTTGATAATGTGATGTTCATCGGTGATTGTCAGGGTCCCTGAGCAGTTATGAATTATATTATTATTATTGTTATTGTATGTATATTTGGTGTTGCTTTCCTTCTCCCTGTGTGTGTGTGTGTGTGTGTGAGTGTGTGTGTGTGTGTGAGAGTGTGTGTGTATGTATATGTGTTTCAGTGGGTGCCTTCAGGCCTGGTGGGTGTGGCCCTGCTGATGGTCTGGCCACACCCGAAGCCACACACCTGCTGCTGGTCAGGCCTCGTCGGGGGAGCTACTTGGGAGAGTCTTGGAGCTCCCACCGACGCGGGATCATTTCGTGAGTCTCCACGTTAGTCAACAAAAACATTGCACAGGCGTTTTACTCTGATTACACAAACTTCATGTAGGAGTAGGTCACAGATAAGAGGTACTAATTTGTAAATTTGACCTCTGACCTCACAGAGATCAAATGTGACAGGATATTTGTACTGTAATTTTCAGACCATAAGGCGCACTCAAAATCCTTTAATTTTCTCAAAAACTGACAGTGCGCCTTATAATCCGGTGCGCCTTATGTATGAAGTTTAGGTCCAGACACGGCTAGTGACGTCAGACTGAACAACCGGATTGGTGTTAGAATTTACCATGTCAGCCAATCAAAAAAATGATATGGCAACATGCGGCACTTGGTTGTTTAGGGAGAAGGTGCAGTTTTAGGAGTGACACCCGCGACGGAAAGCGGCGAGCAAAAGAAAGAGAACGCAAGTTTTCATATGTGAGACATTAGTGATGTTTAGCGTTTTTGGAGGCTAGAGTTAGTGTGTAGTGTAGTTATTGTTTTGTATTGTGTCAGTTATACTGCTGAATGTCACATTTGCTCCAAAAAAGCCATCAAAAGCAGATTCTAGTGTAAACGCTGTTCCCACAGGGAAAACAGGACTGATACACCTCCTGTTGTCAGACCTGCAGGGTTTAGGCCTGTGCTGTTCTCTTCTGTCTTATACTGAACACAAACTTTTTTTTCTTTTTTTTTCTTTTTTTTTTTTTGGACCGGCACAAATAATTTGTGTGCCTTCTTATTTGCTGCAGAACACCTGATTGTTCTGTAAATAGATTTAGATGGTTATATAAAAAATGCCTGAGGCCTTGGCTGCATTTTTAGGTAAATAGTACCATATAACTTTGTTTGCAAAACTTGTGCATGAACCTGAAGTTCCCAAATTGATATAAAAAAAATTTTTTTTAGCAACACTAAATGCGTTTTTAAAACAAAATGTTAGGTTTCAAGTTTAGGAGAAAAGTTGCTTCAACTAAGTTATCCATCAGAACCTAAAAATCTAAATGCAGTGGGTTGCCTTGAGTTTAAGTTTTCGCAACAATTTTTTATTTTTGTATTTATTAATTTTACAGTGTTGATGCTGTGCTCACACGGGCTACAAAGAAATCGCACTACAAACCTTCTAAAAAAAACTCCACAGGTATCTTTGACGAAACACCTGTTGTCTGACGACACAATCAAAGATCTGCACATCAATGGAAAAAAATCTCGAAAGGGCCACCTAAACATAATATATAATGTTCTGACTGAGAGACGTTTTGAAAAAATTTAAACGTACAGCTCTGCTATCACTTCCAACATAAATGAAGACAGAAAACTAAACAGCAGTGACTTTTTTTTTTTTTTTTAGGGTTACTGAGGTTGGACTAGCTGGTACATAATGATGTACTACGAGATCACTAGCGATACAGCTATGTTAGCATAACATAAACACAGTGAAGCTGGAGGATGAAAGCTAACCTTTTTCCATTCGATAAAATTTATGTGAGGGTTCCCAAAGGTTAGGGACGAATTCAATCGCATGGCAGGATGCTGTTGCAGATTAAACAGCGCCTCTTCACAGCTCTGTGGGCACAAAATAGAAGTACTACAAGGACATAGGGAAAAGGGACAAAGAGGGGAGGGATATAAAATATTCCAAATGTTTCTTGAATTGTTAGCACAGTGTATATGTGTATGTATCTATCCATCGATTCACTTACGCCAGGGGTGGGCAAATCCAGGCCCCGAGGGCCGGTGTCCTGCAGGTTTTAGATCTCGCCTTGGGTCAACACACCTGAATCGCATGATTAGTTCGTTACCAGGCCTCTGGAGAACTTCAGGACATTTTCAGGAGCTAATTTAGCCATTTATATCAGCTGTGTTGGTTCAAGGACACATCTAAAACCTGCAGGGACACCGGCCCTCGAGGCCTGGAGTTGCCCACCCCTAACTTCCGCTTTTCCTTTTCAGGGTCGCAGGGGGTGCTGGAGCCTATGGCAGCTATCTCAGGGCGAGAGGCAGGGTACGCCCTGGACAGGTCGCTAGTCTGTCACAGGGCTAAACATTCGTACTCACATTCACTCATACCTATGGGCAATTTAGATTTTTCCAAAAACAATGGGCAATTAAGATTTTTCACGTGCCTCCAAAGACGCAAAGGTGTCGCCATCTGACATGATTCAGCAGCGCCTCTTCACAGCTCTGTGGTCACAAGTTGAGCAAAAGCCTCTCAAAATCACACACAGGGGGATTAAAAAACTTGAAAAGGTGATTTTTAAAGACATCAAAGCGGCTGGACATTAGCCCTGATCTCGTGATCATTGCGCTAGCCTTAGGTCAGCCGTACCTAGAGGTGATCATTTCCATATTTGAAGATCACCACTTCCGTTAAAAACCTGCTGGCAAGGTTCTTCTCGTGGTGCGTTAGAGCCGAGGATGACGAGGACAAAGAAACTAAAGCCATGTCTGAAACACGTTTAGAAGAATTTAAAAGTAATATATTTCCAATAGTGGAGGAAAAAATCATCATCTGGCATTAGTGTCAGCGATTATGATGATGATGAAGAGGAACATGTGAGCGCACTCATTGATGCTGTGCTCACACGTGTTGAAAATAATTCGCACTACAGACCTTCTAAAAAACTCCACAGGTACCTGTTAAAACACGTGTTGTAATTATAATAAAGGTCAATCAAATGGACCAATATGGCAAGGCCATGATGATCCACTTGGTAAAATAAATCCGCTTGGCATCTTTCTTGGCCTTAAGACAACAATTCTTATGGCTAAAGATCCAAACGGGACACACAAAAAAACACATGTTGTCTGACAACAGGATCAAAGATCTGCATATACATGTATATAAACTGAAAGATCTCGACCGGGCCATTTACCAAGAGCTACGTCAGAAAACATTCTGTAAAGAAAAACATTTACTGATGTTACTGAACGACGAGGACCCAGTGTTGAGAAAACTGACGGTCGATATCATTAAAAATCACCTGATCGACACTATGCAGAATCCAGCCCTGTGTGATGCTGAAGAGGCTGAAAATTACAGGTTATCTGTGGAAGCCTGCATCAAGAAGGTGGTGACACGTGTCAATAAAAATGCCAGTTCACCTTCCTCTACTGAAAAAGTTGATGCCATCACCCAACGGCTGTTCATAAAACTCTGGCCTAGACTTAAAAAGATCAAAGTTGATAATGTGATATTCATCAGTGATTGTCAGGGTCCCTGAGCAGTTATGAATTATATTATTATTATTATTATTATTGTATGTATATTTGGTGTTGCTGTCCTTCTCCCTGTTTGCGTGTGTGTGTATATGTGTTTCAGTGGGTGCCTTCAGGCCTGGTGGGTGTGGCCCTGCTGATGGTCTGGCCACACCCAAAGCCACACACCTGCTGCTGGTCAGGCCTCGTCGGGGGTGCTACTTAGGAGAGTCTTGGAGCTCCCACCGACGTGGGATCATTGCGTGAGTCTCCACGTTAGTCATCCATTTGAACTGAGTTAGTGTATGTATGCCCGCGGTTATGTGTCCTGACGGCTGCGTCTATTGTGTCCCCAGGAGAAGTGTGGAGCGCCAGACAGCAGCCAGCACGAGGAGTGCTGAGACACGGGAGCGGAGAGCACTGAGACACGGACTGGTCACGGAGAGACACGACACGGGAGTCAGGGGAAACCACGGGGATTTATTGTTGTTATTTCCACACACTGTAAATAAACGTACTGCTTGTACATAGAGCACCGCGCCTGGGTCCTCCTTCCCCACACCCCCCACGGTTTGCCATGCCAAACCGTGACAGTGATATGGTTTACAGCTCTTTAATACAGAAATGGAACAGAAATTATTCACTGTCTACTTTAGCAGAAGGTTTTTAGCTGAAGATAGTTTAACCAGCTGTTTTGCCAACACCTTCATTTTTATCATTTAGCATCATTTTAGAATATAATACATTACTGTAGATCAGGGGTCCCCAATCCCAGTCCGCGAGGGCCGGTGTCCCTGCAGGTTTCAGATCTCACCCTGGGTCAACACACCTGAATCACATGATTAGTTTGTTACCAGGCCTCTGGAGAACTTCAAGACGTGTTGAGAAGGTAATTTATCCATTTAAATCAGCTGTGGTGGATCAAGGACACATCTAAAACCTGCAGGAAACCAGCCCTCGCGGACTGGGATTGGGGACCCCTGCTGTAGCTCAAACAGCATATGAAGCATTTAAATTCAGACCAACCTTGTAACCGTATAACACCGATGGGGAACAATGTGTTCTGCAGAATACTCTTGATACTTTAAGAGCAATTTGCCAATAATACAGATTCATGTGTAGTAAGGTGGTTTCATTGCTACTTTTATTAAAGGAGTGCTGTCACAGTTTAGCTGTTTTCATTTCCACTGACACATCAGCTCCTAAGACCACAATACTACTACCAAAGTACTACAAGGATCCGGAAAAAAGGACAGAGGGGGGATATAAAATATACCAAATGTTTCTTGAATTGTTAGCACAAGTGTATATGTGTATGTATCTAGTCGAGTTTATATGCAGTAGTGCTCACTTGTTTTCTTTCATTTTATTACTTAACTGTATTTCATGTAAGTCATTGATATTAAATATTGATTTTACAGAGGGGTGGTAAGAGTTTGGTTTGAGATTTTCCTGTTAATATTTGGATATTTTTCTTGCATTAACAATTTTTTGATTAGAAAAGCAGAATAAAATGTGCAAATTAGCTTCATTTATAGTTTGTTATACTCCTTCCCTCTAATACAAATATTTCATTTCTAACTCTGAGTGTAAGTGCATAATTTAATAATAAGTGTTTCTGCTCACAAATGTCCACGAGCACAGACATGCACGCAAAAACTGCGTGACTCCTCGCTGGCTGTAACTCACCGCGCGTGTTCACCTGGAACGTCCTCTAAGAAGACGTGTGACCATTCTGATAGCCGTCTGTGTCTGCAGGTGAATGAGTGAAGCTACATAAACAGTTAAATTAGCATAGCTTACCAGCCGTAAACCCGACAACAACACAGTGGGTGAGGGTCGGAGGGGGGGTCGCTTGACATTCTAACTTTAAAGGAAGGATTTTAACAGTATTTGCTGTGGGTTAAAGCAGTGGACCAGCAGGCTACATGTTTGAATCCAAACAAGTTTCACTCAATCCCAACAACTGAGGATCGCCATTGTATAGCGGTCGCTAGGGTAACGTCACGTCGCCGTCATATCGGATGTGGGCGGGGCTTAGCGCTAGAATCCCTTTGATCCTTTCATGTCTTGTGTGACATCACCTTGGTAAAAGTCTATAAATAGAACCATTTGCACAGGGTTAGTCACAAGGTAAGTTTAGTAAGAGGGAGTAAGAGGCATTAATGTCTGAGACACAAACTCAGCAACTTACACAAAATTCAGAATCAAGTCCAGATTGTAAAAAAGTTATATCATTTGAAAATATGAATTCTGCCATTGAAACAACCGATGCGATTCAAAGCTGCGCCACTGAAGACGACTCTGAATGTAGTGTCGTCCCTGGCGTAAACATTTTACGGAGCGACGAGGGGAAATCGAAGCACTGTGTGTGCTACCCTCAGTCATGCAACCAGCAACAGAATCCGGGGGATCCAGAGTCAGTTGATCTCCAGGAACCTCCGGTGTCAGAAGAACAGCTGCTCGTTAAAGAGCTAATAAATGCTGTTATTACACGTGCCTCCAAAGAGGCAAAGGTGTCGCCATCGGAAATGATTCAGCAGCGCCTCTTCACAGCTCTGTGGGCACAAGTTGAGCAAAAGCCTCTCAAAATCACACACAGGGGGATTAAAAAACTTGAAAAGGTGATTTTTAAAGACATAACAAAGCGGCTGGACATTAGCCCTGATCTCGTGATCATTGCGCTAGCCGTAGGTCAGCCGTACCTAGAGGTGATCATTTCCATATTTGAAGATCACCTCTTCCGTAAAAGCCTGCTGGCAAGGTTCTTCTCGTGGTGCGTTAGAGCCGAGGATGACGAGGACGAACAAACTAAAGCCATGTCTGAAACACGTTTAGAAGAATTTAGAAGTAATATATTTCGGATACTGGAGAAAAAATCATCATCTGGCATTAGTGTCAGCGATTATGATGATGATGAAGAAGAACATGTGAGCGCACTCATTGATGCTGTGCTCACACGAGCTGCAAATAAATCGCACTACAGACCTTCTAAAAAACTCCACAGGTATCTGTTAAAACACGTGTTGTCTGACAACAGGATCAAAGATCTGCATATACATGAAAAAAAACTGAAAGATCTGGACAGGGCCATTTACAAAGAGCTACGTCAGAAAACATTCTGTAAAGAAAAACATTTACTGATGTTACTGAACGACGAGGACCCAGTGTTGAGAAAACTGACGGTCGATATCATTAAAAATCACCTGATCGACACTATGCAGAATCCAGCCCTGTGTGATGCTGAAGAGGCTGAAAATTACAGGTTATCTGTAGAAGCCTGTATCAAGAAGGTGGTGACACGTGTCAATAAAAATGCCAGTTCACCTTCCTCTACTGAAAAAGTTGATGCCATCACCCAACGGCTGTTCATAAAACTCTGGCCTAGACTTAAAAAGATCAAAGTTGATAATGTGATGTTCATCAGTGATATGGTTTACAGCTCTTTAATACAGAAATGGAAAGAGCCAGATGTCATACTGACATTCATGGAATTAGACCATGAATATGCAGATGATATAATTATAAAGGTTTTCAAGGAGCATGCCATCACTGTATTGGAAAGTGAACATTTCATGACAAGCTTCTTTCTCTGTGCGGGTCATGCTGTATGGATCGCAGGCAGAAAATACTTGGTTACTGTTATGTAAGATCCTAAAAGTAGATTCTGTTCATCTGGACGTAGCATTTTCAGTTTCAATTTATTTAACATCTAATCGAGTCATTTTAAAAACCCTTGACCGGTCGAGGCAGATGGCCGTTCCTCACTGAGCCTGGTTCTGCCGGAGTTTTCTCCCTGTTAAAAGGAAGTTTTTACTCCCCACCGTCGCCTAGTGCTTGCTCAGAGGGAATTGTCAAATTATTGGGGTTTTGTTTTGTGCCATCTAATACACAACTTATCGTATTGGGCACTCTAAATGTATTTTTAATCAATAAAAAGATCCAAAAAAGATTATATTGTGAATTCTGCGTGTTTTCATTGTCACACAAATGTATACATTTTCAGCTTAGACTGAACGTGTTTGTTTGTCATTCCTTTCAAATCAAAGATTTTAGTAGCAATTATTGTATTAAAACATTGCACAGGCGTTTTACTCTGATTACACAAACCTTATGTAGGAGTAGGTCACAGATAAGAGGTACTAATTTGTAAATTTGACCTCTGACCTCACAGAGATCAAATGTGACAGGATATTTGTGCTGTAATTTTCAGACTGTAAGGATTATTTGTATGTAAACTATAATTTCATATTAAGAATCCACATCAACACATTCTCACTCTCAAAGTGTAAAATGTTACACTATAGGTGACAAATCGTCAGTATGTTACGCTTTTGGCCACCCAACATGTCCCTGTGTTACTTGTTCGGAAAAATGAGGAAACATGAGAACCATTTCGAATCAATCTACACGTGTATGTTTATTTTACTGTAATTGCTTTGGAAAACACTATCTAACACGATTAGGTTATGATACGGGTTAGGATTAAGGTTAGGGTTATGGCTGGAATACACAGCTGGAACGTGTATTACACCGGGAGCGTCATTCTATTGGATGTCATCCACAATCCGGCGCGTATCAAATAGATGCGGAAGGTTACCTTTCACGTGTCTATGGGACACCTCGGAGCGCGACTAATGGTCGGTATGTTACACGTCGGGAATGAGAACGGGCTGTCCACATATATTGGTATGTCATCTACTAAATTTTGCCAATACAAACAATGGCAGTAATGAATTAATTCATCAATATAATAATTAATATATATAAATATAAAAACACATTTACAAAAAAAAATTATTCACTGTCTACTTTAGCAGAAGGTTTCTAGCTGAAGATAGTTTAACCAGCTGTTTTGCCAACACCTTCATTTTTATCATTTAGCATCATTTTAGAATATAATACATTACTGTAGATCAGGGGTCCCCAATCCCAGTCCGCGAGGGCCGGTGTCCCTGCAGGTTTCAGATCTCACCCTGGGTCAACACACCTGAATCACATGATTAGTTTGTTACCAGGCCTCTGGAGAACTTCAAGACGTGTTGAGAAGGTAATTTATCCATTTAAATCAGCTGTGGTGGATCAAGGACACATCTAAAACCTGCAGGAAACCAGCCCTCGCGGACTGGGATTGGGGACCCCTGCTGTAGCTCAAACAGCATATGAAGCATTTAAATTCAGACCAACCTTGTAACCGTATAACACCGATGGGGAACAATGTGTTCTGCAGAATACTCTTGATACTTTAAGAGCAATTTGCCAATAATACAGATTCATGTGTAGTAAGGTGGTTTCATTGCTACTTTTATTAAAGGAGTGCTTCTAAAAATTGAGGTGGTCATCTCCGCTTGCATTTCTGTAAAAGCCACAGCATGCCACCTTGGATGAGAATATGCATTCTTAACATTTTGCTGTCACAGTTTAGCTGTTTTCATTTCCACTGACACATCAGCTCCTAAGACCACAATACTACTACCAAAGTACTACAAGGATCCGGAAAAAAGGACAGAGGGGGGATATAAAATATACCAAATGTTTCTTGAATTGTTAGCACAAGTGTATATGTGTATGTATCTAGTCGAGTTTATATGCAGTAGTGCTCACTTGTTTTCTTTCATTTTATTACTTAACTGTATTTCATGTAAGTCATTGATATTAAATATTGATTTTACAGAGGGGTGGTAAGAGTTTGGTTTGAGATTTTCCTGTTAATATTTGGATATTTTTCTTGCATTAACAATTTTTTGATTAGAAAAGCAGAATAAAATGTGCAAATTAGCTTCATTTATAGTTTGTTATACTCCTTCCCTCTAATACAAATATTTCATTTCTAACTCTGAGTGTAAGTGCATAATTTAATAATAAGTGTTTCTGCTCACAAATGTCCACGAGCACAGACATGCACGCAAAAACTGCGTGACTCCTCGCTGGCTGTAACTCACCGCGCGTGTTCACCTGGAACGTCCTCTAAGAAGACGTGTGACCATTCTGATAGCCGTCTGTGTCTGCAGGTGAATGAGTGAAGCTACATAAACAGTTAAATTAGCATAGCTTACCAGCCGTAAACCCGACAACAACACAGTGGGTGAGGGTCGGAGGGGGGGTCGCTTGACATTCTAACTTTAAAGGAAGGATTTTAACAGTATTTGCTGTGGGTTAAAGCAGTGGACCAGCAGGCTACATGTTTGAATCCAAACAAGTTTCACTCAATCCCAACAACTGAGGATCGCCATTGTATAGCGGTCGCTAGGGTAACGTCACGTCGCCGTCATATCGGATGTGGGCGGGGCTTAGCGCTAGAATCCCTTTGATCCTTTCATGTCTTGTGTGACATCACCTTGGTAAAAGTCTATAAATAGAACCATTTGCACAGGGTTAGTCACAAGGTAAGTTTAGTAAGAGGGAGTAAGAGGCATTAATGTCTGAGACACAAACTCAGCAACTTACACAAAATTCAGAATCAAGTCCAGATTGTAAAAAAGTTATATCATTTGAAAATATGAATTCTGCCATTGAAACAACCGATGCGATTCAAAGCTGCGCCACTGAAGACGACTCTGAATGTAGTGTCGTCCCTGGCGTAAACATTTTACGGAGCGACGAGGGGAAATCGAAGCACTGTGTGTGCTACCCTCAGTCATGCAACCAGCAACAGAATCCGGGGGATCCAGAGTCAGTTGATCTCCAGGAACCTCCGGTGTCAGAAGAACAGCTGCTCGTTAAAGAGCTAATAAATGCTGTTATTACACGTGCCTCCAAAGAGGCAAAGGTGTCGCCATCGGAAATGATTCAGCAGCGCCTCTTCACAGCTCTGTGGGCACAAGTTGAGCAAAAGCCTCTCAAAATCACACACAGGGGGATTAAAAAACTTGAAAAGGTGATTTTTAAAGACATAACAAAGCGGCTGGACATTAGCCCTGATCTCGTGATCATTGCGCTAGCCGTAGGTCAGCCGTACCTAGAGGTGATCATTTCCATATTTGAAGATCACCTCTTCCGTAAAAGCCTGCTGGCAAGGTTCTTCTCGTGGTGCGTTAGAGCCGAGGATGACGAGGACGAACAAACTAAAGCCATGTCTGAAACACGTTTAGAAGAATTTAGAAGTAATATATTTCGGATACTGGAGAAAAAATCATCATCTGGCATTAGTGTCAGCGATTATGATGATGATGAAGAAGAACATGTGAGCGCACTCATTGATGCTGTGCTCACACGAGCTGCAAATAAATCGCACTACAGACCTTCTAAAAAACTCCACAGGTATCTGTTAAAACACGTGTTGTCTGACAACAGGATCAAAGATCTGCATATACATGAAAAAAAACTGAAAGATCTGGACAGGGCCATTTACCAAGAGCTACGTCAGAAAACATTCTGTAAAGAAAAACATTTACTGATGTTACTGAACGACGAGGACCCAGTGTTGAGAAAACTGACGGTCGATATCATTAAAAATCACCTGATCGACACTATGCAGAATCCAGCCCTGTGTGATGCTGAAGAGGCTGAAAATTACAGGTTATCTGTAGAAGCCTGCATCAAGAAGGTGGTGACACGTGTCAATAAAAATGCCAGTTCACCTTCCTCTACTGAAAAAGTTGATGCCATCACCCAACGGCTGTTCATAAAACTCTGGCCTAGACTTAAAAAGATCAAAGTTGATAATGTGATGTTCATCAGTGATATGGTTTACAGCTCTTTAATACAGAAATGGAAAGAGCCAGATGTCATACTGACATTCATGGAATTAGACCATGAATATGCAGATGATATAATTATAAAGGTTTTCAAGGAGCATGCCATCACTGTATTGGAAAGTGAACATTTCATGACAAGCTTCTTTCTCTGTGCGGGTCATGCTGTATGGATCGCAGGCAGAAAATACTTGGTTACTGTTATGTAAGATCCTAAAAGTAGATTCTGTTCATCTGGACGTAGCATTTTCAGTTTCAATTTATTTAACATCTAATCGAGTCATTTTAAAAACCCTTGACCGGTCGAGGCAGATGGCCGTTCCTCACTGAGCCTGGTTCTGCCGGAGTTTTCTCCCTGTTAAAAGGAAGTTTTTACTCCCCACCGTCGCCCAGTGCTTGCTCAGAGGGAATTGTCAAATTATTGGGGTTTTGTTTTGTGCCATCTAATACACAACTTATCGTATTGGGCACTCTAAATGTATTTTTAATCAATAAAAAGATCCAAAAAAGATTATATTGTGAATTCTGCGTGTTTTCATTGTCACACAAATGTATACATTTTCAGCTTAGACTGAACGTGTTTGTTTGTCATTCCTTTCAAATCAAAGATTTTAGTAGCAACTATTGTATTAAAACATTGCACAGGCGTTTTACTCTGATTACACAAACCTTATGTAGGAGTAGGTCACAGATAAGAGGTACTAATTTGTAAATTTGACCTCTGACCTCACAGAGATCAAATGTGACAGGATATTTGTGCTGTAATTTTCAGACTGTAAGGATTATTTGTATGTAAACTATAATTTCATATTAAGAATCCACATCAACACATTCTCACTCTCAAAGTGTAAAATGTTACACTATAGGTGACAAATCGTCAGTATGTTACGCTTTTGGCCACCCAACATGTCCCTGTGTTACTTGTTCGGAAAAATGAGGAAACATGAGAACCATTTCGAATCAATCTACACGTGTATGTTTATTTTACTGTAATTGCTTTGGAAAACACTATCTAACACGATTAGGTTATGATACGGGTTAGGATTAAGGTTAGGGTTATGGCTGGAATACACAGCTGGAACGTGTATTACACCGGGAGCGTCATTCTATTGGATGTCATCCACAATCCGGCGCGTATCAAATAGATGCGGAAGGTTACCTTTCACGTGTCTATGGGACACCTCGGAGCGCGACTAATGGTCGGTATGTTACACGTCGGGAATGAGAACGGGCTGTCCACATATATTGGTATGTCATCTACTAAATTTTGCCAATACAAACAATGGCAGTAATGAATTAATTCATCAATATAATAATTAATATATATAAATATAAAAACACATTTACAAAAAAAAATTATTCACTGTCTACTTTAGCAGAAGGTTTCTAGCTGAAGATAGTTTAACCAGCTGTTTTGCCAACACCTTCATTTTTATCATTTAGCATCATTTTAGAATATAATACATTACTGTAGATCAGGGGTCCCCAATCCCAGTCCGCGAGGGCCGGTGTCCCTGCAGGTTTCAGATCTCACCCTGGGTCAACACACCTGAATCACATGATTAGTTTGTTACCAGGCCTCTGGAGAACTTCAAGACGTGTTGAGAAGGTAATTTATCCATTTAAATCAGCTGTGGTGGATCAAGGACACATCTAAAACCTGCAGGAAACCAGCCCTCGCGGACTGGGATTGGGGACCCCTGCTGTAGCTCAAACAGCATATGAAGCATTTAAATTCAGACCAACCTTGTAACCGTATAACACCGATGGGGAACAATGTGTTCTGCAGAATACTCTTGATACTTTAAGAGCAATTTGCCAATAATACAGATTCATGTGTAGTAAGGTGGTTTCATTGCTACTTTTATTAAAGGAGTGCTGTCACAGTTTAGCTGTTTTCATTTCCACTGACACATCAGCTCCTAAGACCACAATACTACTACCAAAGTACTACAAGGATCCGGAAAAAAGGACAGAGGGGGGATATAAAATATACCAAATGTTTCTTGAATTGTTAGCACAAGTGTATATGTGTATGTATCTAGTCGAGTTTATATGCAGTAGTGCTCACTTGTTTTCTTTCATTTTATTACTTAACTGTATTTCATGTAAGTCATTGATATTAAATATTGATTTTACAGAGGGGTGGTAAGAGTTTGGTTTGAGATTTTCCTGTTAATATTTGGATATTTTTCTTGCATTAACAATTTTTTGATTAGAAAAGCAGAATAAAATGTGCAAATTAGCTTCATTTATAGTTTGTTATACTCCTTCCCTCTAATACAAATATTTCATTTCTAACTCTGAGTGTAAGTGCATAATTTAATAATAAGTGTTTCTGCTCACAAATGTCCACGAGCACAGACATGCACGCAAAAACTGCGTGACTCCTCGCTGGCTGTAACTCACCGCGCGTGTTCACCTGGAACGTCCTCTAAGAAGACGTGTGACCATTCTGATAGCCGTCTGTGTCTGCAGGTGAATGAGTGAAGCTACATAAACAGTTAAATTAGCATAGCTTACCAGCCGTAAACCCGACAACAACACAGTGGGTGAGGGTCGGAGGGGGGGTCGCTTGACATTCTAACTTTAAAGGAAGGATTTTAACAGTATTTGCTGTGGGTTAAAGCAGTGGACCAGCAGGCTACATGTTTGAATCCAAACAAGTTTCACTCAATCCCAACAACTGAGGATCGCCATTGTATAGCGGTCGCTAGGGTAACGTCACGTCGCCGTCATATCGGATGTGGGCGGGGCTTAGCGCTAGAATCCCTTTGATCCTTTCATGTCTTGTGTGACATCACCTTGGTAAAAGTCTATAAATAGAACCATTTGCACAGGGTTAGTCACAAGGTAAGTTTAGTAAGAGGGAGTAAGAGGCATTAATGTCTGAGACACAAACTCAGCAACTTACACAAAATTCAGAATCAAGTCCAGATTGTAAAAAAGTTATATCATTTGAAAATATGAATTCTGCCATTGAAACAACCGATGCGATTCAAAGCTGCGCCACTGAAGACGACTCTGAATGTAGTGTCGTCCCTGGCGTAAACATTTTACGGAGCGACGAGGGGAAATCGAAGCACTGTGTGTGCTACCCTCAGTCATGCAACCAGCAACAGAATCCGGGGGATCCAGAGTCAGTTGATCTCCAGGAACCTCCGGTGTCAGAAGAACAGCTGCTCGTTAAAGAGCTAATAAATGCTGTTATTACACGTGCCTCCAAAGAGGCAAAGGTGTCGCCATCGGAAATGATTCAGCAGCGCCTCTTCACAGCTCTGTGGGCACAAGTTGAGCAAAAGCCTCTCAAAATCACACACAGGGGGATTAAAAAACTTGAAAAGGTGATTTTTAAAGACATAACAAAGCGGCTGGACATTAGCCCTGATCTCGTGATCATTGCGCTAGCCGTAGGTCAGCCGTACCTAGAGGTGATCATTTCCATATTTGAAGATCACCTCTTCCGTAAAAGCCTGCTGGCAAGGTTCTTCTCGTGGTGCGTTAGAGCCGAGGATGACGAGGACGAACAAACTAAAGCCATGTCTGAAACACGTTTAGAAGAATTTAGAAGTAATATATTTCGGATACTGGAGAAAAAATCATCATCTGGCATTAGTGTCAGCGATTATGATGATGATGAAGAAGAACATGTGAGCGCACTCATTGATGCTGTGCTCACACGAGCTGCAAATAAATCGCACTACAGACCTTCTAAAAAACTCCACAGGTATCTGTTAAAACACGTGTTGTCTGACAACAGGATCAAAGATCTGCATATACATGAAAAAAAACTGAAAGATCTGGACAGGGCCATTTACAAAGAGCTACGTCAGAAAACATTCTGTAAAGAAAAACATTTACTGATGTTACTGAACGACGAGGACCCAGTGTTGAGAAAACTGACGGTCGATATCATTAAAAATCACCTGATCGACACTATGCAGAATCCAGCCCTGTGTGATGCTGAAGAGGCTGAAAATTACAGGTTATCTGTAGAAGCCTGTATCAAGAAGGTGGTGACACGTGTCAATAAAAATGCCAGTTCACCTTCCTCTACTGAAAAAGTTGATGCCATCACCCAACGGCTGTTCATAAAACTCTGGCCTAGACTTAAAAAGATCAAAGTTGATAATGTGATGTTCATCAGTGATATGGTTTACAGCTCTTTAATACAGAAATGGAAAGAGCCAGATGTCATACTGACATTCATGGAATTAGACCATGAATATGCAGATGATATAATTATAAAGGTTTTCAAGGAGCATGCCATCACTGTATTGGAAAGTGAACATTTCATGACAAGCTTCTTTCTCTGTGCGGGTCATGCTGTATGGATCGCAGGCAGAAAATACTTGGTTACTGTTATGTAAGATCCTAAAAGTAGATTCTGTTCATCTGGACGTAGCATTTTCAGTTTCAATTTATTTAACATCTAATCGAGTCATTTTAAAAACCCTTGACCGGTCGAGGCAGATGGCCGTTCCTCACTGAGCCTGGTTCTGCCGGAGTTTTCTCCCTGTTAAAAGGAAGTTTTTACTCCCCACCGTCGCCCAGTGCTTGCTCAGAGGGAATTGTCAAATTATTGGGGTTTTGTTTTGTGCCATCTAATACACAACTTATCGTATTGGGCACTCTAAATGTATTTTTAATCAATAAAAAGATCCAAAAAAGATTATATTGTGAATTCTGCGTGTTTTCATTGTCACACAAATGTATACATTTTCAGCTTAGACTGAACGTGTTTGTTTGTCATTCCTTTCAAATCAAAGATTTTAGTAGCAATTATTGTATTAAAACATTGCACAGGCGTTTTACTCTGATTACACAAACCTTATGTAGGAGTAGGTCACAGATAAGAGGTACTAATTTGTAAATTTGACCTCTGACCTCACAGAGATCAAATGTGACAGGATATTTGTGCTGTAATTTTCAGACTGTAAGGATTATTTGTATGTAAACTATAATTTCATATTAAGAATCCACATCAACACATTCTCACTCTCAAAGTGTAAAATGTTACACTATAGGTGACAAATCGTCAGTATGTTACGCTTTTGGCCACCCAACATGTCCCTGTGTTACTTGTTCGGAAAAATGAGGAAACATGAGAACCATTTCGAATCAATCTACACGTGTATGTTTATTTTACTGTAATTGCTTTGGAAAACACTATCTAACACGATTAGGTTATGATACGGGTTAGGATTAAGGTTAGGGTTATGGCTGGAATACACAGCTGGAACGTGTATTACACCGGGAGCGTCATTCTATTGGATGTCATCCACAATCCGGCGCGTATCAAATAGATGCGGAAGGTTACCTTTCACGTGTCTATGGGACACCTCGGAGCGCGACTAATGGTCGGTATGTTACACGTCGGGAATGAGAACGGGCTGTCCACATATATTGGTATGTCATCTACTAAATTTTGCCAATACAAACAATGGCAGTAATGAATTAATTCATCAATATAATAATTAATATATATAAATATAAAAACACATTTACAAAAAAAAATTATTCACTGTCTACTTTAGCAGAAGGTTTCTAGCTGAAGATAGTTTAACCAGCTGTTTTGCCAACACCTTCATTTTTATCATTTAGCATCATTTTAGAATATAATACATTACTGTAGATCAGGGGTCCCCAATCCCAGTCCGCGAGGGCCGGTGTCCCTGCAGGTTTCAGATCTCACCCTGGGTCAACACACCTGAATCACATGATTAGTTTGTTACCAGGCCTCTGGAGAACTTCAAGACGTGTTGAGAAGGTAATTTATCCATTTAAATCAGCTGTGGTGGATCAAGGACACATCTAAAACCTGCAGGAAACCAGCCCTCGCGGACTGGGATTGGGGACCCCTGCTGTAGCTCAAACAGCATATGAAGCATTTAAATTCAGACCAACCTTGTAACCGTATAACACCGATGGGGAACAATGTGTTCTGCAGAATACTCTTGATACTTTAAGAGCAATTTGCCAATAATACAGATTCATGTGTAGTAAGGTGGTTTCATTGCTACTTTTATTAAAGGAGTGCTTCTAAAAATTGAGGTGGTCATCTCCGCTTGCATTTCTGTAAAAGCCACAGCATGCCACCTTGGATGAGAATATGCATTCTTAACATTTTGCTGTCACAGTTTAGCTGTTTTCATTTCCACTGACACATCAGCTCCTAAGACCACAATACTACTACCAAAGTACTACAAGGATCCGGAAAAAAGGACAGAGGGGGGATATAAAATATACCAAATGTTTCTTGAATTGTTAGCACAAGTGTATATGTGTATGTATCTAGTCGAGTTTATATGCAGTAGTGCTCACTTGTTTTCTTTCATTTTATTACTTAACTGTATTTCATGTAAGTCATTGATATTAAATATTGATTTTACAGAGGGGTGGTAAGAGTTTGGTTTGAGATTTTCCTGTTAATATTTGGATATTTTTCTTGCATTAACAATTTTTTGATTAGAAAAGCAGAATAAAATGTGCAAATTAGCTTCATTTATAGTTTGTTATACTCCTTCCCTCTAATACAAATATTTCATTTCTAACTCTGAGTGTAAGTGCATAATTTAATAATAAGTGTTTCTGCTCACAAATGTCCACGAGCACAGACATGCACGCAAAAACTGCGTGACTCCTCGCTGGCTGTAACTCACCGCGCGTGTTCACCTGGAACGTCCTCTAAGAAGACGTGTGACCATTCTGATAGCCGTCTGTGTCTGCAGGTGAATGAGTGAAGCTACATAAACAGTTAAATTAGCATAGCTTACCAGCCGTAAACCCGACAACAACACAGTGGGTGAGGGTCGGAGGGGGGGTCGCTTGACATTCTAACTTTAAAGGAAGGATTTTAACAGTATTAGTGTAACACACTTAGAGACAGTGTGCGCACCGCGGATGACGTCAGTGCGCACACTGTGTCTGAGGAGGATGTGCGGAAGTGCTTCAGGAAGGTGAACGCACGCAAAGCTACTGGTCCGGACGGGATTCCCGGCCGCGTCCTCAAGTCATGCGCGGCTCAGCTGGCTGGAGTGTTCACGCACATCTTCAACCTTTCCCTCTCTCTGTCTGTAGTCCCAGCCTGCTTCAAAATGGCCACCATCGTCCCTGTACCCAAATCCTCCACCATCTCCTCATTGAACGACTGGCGACCTGTAGCCCTGACCCCCATCGTAAGCAAATGCTTCGAGAAGCTGGTCAGGGACTTCATCTGCTCTGCACTACCCGACTCACTGGACCCTCTACAGTTTGCATACCGCCACAACAGGTCCACTGATGATGCCATAGCCCTGACACTACACACTGCCCTGTCACACCTGGAGAAGAGAGACACGTATGTGAGGATGCTGTTTGTAGATTACAGCTCAGCATTCAATACCATCGTTCCCTCGAAGCTGGACAGGAAACTGCAGGATCTAGGACTGAGCAGCTCCCTCTGCAGCTGGATCCTTAGCTTCCTGTCTGACAGACGCCAGGTGGTCAGACTGGGCAGCATCACCTCATCCCCCATCACACTGAACACTGGTGCTCCACAGGGGTGTGTACTGAGCCCTCTCCTGTACTCACTCTACACCTACGACTGCACAGCCACTAACAGCTCCAACATCATTGTGAAGTTTGTGGACGACACTACAGTGGTGGGTCTTATCACCAACGGTGATGAGACGGCTTACAGGGAGGAGGTCAGCGCCCTGACCCACTGGTGTCAAGACAACCATCTCACCCTCAACGTCGCAAAGACAAAGGAGTTGATAGTGGACTTCCGGAGGTGCAGAGAAGTACACACCCCCATCACCATCAACGGCGCTGCTGTGGAGAGAGTGAGCAGCTTCCGGTTCCTTGGTGTACATCTGGCTGAGGATCTTACGTGGTCAGTACACACAAACAAAACAGTGAAGAAGGCGCAGCAGCGCCTCTTCTTTCTCAGGAGACTGAAAAGATTCGGCATGAGCCCCCGCATCCTCAGGACCTTCTATCACTGTGCCATTGAGAGCATCCTCACTGGATGCATCACCACCTGGTATGGCAACAGCACCGCCTACAACTGCAAAGCTCTCCAGCGAGTAGTGCGGTGCTCTGAACGGATAATTGGAGGTGAGCTTCCTGGGGAGGATCATCAAGGACTCCAGTCACCCCAGCCATAAACTGTTCAGACTGCTTCCATCAGGAAGGAGGTTCTGCAGCATCCGGTCCCGTACCAGCAGACTGAGAGACAGCTTTTTCCATCAGGCCATCAGACTGCTGAACACGTCATAGACACCTCAGCTTCACTACTGGAACTTCAACATTATGCACTCCACACTGTATATAAATGCCACTTGTTTTGCACATATTCAACTCTGTATATTTTATATATTTTATTATTATTATTATTTTTTTATTATTTTTTTTATTTTACTATTTAATTTGTAAAAATGTGTATACACACACACACACACACACACACGTAGGAAAATATTTAGTATACACATCCAGAAATGCATACACTGTTATATATTGTACATATATTTATTAGTTTCAGGTTGGCCATTCTTGTATTTTGCTCGTTTGTGTTGTGTTTGCACATCTCTGTTGCTTGTGGGGCTCGCACACAAGAATTTCACTCGCATGTGCTGTGCCAGTGTGCCTGCACATGTGATGTGACAATAAAAGTGATTTGATTTGATTTGATGATCATTTCCATATTTGAAGATCACCTCTTCCCTAAAAAAAAGAAATCTACTGCCAAGGTTCTTCTCGTGGTGCGTTAGAGCCGAGGATGATGAAGACGCAGAAGCTAAAGCAATTTCTGAAACACGTTTAGAAGAATTTAAAAGTAATATATTTCCAATACTGGAGAAAAAAATCATCATCTGGCATTAGTGTCAGCGCACTCATTCACTGTAAAAAATCAAACTTGCTTACAGTCATTTCTTTCACAATTCAACAATAAAAGCTGAGTTGCCCCATAAACTCAAATACATTAAGGGCTTCAACTAATCCTTTAACGTTTTGGAGCAAAAGTTGGTCTCAGATGAACTTTATTGCTGGCAAAATGAATGAATTCAAGTTTTACATGAGTTGAAGCTGTTGGCGCCTTTCTGTGCCTGAGCACGCATGCGCATGTCATATTTTTGGATACTACGGGGTCTACGATGCACTTTTGCAAGGACTGAAAGCCACCTGGCCGTCTGCCTTAATGCGAACACGAGGCTTTTTACGCCAGGAGCTGGATGCAGCTAAGGTGTTCATCTCAACTTTCTGAAGGCAAGTACTGTTTCTTTTAATGTGCATTTATATGTGTTTACTACCTCATTTAAGATCCCCCCTAGACTGTTTTACTCAATCGTGCTGCTTGAATGCCCTCGTGAGCAACTTTAATGTTTTCCATCATGAAATAGTGCTTTAAAGTTTTCGTATAAAAATCGCCATGTCACAAAATAATGTAAATCCGACAAGCATCCCTTCCAAACAGGCGCGCTCATGTCTGACAAGCCTCCACGACACCCCCTACGTGTATTTCATGTAGGGGGTGTTCGCCATACCACCGAACGAAAGAAACCCGACAAAATAAGCTAGCTCGCTCATGGCAAACCCCCCACCGCTTTTTAAAATAAATAAATAATTTCGGGGGCGCCCGCTGCCATGTTGTTTAATTTGTTCAAATCATATTTAGCCAAAAAAATGTGGTTTAGTTTCTGTGTGAATGGGGTGGTGGAGTCCTCCACCGAGAACACTCACGTTAACTTTATCGAGTGGGGGAAAAAAAGTTAGCTTGTTTATATTATGCTAACATAGCTGTGTCCTAGCGGTCACGTAGCACATCATTATATACCAGCTAGCCCAACTTCAGTAACCCTACAAACGTCACTGCTGTTTAGTTTCCTGTCTTCATTTATGCTGGAAGTGATAACAGCTGTAGGGTTTAATTTGTTTCCAAAACCCCGCAGTCAGGACATGCTATATTGTATTTAGATAGAAGCTAGCGAGCTAACTCCCTGCTAACTTCTAACTCCGTTAAATGTCATAAATTTCGTTTTCATGGGTGCCTGGATGTTAAACTCAATTGTTACACCTGGTAGAACAGAACGCTGATCATTTTATTAAAGATGAAAGACTTTAGACAGTTTTTCAACTCTCAGTAATGCCATAGTGATCGTTTGATATGTGAACCTGCAGCGGAGTTTAGGTCCAGACACGGCTAGTGACGTCAGACTGAACAACCGGATTGAAAGAGGAGGACCCAGAATCCAGCCCTGTGTGAAGCTGAAGAGGCTGAAAATTACAGGTTATCTGTGGAAGCCTGCATCAAGAAGGTTGTGACACTTGTCATTAAAAATGCCAGTTCACCTTCCTCTACGGAAAAAGTTGATGCCATCACCCAACGGCTGTTCATAAAACTCTGGCCTAGACTTAAAAAGATCAAAGTTGATAATGTGATATGGTTTATAGCTCCTTAATACAGAAATGGAAAGAGCCAGATGTCATACATATTCATGGAATTAGACCATGAATATGCAGATGATGTAATTGTAAAGGTTTTCAAGGAGCATGCCATCACTGTATTGGAAAGTGAACATTTCATCACAAGCTTCTTTCTTCATGCTGTATGGATCGCAGGCAGAAAATACTTGGTTACTGTTGTGTAAGTCCCTAAAAGTAGATTTTGTTTATCTGGACGCAGGATTTTCAGTTTCAATTTATTTAAGTAATTATAATAAAGGTCAATCAAATGGACCAATATGGCAAGGCCATGATGATCCACTTGGTAAAATAAATCCGTTTGGCATCTTTCTTGGCCTTAAGACAACAATTCTGATGGCTAAAGATCCAAACGGGACACAAGAAAAAAACAAAAACAAAACACGTGTTGTCTGACAACAGTATCAAAGATTTGCATATACATAAAAAAAACCTGAAAGATCTGGACCGGGCCATTTACAAAGAGCTACGTCAGAAAACATTCTGTAAAGAAAAACATTTACTGATGTTACTGAACAACGAGGACCCAGTGTTGAGAAAACTGACGGTCGATATCATTAAAAATCACCTGATCGACACTATGCAGAATCCAGCCCTGTGTGATGCTGAAGAGGCTGAAAATTACAGGTTATCTGTGGAAGCCTGTATCAAGAAGGTGGTGACATGTGTCAATAAAAATGCCAGTTCACCTTCCTCTACTGAAAAAGTTGATGCCATCACCCAACGGCTGTTCATAAAACTCTGGCCTAGACTTAAAAAGATCAAAGTTGATAATGTGATGTTCATCGGTGATTGTCAGGGTCCCTGAGCAGTTATGAATTATATTATTGTTATTGTTATTGTATGTATATTTGGTGTTGCTGTCCTTCTCCCTGTTTGCGTGTGTGTGTGTGTGTGTGTATATGTGTTTCAGTGGGTGCCTTCAGGCCTGGTGGGTGTGGCCCTGCTGATGGTCTGGCCACACCCGAAGCCACACACTTGCTGCTGGTCAGGCCTCGTCGGGGGAGCTACTTGGGAGAGTCTTGGAGCTCCCACCAACGCGGGATCATTTCGTGAGTCTCCACGTTAGTCAACAAAAACATTGCACAGGCGTTTTACTCTGATTACACAAACCTTATGTAGGAGTAGGTCACAGATAAGAGGTACTAATTTGTAAATTTGACCTCTGACCTCACAGAGATCAAATGTGACAGGATATTTGTGCTGTAATTTTCAGACTGTAAGGATTATTTGTATGTAAACTATAATTTCATATTAAGAATCCACATCAACACATTCTCACTCTCAAAGTGTAAAATGTTACACTATAGGTGACAAATCGTCAGTATGTTACGCTTTTGGCCACCCAACATGTCCCTGTGTTACTTGTTCGGAAAAATGAGGAAACATGAGAACCATTTCGAATCAATCTACACGTGTATGTTTATTTTACTGTAATTGCTTTGGAAAACACTATCTAACACGATTAGGTTATGATACGGGTTAGGATTAAGGTTAGGGTTATGGCTGGAATACACAGCTGGAACGTGTATTACACCGGGAGCGTCATTCTATTGGATGTCATCCACAATCCGGCGCGTATCAAATGGATGCGGAAGGTTACCTTTCACGTGTCTATGGGACACCTCGGAGCGCGACTAATGGTCGGTATGTTACACGTCGGGAATGAGAACGGGCTGTCCACATATATTGGTATGTCATCTACTAAATTTTGCCAATACAAACAATGGCAGTAATGAATTAATTCATCAATATAATAATTAATATATATAAATATAAAAACACATTTACAAAAAAAAATTATTCACTGTCTACTTTAGCAGAAGGTTTCTAGCTGAAGATAGTTTAACCAGCTGTTTTGCCAACACCTTCATTTTTATCATTTAGCATCATTTTAGAATATAATACATTACTGTAGATCAGGGGTCCCCAATCCCAGTCCGCGAGGGCCGGTGTCCCTGCAGGTTTCAGATCTCACCCTGGGTCAACACACCTGAATCACATGATTAGTTTGTTACCAGGCCTCTGGAGAACTTCAAGACGTGTTGAGAAGGTAATTTATCCATTTAAATCAGCTGTGGTGGATCAAGGACACATCTAAAACCTGCAGGAAACCAGCCCTCGCGGACTGGGATTGGGGACCCCTGCTGTAGCTCAAACAGCATATGAAGCATTTAAATTCAGACCAACCTTGTAACCGTATAACACCGATGGGGAACAATGTGTTCTGCAGAATACTCTTGATACTTTAAGAGCAATTTTCCAATAATACAGATTCATGTGTAGTAAGGTGGTTTCATTGCTACTTTTATTAAAGGAGTGCTTCTAAAAATTGAGGTGGTCATCTCCGCTTGCATTTCTGTAAAAGCCACAGCATGCCACCTTGGGTAAGAATATGCATTCTTAACATTTTGCTGTCACAGTTTAGCTGTTTTCATTTCCACTGACACATCAGCTCCTAAGACCACAATACTACTACCAAAGTACTACAAGGATCCGGAAAAAAGGACAGAGGGGGGATATAAAATATACCAAATGTTTCTTGAATTGTTAGCACAAGTGTATATGTGTATGTATCTAGTCGAGTTTATATGCAGTAGTGCTCACTTGTTTTCTTTCATTTTATTACTTAACTGTATTTCATGTAAGTCATTGATATTAAATATTGATTTTACAGAGGGGTGGTAAGAGTTTGGTTTGAGATTTTCCTGTTAATATTTGGATATTTTTCTTGCATTAACAATTTTTTGATTAGAAAAGCAGAATAAAATGTGCAAATTAGCTTCATTTATAGTTTGTTATACTCCTTCCCTCTAATACAAATATTTCATTTCTAACTCTGAGTGTAAGTGCATAATTTAATAATAAGTGTTTCTGCTCACAAATGTCCACGAGCACAGACATGCACGCAAAAACTGCGTGACTCCTCGCTGGCTGTAACTCACCGCGCGTGTTCACCTGGAACGTCCTCTAAGAAGACGTGTGACCATTCTGATAGCCGTCTGTGTCTGCAGGTGAATGAGTGAAGCTACATAAACAGTTAAATTAGCATAGCTTACCAGCCGTAAACCCGACAACAACACAGTGATGTCTTGTGTGACATCACCTTGGTAAAAGTCTATAAATAGAACCATTTGCACAGGGTTAGTCACAAGGTAAGTTTAGTAAGAGGGAGTAAGAGGCATTAATGTCTGAGACACAAACTCAGCAACTTACACAAAATTCAGAATCAAGTCCAGATTGTAAAAAAGTTATATCATTTGAAAATATGAATTCTGCCATTGAAACAACCGATGCGATTCAAAGCTGCGCCACTGAAGACGACTCTGAATGTAGTGTCGTCCCTGGCGTAAACATTTTACGGAGCGACGAGGGGAAATCGAAGCACTGTGTGTGCTACCCTCAGTCATGCAACCAGCAACAGAATCCGGGGGATCCAGAGTCAGTTGATCTCCAGGAACCTCCGGTGTCAGAAGAGCAGCTGCTCGTTAAAGAGCTAATAAATGCTGTTATTACACGTGCCTCCAAAGAGGCAAAGGTGTCGCCATCGGAAATGATTCAGCAGCGCCTCTTCACAGCTCTGTGGGCACAAGTTGAGCAAAAACCTCTCAAAATCACACACAGGGGGATTAAAAAACTTGAAAAGGTGATTTTTAAAGACATCACAAAGCGGCTGGACATTAGCCCTGATCTCGTGATCATTGCGCTAGCCGTAGGTCAGCCGTACCTAGAGGTGATCATTTCCATATTTGAAGATCACCTCTTCCGTAAAAAAAGCCTACTGGCAAGGTTCTTCTCGTGGTGCGTTAGAGCCGAGGATGACGAGGACGAACAAACTAAAGCCATGTCTGAAACACGTTTGGAAGAATTTAAAAGTAATATATTTCGGATACTGGAGAAAAAATCATCATCTGGCATTAGTGTCAGCGATTATGATGATGATGAAGAAGAACATGTGAGCGCACTCATTGATGCTGTGCTCACACGAGCTGCAAATAAATCGCACTACAGACCTTCTAAAAAACTCCACAGGTATCTGTTAAAACACGTGTTGTCTGACAACAGGATCAAAGATCTGCATATACATGAAAAAAAACTGAAAGATCTGGACAGGGCCATTTACAAAGAGCTACGTCAGAAAACATTCTGTAAAGAAAAACATTTACTGATGTTACTGAACGACGAGGACCCAGTGTTGAGAAAACTGACGGTCGATATCATTAAAAATCACCTGATCGACACTATGCAGAATCCAGCCCTGTGTGATGCTGAAGAGGCTGAAAATTACAGGTTATCTGTGGAAGCCTGTATCAAGAAGGTGGTGACACGTGTCAATAAAAATGCCAGTTCACCTTCCTCTACTGAAAAAGTTGATGCCATCACCCAACGGCTGTTCATAAAACTCTGGCCTAGACTTAAAAAGATCAAAGTTGATAATGTGATGTTCATCAGTGATATGGTTTACAGCTCTTTAATACAGAAATGGAAAGAGCCAGATGTCATACTGACATTCATGGAATTAGACCATGAATATGCAGATGATATAATTGTAAAGGTTTTCAAGGAGCATGCCATCACTGTATTGGAAAGTGAACATTTCATCACAAGCTTCTTTCTCTGTGCGGGTCATGCTGTATGGATCGCAGGCAGAAAATACTTGGTTACTGTTATGTAAGTCCCTAAAAGTAGATTCTGTTCATCTGGACGTAGCATTTTCAGTTTCAATTTATTTAACATCTAATCGAGTCATTTTAAAAACCCTTGACCGGTCGAGGCAGATGGCCGTTCCTCACTGAGCCTGGTTCTGCCGGAGTTTTCTCCCTGTTAAAAGGAAGTTTTTACTCCCCACCGTCGCCTAGTGCTTGCTCAGAGGGAATTGTCAAATTATTGGGGTTTTGTGCCATCTAATACACAACTTATCGTATTGGGCACTCTAAATGTATTTTTAATCAATAAAAAGATCCAAAAAAGATTATATTGTGAATTCTGCGTGTTTTCATTGTCACACAAATGTATACATTTTCAGCTTAGACTGAACACGTGTGCTTGTCATTCTTTTCAAGATCAAAGATTTTAGTAGCAACTATTGTATTAAAACATTGCACAGGCGTTTTACTCTGATTACACAAACCTTATGTAGGAGTAGGTCACAGATAAGAGGTATTAATTTGTAAATTTGACCTCTGACCTCTATTTGTACTCTAATTTTCAGACCATAAGGCGCACTCAAAATCCTTTAATTTTCTCAAAAACTGACAGTGCGCCTTATAATCCGGTGCGCCTTATGTATGAATTCTGGTTGTGCTTATTGACCTGGAACCGATTTTATGTGCTACACGGTGCTCAAAAATCTGTCAAAAATTGTGTTAATACGACTTTGGATCTCGTGATCATTGCGCTAGCCGTAGGTCAGCCGTACCTAGAGATGATCATTTCCATATTTGAAGATCACCTCTTCCCTAAAAAAAAGAAATCTACTGCCAAGGTTCTTCTCGTGGTGCGTTAGAGCCGAGGATGATGAAGACGCAGAAGCTAAAGCGGTTTCTGAAACACGTTTAGACGAATTTAAAAGTAATATATTTCCAATACTGGAGAAAAAAATCATCATCTGGCATTAGTGTCAGCACACTCATTGATGCTGTGCTCACACGGGCTGAAAAGAAATCGCACTACAAACCTTCTAAAAAAACTCCACAGGTATCTTTTAAAACACGTGTTGTCTGACGACACAATCAAAGATCTGCACATCCATGAAAAAAACCCTGAAAGATCTCGAAAGGGCCATTTACCAAGAGCTACGTCAGAAAACATTCTGTAAAGAAAAACATTTACTGATGTTACTGAACGACGAGGACCGAGTGTTGAGAAAACTGACGGTCGATATCATTAAAAATCACCTGATCGAGAATATGCAGAATCCAGCCCTGTGTGATGCTGAAGAGGCTGAAAATTACAGGTTATCTGTGGAAGCCTGTATCAAGAAGGTGGTGACCGAAAATGCCAGTTCACTTTCCTGTTTTGAAAAAGTTGATGCCATGATTTTTATAGATTTTCAAAATGTTTTTTAAAAAACTTCATTATTTGAAAAACAGTTGTTTGTTTTTTTTGAAGGGTCAGTGTGAGGCATGAAAATGTGGTTTGTTGCCTCAGGGACACGCTATTCCGTAGAGGATTATTAAACTAATTTTCAAAATGCTTTTTAAAAATTATTAGTTCAAGGATTAACATTTGGATTAGCAGCTGGATTAACAACTTCATTTTAAAAATCCTGCTTTCAAAATAACCAGTCATCACATTACTCTAGCAGTACAATGCATTTTGCTAACAATACTATATACGTTACTTTCTTCAACCAAACTTTAATGCCAAGAGTTTAAATACACACACGTGTGTGTATGTGTATATATATATATATATATATATATACACACACACACACACACATATAATTTCTGCTTGTTTAAAGAGCTAATAAATGCTGTTATTGCACGTGCCTCAAAAGAGGCAAAGGTGTCGCCATCTGACATGATTCAGCAGCGCCTCTTCACAGCTCTGTGGGCACAGGTTG
The DNA here is from genome assembly GCF_964374335.1 of Astatotilapia calliptera. Taxonomy (NCBI): domain Eukaryota; kingdom Metazoa; phylum Chordata; class Actinopteri; order Cichliformes; family Cichlidae; genus Astatotilapia; species Astatotilapia calliptera. The sequence continues at coordinate 7,026,331 of NC_137442.1, read as the reverse complement.
AACAGAAAATTCCAAAAGTTACACAAACAGGGTTAGTAAAACTTGAAAAGATGATTTTTAAAGACATCACAAAGCGGCTGGACATTAACTCTGATCTCGTGATCATTGCGCTAGCCGTAGGTCAGCCATACCTAGAAGTGATCATTTCCATATTTGAAGATCACCTCTTCCGTAAAAAAAGCCTACTGGCAAGGTTCTTCTCGTGGTGCGTTAGAGCCGAGGATGACGAGGACGAACAAACTAAAGCCATTTCTCAAACACGTTTAGAAGAATTTAAAAGTAATATATTTCCAATAGTGGAGAAAAAAATCATCATTGGTATTACTGTGAGCAATTATGATGATGATGAAGAAGAATGTGTGAGCGCACTCATTGATGCTGTGCTCACACGGGCTGCGAAGAATTCGCACTACAAACCTTCTAAAAAAACTCCACAGGTACCTGTTAAAACACGTGTTGTCTGACAACAGGATCAAAGATCTGCATATACATAAAAAAACTGAAAGATCTGGACAGGGCCATTTACCAAGAGCTACATCAGAAAACATTCTGTAAAGAAAAACATTTACTGATGTTACTGAACGACGAGGACCCAGTGTTGAGAAAACTGACGGTCGATATCATTAAAAATCACCTGATCGAGAATATGCAGAATCCAGCCCTGTGTGATGCTGAAGAGGCTGAAAATTACAGGTTATCTGTGGAAGCCTGTATCAAGAAGGTGGTGACCGAAAATGCCAGTTCACTTTCCTGTTTTGAAAAAGTTGATGCCATGATTTTTATAGATTTTCAAAATGTTTTTTAAAAAACTTCATTATTTGAAAAACAGTTGTTTGTTTTTTTTGAAGGGTCAGTGTGAGGCATGAAAATGTGGTTTGTTGCCTCAGGGACACGCTATTCCGTAGAGGATTATTAAACTAATTTTCAAAATGCTTTTTAAAAATTATTAGTTCAAGGATTAACATTTGGATTAGCAGCTGGATTAACAACTTCATTTTAAAAATCCTGCTTTCAAAATAACCAGTCATCACATTACTCTAGCAGTACAATGCATTTTGCTAACAATACTATATACGTTACTTTCTTAAACCAAACTTTAATGCCAAGAGTTTAAATACACACACGTGTGTATATATATATATATATATAGCAGCGCCTCTTCACAGCTCTGTGGGCACAGGTTGAACAGAAAATTCCAAAAGTTACACAAACAGGGTTAATAAAACTTGAAAAGATGATTTTTAAAGACATCACAAAGCGGCTGGACATTAACTCTGATCTCGTGATCATTGCGCTAGCCGTAGGTCAGCCATACCTAGAAGTGATCATTTCCATATTTGAAGATCACCTCTTCCGTAAAAAAAGCCTACTGGCAAGGTTCTTCTCGTGGTGCGTTAGAGCCGAGGATGACGAGGACGAACAAACTAAAGCCATTTCTCAAACACGTTTAGAAGAATTTAAAAGTAATATATTTCCAATAGTGGAGAAAAAATCATCATCTGGTATTACTGTCAGCAATTATGATGATGATGAAGAAGAATGTGTGAGCGCACTCATTGATGCTGTGCTCACACGGGCTGCGAAGAATTCGCACTACAAACCTTCTAAAAAAAACTCCACAGGTACCTGTTAAAACACGTGTTGTCTGACAACAGGATCAAAGATCTGCATATACATAAAAAAAACTGAAAGATCTGGACAGGGCCATTTACCAAGAGCTACATCAGAAAACATTCTGTAAAGAAAAACATTTACTGATGTTACTGAACGACGAGGACCCAGTGTTGAGAAAACTAACGGTCGATATCATTAAAAATCACCTGATCGACACTATGCAGAATCCAGCCCTGTGTGATGCTGAAGAGGCTGAAAATTACAGGTTATCTGTGGAAGCCTGTATCAAGAAGGTGGTGACCGAAAATGCCAGTTCACTTTCCTGTTTTGAAAAAGTTGATGCCATGATTTTTATAGATTTTCAAAATGTTTTTTAAAAAACTTCATTATTTGAAAAACAGTTGTTTGTTTTTTTTGAAGGGTCAGTGTGAGGCATGAAAATGTGGTTTGTTGCCTCAGGGACACGCTATTTCGTAGAGGATTATTAAACTGATTCTCAAAATGCTTTTAAAAAATTATTAGCTCAAGGATTGCCATTTGGATTAGCAGCTGGATTAACAACTTCATTTTAAAAATCCTGCTTTCAAAATAACCAGTCATCACATTACTCTAGGAGTACAATGCATTTTGCTAACAATACTATATACGTTACTTTCTTAAACCAAACTTTAAGAATGCCAAGAGTATATATATATATGTATATATATATATATGTATATATATATATACACACACATATAATTTCTGCTTGTTTAAAGAGCTAATAAATGCTGTTATTGCACGTGCCTCAAAAGAGGCAAAGGTGTTGCCATCTGACATGATTCAGCAGCGCCTCTTCACAGCTCTGTGGGCACAGGTTGAACAGAAAATTCTAAAAGTTACACAAACAGGGTTAATAAAACTTGAAAAGGTGATTTTTAAAGACATCACAAAGCGGCTGGACATCAACTCTGATCTTGTGATCATTGCGCTAGCCGTAGGTCAGCCATACGTAGAAGTGATCATTTCCATATTTGAAGATCACCTCTTCCGTAAAAAAAGCCTACTGCCAAGGTTCTTTTCATGGTGCGTTAGAGCCGAGGATGATGAAGACGCAGAAGCTAAAGCAATTTCTGAAACACGTTTAGAAGAATTTAAAAGTAATATATTTCCAATACTGGAGAAAAAATCATCATCTGGCATTAGTGTCAGCACACTCATTCAGTGTGAAAAATCAAACTTGCTTACAGTCATTTCTTTCACAATTCAACAATAAAAGCTGAGTTGCCCCATAAACTCAAATACATTAAGGGTTTCAACTAATCCTTTAACGTTTTGGAGCAAAAGTTGGTCTCAGTTGAACTTTATTGCTGGCAAAATGAATGAATTCAAGTTTTACATGAGTTGAAGCTGTTGGCGCCTTTCTGTGCCTGAGCACGCATGCGCATGTCATATTTTTGGATACTACGGGGTCTACGATGCACTTTTGCAAGGACTGAAAGCCACCTGGCCGTCTGCCTTAATGCGAACACGAGGCTTTTTACGCCAGGAGCTGGATGCAGCTAAGGTGTTCATCTCAACTTTCTGAAGGCAAGTACTGTTTCTTTTAATGTGCATTTATATGTGTTTACTACCTCATTTAAGATCCCCCCTAGACTGTTTTACTCAATCGTGCTGCTTGAATGCCCTCGTGAGCAACTTTAATGTTTTCCATCATGAAATAGTGCTTTAAAGTTTTCGTATAAAAATCGCCATGTCACAAAATAATGTAAATCCGACAAGCATCCCTTCCAAACAGGCGCGCTCATGTCTGACAAGCCTCCACGACACCCCCTACGTGTATTTCATGTAGGGGGTGTTCGCCATACCACCGAACGAAAGAAACCCGACAAAATAAGCTAGCTCGCTCATGGCTGACGACCAACAGCGGCAACCCCCCCCCCCCACCTTTTATTTTTTATTCTTAAATAAATAAATAATTTCGGGGGCGCCCGCTGCCATGTTGTTTAATTTGTTCAAATCATATTTAGCCAAAAAAAATGTGGTTTAGTTTCTGTGTGAACGGGGTGGTGGAGTCCTCCACCGAGAACACTCACGTTAACTTTATCGAGTGGGAAAAAAAGTTAGCTTGTTTATATTATGTTAACATAGCTGTGTCGCTAGCGGTCACGTAGCACATCATTATATACCAGCTAGCCCAACTTCAGTAACCCTACAAACGTCACTGCTTTTTAGTTTCCTGTCTTCATTTATGCTGGAAGTGATAACAGAGCTGTAGGTTTTAATTTGTTTCCAAAACCCCGCAGTCAGGACATGCTATATTGTATTTAGATAGAAGTTAGCAGGGAGTTAGCTCGCTAGCTTCTAACTCCGTTAAATGTCATAAATTCCGTTTTCATGGGTGCCTGGATGCTAAACTCAATTGTTACACCTGGTAGAACAGAACGCTGATCATTTTATTAAAGATGAAAGACTTTAGACAGTTTTTCAACTCTCAGTAATGCCATAGTGATCGTTTGATATGTGAACCTGCAGCGGAGTTTAGGTCCAGACACGGCTAGTGACGTCAGACTGAACAACCGGATTGGTGTTAGAATTTACCATGTCAGCCAATCAAAAAAATGATATGGCAACATGCGGCACTTGGTTGTTTAGGGAGAAGGTGCAGTTTTAGGAGTGACACCCGCGACGGAAAGCGGCGAGCAAAAGAAAGAGAGCGCAAGTTTTCATATGTGAGACATTAGTGATGTTTAGCGTTTTTGGAGGCTAGAGTTGGTGTGTAGTGTAGTTATTGTTTTGTATTGTGTCAGTTATACTGCTGAATGTCACATTTGCTCCAAAAAAGCCATCAAAAGCAGATTCTAGTGTAAACGCTGTTCCCACAGGGAAAACAGGACTGATACACCTCCTGTTGTCAGACCTGCAGGGTTTAGGCCTGTGCTGTTCTCTTCTGTCTTATACTGAACACAAACTTTTTTTTTTCTTTTTTCTTTTTTTCTTTGGACCGGCACAAATAATTTGTGTGCCTTCTTATTTGCTGCAGAACACCTGATTGTTCTGTAAATAGATTTAGATGGTTATATAAAAAATGCCTGAGGCCTTGGCTGCATTTTTAGGTAAATAGTACCATATAACTTTGTTTGCAAAACTTGTGCATGAACCTGAAGTTCCCAAATTGATATAAAAATTTTTTTTTAGCAACAACACTAAATGCGTTTTTAAAACAAAATGTTAGGTTTCAAGTTTAGGAGAAAAGTTGCTTCAACTAAGTTATCCATCAGAACCTAAAAATCTAAATGCAGTGGGTTGCCTTGAGTTTAAGTTTTCGCAACAATTTTTTATTTTTGTATTTATTAATTTTACAGTGTTGATGCTGTGCTCACACGGGCTACAAAGAAATCGCACTACAAACCTTCTAAAAAAAAGCTCCACAGGTATCTTTGAAGAAACACCTGTTGTCTGACGACACAATCAAAGATCTGCACATCAATGAAAAAAAATCTCGAAAGGGCCACCTAAACATAATATATAATGTTCTGACTGAGAGACGTTTTGAAAAAATTTAAACGTACAGCTCTGCTATCACTTCCAACATAAATGAAGACAGAAAACTAAACAGCAGTGACCTTTTTTTTTTTTCTTTTTTTTTTCTTTTTTTTTTTTTAGGGTTACTGAGGTTGGACTAGCTGGTACATAATGATGTACTACGAGATCACTAGCGATACAGCTATGTTAGTATAACATAAACACAGTGAAGCTGGAGGATGAAAGCTAACCTTTTTCCATTCGATAAAATTTATGTGAGGGTTCCCAAAGGTTAGGGACGAATTCAATCGCATGGCAGGATGCTGTTGCAGATTAAACAGCGCCTCTTCACAGCTCTGTGGGCACACAATAGAAGTACTACAAGGACATAGGGAAAAGGGACAAAGAGGGGAGGGATATAAAATATTCCAAATGTTTCTTGAATTGTTAGCACAGTGTATATGTGTATGTATCTATCCATCGATTCACTTACGCCAGGGGTGGGCAAATCCAGGCCCAGAGGGCCGGTGTCCTGCAGGTTTTAGATCTCACCTTGGGTCAACACACCTGAATCGCATGATTAGTTCGTTACCAGGCCTCTGGAGAACTTCAGGACATTTTCAGGAGCTAATTTAGCCATTTATATCAGCTGTGTTGGTTCAAGGACACATCTAAAACCTGCAGGGACACCGGCCCTCGAGGCCTGGAGTTGCCCACCCCTAACTTCCGCTTTTCCTTTTCAGGGTCGCAGGGGGCGCTGGAGCCTATGGCAGCTATCTCAGGGCGAGAGGCAGGGTACGCCCTGGACAGGTCGCTAGTCTGTCACAGGGCTAAACATTCGTACTCACATTCACTCATACCTATGGGCAATTTAGATTTTTCCAAAAACAATGGGCAATTAAGATTTTTCACGTGCCTCCAAAGACGCAAAGGTGTCGCCATCGGAAATGATTCAGCAGCGCCTCTTCACAGCTCTGTGGGCACAAGTTGAGCAAAAACCTCTCAAAATCACACACAGGGGATTAAAAAAACTTGAAAAGGTGATTTTTTTTTTTTTTTTTTTTTTTTTTTTTTTTAGACATCAAAGTGGCTGGACATTAGCCCTGATCTCGTGATCATTGTGCTAGCCGTAGGTCAGCCGTACCTAGAGGTGATCATTTCCATATTTGAAGATCACCTCGTCCGTAAAAACCTGCCTGCAAGGTTCTTCTCGTGGTGCGTTAGAGCCGAGGATGACGAGGACGAACAAACTAAAGCCATTTCTCAAACACGTTTAGAAGAATTTAAAAGTAATATATTTCCAATAGTGGAGAAAAAATCATCATCTGGCATTACTGTCAGCAATTATGATGAAGAAGAACATGTGAGCGCACTCATTGATGCTGTGCTCACACGAGTTGAAAATAATTCGCACTACAGACCTTCTAAAAACAACTCCACAGGTACCTGTTAAAACACATGTTGTAATTATAATAAAGGTCAATCAAATGGACCAATATGGCAAGGCCATGATGATCCACTTGGTAAAATAAATCCGCTTGGCATCTTTCTTGGCCTTAAGACAACAATTCTTATGGCTAAAGATCCAAACGGGACACACAAAAAAACACATGTTGTCTGACAACAGGATCAAAGATCTGCATATACATGTATATAAACTGAAAGATCTCGACCGGGCCATTTACCAAGAGCTACGTCAGAAAACATTCTGTTAAGAAAAAACATTTACTGATGTTACTGAACGACGAGGACCCAGTGTTGAGAAAACTGACGGTAGATATCATTAAAAATCACCTGATCGACACTATGCAGAATCCAGCCCTGTGTGATGCTGAAGAGGCTGAAAATTACAGGTTATCTGTGGAAGCCTGTATCAAGAAGGTGGTGACACGTGTCAATAAAAATGCCAGTTCACCTTCCTCTACTGAAAAAGTTGATGCCATCACCCAACGGCTGTTCATAAAACTCTGGCCTAGACTTAAAAAGATCAAAGTTGATAATGTGATATTCATCAGTGATTGTCAGGGTCCCTGAGCAGTTATGAATTATATTATTACTATTGTTATTGTATGTATATTTGGTGTTGCTGTCCTTCTCCCTGTTTGCGTGTGTGTATATGTGTTTCAGTGGGCGCCTTCAGGCCTGGTGGGTGTGGCCCTGCTGACGGTCTGGCCACACCCGAAGCCACACACCTGCTGCTGGTCAGGCCTCGTCGGGGGTGCTACTTAGGAGAGTCTTGGAGCTCCCACCGATGCGGGATCATTGCGTGAGTCTCCACGTTAGTCATCCATTTGAACTGAGTTAGTGTATGTATGCCCGCGGTTATGTGTCCTGACGGCTGCGTCTATTGTGTCCCCAGGAGAAGTGTGGAGCGCCAGACAGCAGCCAGCACGAGGAGTGCTGAGACACGGGAGCGGAGAGCACTGAGACACGGACTAGTCACGGAGAGACACGACACGGGAGTCAGGGGAAACCACGGGGATTTATTGTTGTTATTTCCACACACTGTAAATAAACGTACTGCTTGTACATAGAGCACCGCGCCTGGGTCCTCCTTCCCCACACCCCCCAAACTGTGACAGTGATATGGTTTACAGCTCTTTAATACAGAAATGGAACAAATTATTCACTGTCTACTTTAGCAGAAGGTTTTTAGCTGAAGATAGTTTAACCAGCTGTTTTGCCAACACCTTCATTTTTATCATTTAGCATCATTTTAGAATATAATACATTACTGTAGATCAGGGGTCCCCAATCCCAGTCCGCGAGGGCCGGTGTCCCTGCAGGTTTCAGATCTCACCCTGGGTCAACACACCTGAATCACATGATTAGTTTGTTACCAGGCCTCTGGAGAACTTCAAGACGTGTTGAGAAGGTAATTTATCCATTTAAATCAGCTGTGGTGGATCAAGGACACATCTAAAACCTGCAGGAAACCAGCCCTCGCGGACTGGGATTGGGGACCCCTGCTGTAGCTCAAACAGCATATGAAGCATTTAAATTCAGACCAACCTTGTAACCGTATAACACCGATGGGGAACAATGTGTTCTGCAGAATACTCTTGATACTTTAAGAGCAATTTGCCAATAATACAGATTCATGTGTAGTAAGGTGGTTTCATTGCTACTTTTATTAAAGGAGTGCTTCTAAAAATTGAGGTGGTCATCTCCGCTTGCATTTCTGTAAAAGTCACAGCATGCCACCTTGGGTAAGAATATGTATTCTTAACATAAACATATACAAGCATGAATCTAAATGAAGCTTATGCGTAAGTTCAATAAGGAAGAGCTGTAATCAGTCATCCGCCTGCTTTCCTGGGTGTTCGAGATGCTTGTCTTCATCGCTTCCACTTTCCCACGCTTGCAAACTCAATCATTATCTACTCCAGTCTTTTTCTTGCCCACCGTCTGTGAGCCAATCAGCCGCTATTCTGTCTACTGTAAATCTCACTGCTTTTCTATCATTCCCCCCTTCATCTTCATTACCACCATCTAGACTCTGGGGTTCCTAATTCCTATCATTGTTGGTCTCCAGCCTGCTATGATGGGTCAACTGAGTTTAATCATCAAACAGCATAATAATAGTCAAATTGTTTATCTCAATACATCATGTTCATTACTTCCAAATGGAACCCTGTGAAAAGCTGTTTTCTTATCTGCTGTTTCTGAGTTCAGATACTAAGTTTAACTCTCGTGGATACCTTGTGATAAATGTTTTCACCGAGCAGGCTTAGTTTGTTTCTGAATTTGCTGTCACAGTTTAGTTGTTTTCATTTCCACTGACACATCGGCTCCTAAGATCATAATACTACTACCAAAGTACTACAAGGATCCGGAAAAAAGGACAGAGGGGGGATATAAAATATACCAAATGTTTCTTGAATTGTTAGCACAAGTGTATATGTGTATGTATCTAGTCGAGTTTATATGCAGTAGTGCTCACTTGTTTTCTTTCATTTTATTACTTAACTGTATTTCATGTAAGTCATTGATATTAAATATTGATTTTACAGAGGTGGTAAGAGTTTGGTTTGAGATTTTCCTGTTAATATTTGGATATTTTTCTTGCATTAACAATTTTTTTGATGAGAAAAGCAGAATAAAATGTGCAAATTAGCTTCATTTATAGTTTGGTATACTCCTTTCCTCTAATACAAAGATTTAATTTCTAACTCTGAGTGTAAGTGCATAATTTAATAACAAGTGTTTCTGCTCACATGCGTCTCACCCTGTTTTAAATGCAGGAGGTCCAGAAGCTTCACTGTGGCCTGCTGGTGAAAGCGAATGCCGTCCCAGCAGGAGGCCAGCTACAATGCATGATAATTAGCCTTCTGTTGTGATCTGGTTTCTGTCTTGGACTCCCTGGACTGTGACCTCTGACCTCAGACTACAATCGCTCTCAGCTGGAGGCCAAACAGCCTGTCAGTCTGCCTCCTTCCAGTACTGCCCGTCCCCCCGACGGGAGCAGCAGCCGAAGAGCACTGCAGGGGAGACGGACTGAAACAAATGATGGAATGATTAACAGAAACAAGAAGAAAGAAAACTGATTCTGATATAAAGTAAGACGTGATGCGAGTGCCTGCTGACAGAGCTGTGGTGCTGCAGTAACTGATGGGTGACACAGCTGCTGCTTAAATTACAGAAAGTCAGTGAGAAATATAACTGAGGGTCCTTTTTATGGAAATAGTGGTGAAATTTCATAGTTAGCACAGAGGCTCAGACTCCTCTGTTCACAATACCCACAGCACTGTAGCAGAGGAGCATCACAACTGTGACTGTGGGGTTTTCTCTCAAAGCTGCAAACATGTTTGAGAAAAAAAACTTTGTTATGTTCATATTGCCATTGTTTCCTTTAAATTTTAATATTTTACTGTCTAAAAAATAATTTTTAATATTATTCAGTGTTTACTTTAGTCAAAGCCAGTCTAGATGTTGTTTCCGGTCTTTATCTTAACTAAGCAAAGCCAACAGGCTGTTGTCCACCTAAAGGCAAATCTCACTGTGCTAACCCACCGACCAACATCTGGGAAGCAGATGATAAACAAAAGAAAAAAACCATCTGAATTGCTGTAAATTACACAGTTCAGGGAAACACAAAATTACAAAGCCTGTAAACTAAAGACATTTTTTTATTCCAGTTCCTTCCACAGTGGGACTTTCCCTGAGTGCCAGTTTCCAAAATGATCAGCCCAGCCTTAAATGCATGTTTATGTTTGTATGTAAACAATCTTCAGGGAAACATTTAATTATAAAGTCATTCAGGTTTCACCTTCATCCCGTCCAGTTCTGCTGGGAACTCAGCAAACCAGGAGGGTTTTCTGGAAAATCAAAGCTGCAGTTCTGACTTCAGACAGCAGGGGGAGCCAAAGTTTTACTAAAGAAACCAGGAGTGAAACACTGGGAGAGGCAGTTTTTAATGGTTGGAAAGTGGTAGCTACACAAACAGGTGAGAGAAAACAGCTCTTTAGGCTATATGTTTCTTTTAGTGACTTTATACTTAAACATAATGATGCTTTATTTGAGTCAAAATGTGAGTCATGGTGGAAAACCTTTGGGTTAAAGCCCAGAAAAGTGGAAACTAAACATTTCACGTCACTTTAATATACCTGGTTTTTAGATCTACTTCATATTTATATTTTGTCTTACAATCAATTACAAAAAAGCAATAAAACTACATTTTTTCTTACTGGATGCTTTTTCATACACCGTTCTTCTTTATCAAATTGGAAACTGTCAAACTAGGGTTGATCATCTTTTAGTAATTTAAGTCTCTTTTTTCAAAAGTCAGGAAGTACTAGTCTTTGACTCTTTAGTGTCAGGTCTGAGTTTTTTAGCCTCAATTACGGTAAATCCAATATTTATGGTTTTATAGGTAAAAAGTTTTTTTAAGGGACTCGAATAATATTATTTTCTAACTTTGCACTGGACAAAGAAATGTTCAGCCTTAGCTTTGGCATTGTATTCAAAAACTGCGCTGTTATCAACATCTTTCTGTTTGAATCTCAAGAACTAAAGCCTGAAAGTGATCTGAAAGTAAGAAAGTGAATTCTGACCTTTCACTTGAACCCACACTGCTGCCGCAGAGCAAAGTGCACCCAAAATTTGTGAGGTGGCACAAACGTTACTGATTCAAATCATGAGAAGGCACAGCAGAAAGATAAGCCCACACCGGGCTATGAGAGAGATTTGCCAGTCGGGTGAGTAATTAGAACTTCCATGTCGGCAGGAGTGAAAACATGAGGTGGGCGGATCACCGAGGTGTCATTTGGGACACGATTAGCATCATAATTATTAAAACTCTCAGGGCAGTCATGACTAATGCTGGCCATGTGCACTGCTGCTGCACTCATACTGAAATTTAATGGAAAAAAACATAAATGAAAAGCAATAAACAGGATGTTTGACTCATTCCTGTCATTTCACCAGAATCCTAATTTAACATCTTGTCTTTGTTTTAAAGACCTTTCTGCACCTGAACTCACAAAAACACTGGTTTTAATCAGTGTTGCAGGCCTACAGCGAACAGAAGCGGGAATGTTTATCCATGGATGGCTTTCTTTCATAAAATGTGCAGAGACTTAGACGAGTACAAAGCACTTAACTTGCTGTTGACATCGGTTGAGTCACGAAGCGTTCAGAGGCTGCAGGTTGCTGAAAACAAAACGATCTGACTCAGTAATAGTTTGGCACACGTCAGCAAGTGAGTAAAAGCTGGCAAGCGGCTTCAAATTCTCCTCTTTTAACAGCCAATCAGGATGTCGCTAATGATTATATTCGTTATCTGTTCATTAATTATCTAGAAAATGTTAAAAGACCTGACTGTGAAGACGAATCAGACATTTTCTGTTATTCCAGCCGCTACATGTTCAAGTTTAACATCTGTTCAGAACAGCAGAGAAACATTTGCAGACCAGCTTTGAGCCCAGCAGAAACCTCCAGGGATGAAAAACAAAGCCCACGTGAAGCGCCTGACTGCAGTTCCTTTAATGGCCACCTGAGGCTCGTTACAAAAGTGAGTCAATCCAGGTAAACAGCAGAAGTAAACATGCTTACAGCTGACACAAGGGGAGGACTTGTTCTCTTTGAATAGTTTCTACCTCTGTAACATTTGCGCAGTTAGATTTTTTTAACTAGACCATTAGCAGCGAAATAAGTAAGTGAAGCCTCTACTAAATTGGGATGCTGAAGCCTTTCGGACCATTTTAAATGGATTATTAGGGCCGGTGTCCTGCAGGTTTTAGACGTGTTCTTGATCCAACAGAGCTGATTTAAAAGGCTAAATTACTTCCTCAGCATGTCTTAAAATTCCTGGTAATGAACTAATCATTTGATTCAGGTGTGCTGACCCAGGGTGAGATCTAAAATCTGCAGGACTCCAGCCCTTGAGGCCTGGAGTTCCCCACCCCGGGCCTAAATGATTCCGATAACGCTTGGGAGAAAGTGCTGAGTATGACCCAAAGAACACCACCCCCACAGTCAAGCACAGAGGTGGAAGCATTACAGTTTGGCTTTATGTTTTTGTTAAGAGCACAAAACGACTTCACTGCATTTAGGGGCCATGTACTGTAAAATCTTCAACGAGAACCTCCTTCCCTCAGTACTGAAGATGGGCTGTGTTTGGATCTTCCAGCATGACTGTGACCCAAAGCATACCACCAAGGCAACAAAGGAGTGGCTGAAGAAGCACATCAAGGTCATGGAGTGTCCTAGCCAGTCTCCAGATCTCAATAGCATAGATGATCTTTATAAGGAACTGAATCATAGACATGTGCCCCTGAGAGGTGTTATAAGTTCTGTATCTGCACAATGTAAACTTTATCATCAGATAGTGAGCACGAGGCTTACCATCTAATGATGAAATTGTGGATGACTAGGTGCTAGCCATCTTCGTAGCGACTGTACGCTACAAAGCACAACACCAGACGAATTTATGTGCCACTGCAGCATGTCGGTTTTCTCAACCCTCCCTGAGCCTGGCTGTGCTGAAGGTTCCTTCCTGTTAAAAGGGCGTTCTTCCTTCCCACTGTTGCAAAGTGCTTGCGCAGTTTTTTGTTTTTTTTAACAATATAGTATAAAATGCCTTAGAATCACTGCTTTATCCCAACCTTAAAAAAAGGGGGCGGCAATCATAAAAATTTACACTCTACTACAGTAGCTTTGCATGATTCACAGTTTAAAATGATGCTTATTTGGACAACAGTGCAGCACCTCTGACAAAAGGAAGCACCGTCGGGCCACCTACTTCCTAAGCCTACTCCATGGATTGCCTGCCCCTTACCAAAATAGGGTTTTGGATATACTTTACATGAGCATCTACCACTCTAAATGTGTATTTTTACTGAAAATATTAGATAATGGTACAACAAACCAGGTATCTGGGTATATTTTACTCATCTACAGTCAAAATATCTACAAAAAATGTCAGTAAATTTAAAATTTTCCTGAATTCTAACTCCAGCTAACATCAAAGTCCGTAAACAAACTCCCCATTGTGTTTTCAAGTGGCAGAAACATGAAATAAAGACAGAAACTGACCTTTTTTTAATGAACCCTGATTATTATTTAATTACAAATGAAGATGAACAGATAGCAGTGAAACAGAAGTACATGTGGATCCTCCATGACATAAAAAAAAAACAAGTCTCCGTCTGTCCTCTGGAGTGAGCGCTCACCGCTGAGGTGGACATGAGAGGAGAGACAGAGACCCGAGTGAAAACACAGGGGGACACGTTGCAAATAATAAAATGGTTAAACAGTACAATGCTCTTTTTCTTACAGAGTCCTCCAAAAAAAAAGGGAAAATATATATACATATCATCATAAAATGAAAATGACTGTGTCTGACCCCCTCGCTGTAGAGCACGTGGGGGGTTAATGTGACCCCGCTCCTGTCCACGGTAACACGGTTATAAAATCAGCGTAATTAAAAGAAAAATAATAAAAAATAAAGACTGCACTGAAGCCGACTAGTTACGGAAAGAGCGCAAACTCACAGAAAACCAGGAATTAATGGAGAAGAGGCCGGGTCGTGGCGAGAGGATACAATGCAATTTAAAAAAATTATTAATGTTAATAAGATAATAATTACAAGAGTAACAGTAATACGTCTGAAATAATACAGAAGAAAAATGGTAAGAACAGCACTGATGAGGCTGAGGAGTGAAAATGTGAAGCTGGTGGGAAACTGTTATTCTGTTGTCAGGTAAGGCAGCACAGGTGTAACAGTTCGGGTGTTTTTATTTTCCTCTACCAGACTCGTGTTAACTGCTACATCTGTCCTTGAAGTTCCCTCAGAGTTTACGGTGTAGGTTTTTCCCCATCACTGTGACCTCTCTCTCTGACCAATCAAATTTAAGGAGGAGTGGGATTTAAGAGAGCAACACTGCTCGAGAGAAGAGCCCTGAAAATGAGGCCACAGGTGTTTCTGGTGATGAGGCTGCTTTAAACAAATCAGGGGTGTCCTGGTGCACTGTGACACCTGTGAGAGCAAATCAAGCTCCAGGCAATCCCGCTAGGCTGTACGCAATGAATGGAGAAAGCCGGAGGTGCTCTGTCTTTAGGTAAATGTATGCATGTGAGCAGATATGCAGACTCTACGCTGTCAGGGTCCTTCATCAGAGCTGGTGGGATTTTTGCTCATCAACTTCAAAAGTGTGTCCAAAACACCCCTGTGGACACGTACCACGTGCCTGATGGAGACAGCTGATGATTGGTTTAGGACATGGATTTGAGACTGGAGCTGGTTGGACAAACAGGACTAAAACCTGCACCAAGACTCTCTGCAGACTGGGCTAAAAAGCTCTGTGTGTGTGTGTGTGTGTGTGTGTGTGTGTGTGTGTGTGTGTGTGTGTGTGTGTGTAAACGGCTTAACCATAGAAACCACACACACACAGACAAGAATGAGCGAGTCAGATTATGGGAAGTCCCTCTCTCTCTCTCCACTCTGCCCTGAGGTTTACTGATGCAGTTTCCTCGCTGCGTGTGATTGGCTGCAGTTTCTATGGCAGTGCCAAAAGACTGCGGAGGCGTCTGATGTCAGGTGTGATGTCATGTTTCCCTTTATTGTAGCCACAGTAAAGCCTCGCTAACCATCGTACTGTGTGTGTGTGTAGGCTTCAGATCAGCACAGACACACAAAGCTTCGAATCCTCAGTCAAAGTCCAGTCCTATCACAGCTGTGGCCCTGCTGACCTCATGTGGCGACATGAAGCTGAATACCTGTGCCGTCCAATCAGAAAGCGCCCTGAACACACGAGTCCGTTCCCCGCTCCCTGTTTTGCGACCTTCACCTCTTTTAAGCTGATTTTTAAGTTTGAGGCGGGTGGAGAGCGAGCAAACGGGAGGACAACCCCTCCTAAATTTGCCTTTCTTGCGACAGACTCCGTGTTGTGGTGGTTAAACTCCACCCAGCTGCCACTCCACGGGCATTAAAACAAACACACCAGATAACAGAGTCATAATGAGTTAACCCGGGTCAGGTTAAATCAGCAGGTCTCAAACTGTGGAACATGAAGTGGAACTAAAACGAACAAATTTGATGCCTGAAAGTTTGATAAGGGAAAAAACAACAACAAAAAAACGTGTGAGGTGTGAACTTTTAAGTTCGAGAACCACCGGGTTAAAAGTTCACTCCTTTCTCCAAGTCACACCCTCCGTCCCCTGAATACACAATAACTGCTTCCCCCCCGTTTTTTTGAACAATATAAATATAAAACTCTGATACCAGTGGCCTTTTGTCGCTGCAGCTCAACGGTCAAAGAGAAGGCAAGGGTGAGAAGGCAAAGGCTGAATTATACTGGTAATAATATGCCCATTAGAGTATATACACACACATCTTTACCATTAAAAATAGTAGGATTCTCCTGATTTGTATCAAATGACCATATTGAAATATAATATTTGAATTCAATATATATTTGAATAAAATATATATGTGTAGATTTACTTATTCTGTATCTTTTACAAAAGCAGAAGGCATGGTGGTACTCTGTGAGTGTGTGAGATAAAACATTAAGCCGGGGGTAGGTCAATAAAACTCGAGAAAAAAAAAAAAGGCACAATCTACCTGTTGTTCTTTAAAACGGGCACATTTCTGTTTAAAACTCTGAATAAAACGACATAAAAATGAGCTGTTATAGCAACATCTCAGTGAAGGTTTGCCTGAGTTAACCTTGATGCTCGACATTCATTTCATGGTTCCCGTTCTTGTTCGCCCACCCACCCCGCCGTTAGACGAATCGCTGCTTCTCAAATACAAAAACAAAACATCACGTGAACAGATTATATCCAAAACACAGAAAGCCCTCAGATCACTGCAAAAATGCCCTAAAATACTGTCCACGTCCTCAAGAGGCACAAACGTCCTTTGACAGAAGTCCTAAAAACAAATCAGGGGAATGCAGACGAGAGTTTTTAAATCAGACACCATCAAACCTCCAAAAACCCCTCGGTGATTGTGCGAAGTCACGCAGGGACATAAAAAGCAGAGAAACCCTCTGTATCCTCGAGGTTAGTGCACCAGCTTTGGGTCCACAAACACACACACACACTTGTTTCTGTGGGAGTGTGTGTAATTACAGCCTTGCTAGTGGATGCTTCCTCATTTCCGCAACAACCGAAGAGAAAATTGGAGAGAAATATCCGCCGCTCTCTTCCCAGACCCGGATGCTTTTTGCTGTACAACGTCAAATTCATTTGCAAACAATCTTGTGCGACGGGTCAGGAAAACAGTCCTCTCCTTTTCAGCTTCGTTCATCTCTTGTCTGTACAGCGAACGAGCCGAGGACGAGGAGGCCCCTCAGTCCCGTGGTGTCCCCGCTGATTGTTGAGCTCTTTCTAATCACCTCAAGTCCGTAAGATCCTTCGGAGCGAGGTCGGCTCTTTTTTAGCTCGCAGCTCTCCGTCCTGTAAGGAACTGCAAGGTGACGGGTGCAGACAGAGAGGCACTTCTATAATCTCCATCAGGGCGGTTAAAAGTCTCTTTTTTCTTCCTTTTTTAAAATCAGGAACTGTCTGTTATGGTGAGTACAAAGGAGAGAGGGGAATTCTACTTTCTTACAACCTGGATCTTTGCACCCTTGTATTTTGTCTCAGAGTTCCAGAAGAAGGACCCATTAATCCCATCAAAGACGTAATCTGGGCACAGATGCGATGTGGGGGGAACCATGGCAGACCTTACTGGCACTGTGAGGGTGTGGAGGGATGGATGAGGCAGTGTGCAAATGGATATTAAAGAGCAGACGCCCTCTCTGCAGAACTCTAATGTTAAAAGAAATAGAAGTGGGCAAAAATCCATGTACAATCTAAGTTTGGTTATCTCTTAGTGTTCGAGTCACAGGAGAGACGGCGTCCACCGCATCTGGTGAGATGCGAGGCGTCTCGCCTTACTGTACATTAGAGGCAACCCAAGCTTTTACATACATCATAATGCCGAGCAGCTACCTGCTGACAGTACTGACCGCCAAAAGACGTGACGATGCGAAAACGGAAACAAAGCCGCCAAATTTTTCTCTCTATTTGAACATGTTGGTGTTTCATATGAAGGAAAATATTTTGTTCTGCAATTTAAGAAGTGTACGAGGAAAAAGAGACCAACGACTCCTCGAATTATTGCACAAAAACACACATTCCTGCATATGATACACACGCATGTTCACATAGAAGCTGAAGAGCTAAATCAAAGCGCATTAAACCTTTAAGCGTTTGTCTCCATTTTAGCATCAAACGAACTCTTGCGTCAAATCAAATCCTGCTACGTTTACTACTGCTGGCGAGGACCGACGAGACTATCCGAGGTCTTGTCTCCAAGTCAGATCCTGTGCACGCGTGGAGCTCAGCAGCCGGAGTTCTCCAGAGACAGCTGCGCTGTGGCCCTCTGCAGCTCCGAGCTCGCTCTGCGCTGGGTGGGAGGCGGCGGCAGCATTAGCCCCAAAATAACCCCCTCTCCTCGTCCTCCTCCGTTCTCCACCTCGCTTCCTCTTCTCTCCGCCTCCTCCTCGCCTTCAGCCCGCACTTTCTTGTCCTCTGCCTCGTCCCTCTCTCCGTCCGCCTCCATCTTCTGGTCTTTGCTCCAGCGGCGCTTGAAGCGAAGTTTCAGCGGGATGCAGCGCGTGCCTCCGGGGCTGATGGGAGCTGCTTGGCTCCCCGGCTCGCTCTTCAGACTGATCAGAGGGAAGGCCAGGCCACCACCCCCACCGATAGGAGGCGTGGCGGGGGTCTTGAAGACCTCATCGTCGGGGTCATCGTCGGGGTTATTGTTCTGAGGAAGAGGAGCAGAGGGGCTGCTGCTGTTTCCGTTAGCCTGGTGATGGTTGTTTAGCTGATGGTGATTGTTGTGGCCAGCTGTCGGTGTGAAGATATCGCCTTCATTGTCCTCATCGTTATGATTCTTTTCATCTTCCTCACTGATGTCGGTCACCTCCACATCTTCTTCTGACTCTATGTCTGAAATGGGCTCCACCTGGAGAGAAAGAATTTCTTAAATATATTTCTGGTGACACATTAAACAGTTTGTTTGAACTAAATGACATAAAGCTGTAATGTGACCCAGCTGAAGAGGATATTTCAGAGATATTTGTAACTTTTGTGGATTTGCCGGGCTGAAATTTCTGGACACAAAGTTGCACCTTCAGTCTTACGAGATGTGATGCAAACTCAGTTTTGGCTCATGCACGTGTGCTTGGAGACTCACCTTGATATTAGGCGGCCCTCTGCTCAGCAGAGAATTGGTCATCTGACTGGACCCTGTAAACGAGGAGGACTGGCTGGAAGAGGAGGAGGAAGAAGCGGCCATTGAGCTTCCCGCTTCCCTCTGCTTGCGTCCGAGCGGAGGTGGCTGCAGCTTGAACTTGAATGGCGATGGATGCTGGTGTCCTTCCTCTCCGCCTCCGGGCTGCTGACTGAGGGAATGAGAGAGCGGCATGGGTGGGCCGTGGAGGTGATGTGCAGCGGCCGGTTTCTCGGGGGTGGGGCGGTGGGGCTGTGGGATGACGATATTGGGGTAGTGGAGGAATGCTCGGGGGCTGAGGTGGTAGTTGTAGACGGACTGGGTATGAGCCTGTAGGTAGTGCTTCATGTCCTCCGGGTTGAAGGAGAAGTGGGAGCCCAACATGGGGGACGACATGGAGGGGGACGGGGTGTAAGAGAGGTGAGGGGTGGGGGTCATAGACAGGGCTGGGGAGAGAGTTGGGGCCAGCAGACCTCCAGAGCCGGGTAGGGGTGAGATGGGGAATGGGGACAGAGGCTCTGGGTGGACTCTGGGAGCAGGTCTGGGGAGCCCAGGATTTGGGGCTCCACCGTAGACCCTGAACAGAGACTCATGAGGCATGCGGGGGGGAAGGAGACTCCTGAAAGCTCTCTCAGGACCCCCAACCCTGTCCTCTGCACCCACAGCCTCCTCCAGCTCAGAGTTGGTGGAGGTGCCGTCGCTGCAGTCGCTCACGGAGCCGCGGGCCATGCGGCGGCCCACGCTGCTGAACATTCCCGGGCTGCGCAGCTCCTCTGTGGATGAGAGGACCTCGGATGGTGTGGAGGGGGGAAAACGGAAGTGGGTGCCTCCGGACGGCACGGGCGGAGCACTCTGGGGGACTCCTCGGCCTGTGAGGAAGCAAAAATCAAACAGATGTCACCAAGTTTTACATATACATCCTTTCGTCTGTGAACTGGATTAAAAATAAGAGCGAATGCCAGAATAAGATCTTAGCAGGTGTGCTACAGAAACAGGCCATGTTCGAGCTTTCATGTAAATAATGTGCTTTAAAAAACCTCTGAATTTCACTGGAAGCTGCTGAATGGATGCACAGGAGTAATATGAAAGCACTGTGGACTATCTGAAGACAGTTTTCCCAATCCTCCCTGGGCCTAAGTTACCTCAGTCTAGCTCGTAAAACACTGGCTGAAACATCGAGCTGACTTATTTTAGATTTTTACATTTCTAAAATTTCCACAAACTACCCTCTGAACCTGAAGAGAATGGGAAAAGTCACTAATGACAGGAGGTTTTATTTTAACCAGAGGGTCACAGGCGCACACACACAAAAAAACAGCGGGTTACACACTAAGCCACAAGTTCCCTTCTCCTTCGCTCCCCCTCCTCCTCTCCCTCTCCTCGCCAGGGAGACTGTGGCACGGCAATAAATTCTTGGCATCCGAGCACGTGCCAGAATTAAATATTGGAAAAGTTGCTCTTACTGCCATCACAAACATGGGTTGGGCTCTTCTGTTTTTTTTTCCCCTCCAGAGCTGCTGAGTGAGGTTTCTGAGCACATCTGCCATGTGTGTCAGCGATGACGAGCGCAGAGAGAAAAACTGCATGCGTGCATGTATGTTCGCCGCGTCTGTGCTCACCAATCGATCCAGATTGACGTGGGCGTGCGTGCAACCGTCGCATGAAACCATCATATCACAACATGTCAGTGTGTGGGCCACATCACACGGAGGCTATAATTAAAGTTTCGTGCTGCACTTATGTCACCCAGGATCTAACGCTCCATATGGGCTGTGTTTACACTGGGTGGCCGGGACCAGAACGAGAGTCGGCTTCGAGACCGGGGCGAAGCTGGGACGTGGCACACTCAGGCGTGCGCGCACAAATTTTACACGCTGTACGTTTCACTAGGATGGCATCCAGCTCAGACTAAAAGAAAAAAAAAATTAAATTAAATTCAGTGAACGTCATCTGTAACCAAGGCAGGGTGGATTAGTACGTTCGAGTCTTTACCTACAATATTTGTCTTTGGCGAGTAAATTAGTGAGGCCCCCCACCGCACAGACTGGAAACTTTCTCAGACAATAATATTTGAATGTCTGTTATATACACTCTTTTGGGCTTTGTTGGCTTTAAAAGCATTCTTTCTCCGATTTCAAACCAAAGTCAGGGCAATGAAAAGAAAAAGATTTAGATTTGCAGTAGAATATAATCTTCTGTTCATGGCAAACGCGTTGCTGGTATCTTTACTGAGAAATAAGAGAAAAATCGACACCTAAAAACTGTTTTGTATAAAAAAACAACAAAAAACTATGCGAGTCATATTTCGCAGTAGCTGTCAGAAGGTGAGCCAACAAGCCACGTTTATTTAAATCACAGACACTTGAAAACTATTTTTAATAACACTCTTAAACATGCCCCATGTTCAGCTTGAGCCCTTTATCTTTATATGTCACTAAATAAATGGAAATTATCTCTGTTTTCAGTATTCTGAGCACCCAAAATCCTGCTTAAGGGCCCGGAGTATAAATTGAGATAAAATCCAGATAACTACGTGAGCTAACCAAGCTCAGACGAGATGAGCTGAGCATCCATGAGTCTACGAGAAGAGCAGATATTCACCGACATGATACCTGCTGAACCCTCAAGGTTGTCGCCAAATTAACCAACAGGTAAGGATAACATCCTACTACATAAACAAGGTGCAGAGACTGCAACACGAGGTGGTGTCCGTGAAGTGTTAGAAGGGGTGCTGGGGCAGCCTGTGAGCTCGAAAATGTGCCGGATGCAGGAATTGTAGCAGGTCTCAGCACCACATTCGCAAGCTCTACAACACAGTGATGAACTCAGCTAGTCGCTGATTGCTGTAAACCTGTCAGAGCGGAGGCTCGGTGGGAGCAAACACCGCCTCCCCGGGAGCTGCAGTTTCTTTTGCCACGTCAAAAACACGTTAATGCCCAACTGCTCCTGCAAAACTTAAGAATTTCGCCTCCTGCCATCAAGTAAAGTTCATTTATTGGAAATTCCTGCTGCAGCAGCTGAGAAAGCATGTGTACAAGAAAAGAGCACATGTAGGGATGCACAGCTAGGATAATAACATAGTAATAATTAATCTGATCGATTATGGTAATTTAATTATTTAACAGGATTATCAGCTTAAATTATCAAAACATGATGAGAATTTTTAACTTTAAGTAGAAATCCAAAAAAAAAAAAAAAAAAAAAAAAAAAGGAAAAGGAAAAGAAAAAGAAAACAAGGGGAAAAAAGGAGGTGGAGCTGGTGGGGAAAGAGGCCATCAGGTAGGGATTTATTCCCAGACTAGCGTGTGTTTTAAGACTAAAGTTCACCTCGTAAAGTGTCTCCAACCTCCCACAGCCCCCACCTTGACTGAAAATCACTTTTTTGTGGTGCTAATGAAAGACGTTTTGGCTTTCCACCAAAATAAAAAAGTTTTTCAAAGCTCGCTTTACTCAAAACGTAAAATGCTTTTTTTCTTATCAGATGGGAAAAATATAACATCACTTCAGTTAAGCCCGGTAACAGACTCCTTACATGTGGACCTGCTGAGCCAGGAACAACCCTGTGGTTGAATTAAAAGTGATGTGATGTGTACGTACCAGAGCCCATGTCGATGAAGGGGTAATTGACCAGCACTAGCTTGTTGAAGTTGAACTTGTAGGTGAATCTCTTCCCTTTGGTCTTGTGTAGGATCCTCTTGTTGTAGTAGTATCTGAAGAGAGAATGACAAAAAACAATGTTATGTCCCAGCACGCTAACATATCTTAAGTAACATGTAGTAAAACTTTGTGGCCGCTTTTGTTGTAGTCTCGCATTTAAAGGAGTGTGAAAGCACGGATAAGCACAGCGCTGAGCTGCCACAGAACGATAAGACACCAGTGATAACTCACTCGTTAGCCAACATGTTTGCCTGTATATCAGAAACACTAAGTCTGCAGCCCCTTTGTGGATATTAAAACCAAATCAAAGCTCAGCTGTCTTCTAGAAGTTGTGCATAGTGGTGTAAAATGAGCGGAAAGATGTTTAGAGTCATTACAAGATTTTCAGCTCTTAAAATAAGGAGAGAAAAAAACTACAGGAACATAAAACACGAACAGCCGCTGCATTCAACCTCAGGGTCACAAACAGGCTTTCAACTTACCAAGACTTTCATGTTCAATGTTGATTTTCATGCTTAATGTTACAGAATTGGTGTTTTTGGCCATGTTAAATCAAACCGACAAACAATAAGCCCAATGTGTGGCTGTTCAGAGCCCTCCCTGCGTCGTAGCTTTACACTGCTCAGTGTACAGCAGACAATTAAACAAGCTGTTCGCAGTTAAATTCCAGCTCTCTCTGGGATTACTTAAGGAAGTGAGACAGCCGTTCAGACTCCGTCTTACCCAGGCGGCTCCATTAGTAAGGCTGTATTAGTCATCGTCAATACACACAGCGATGCAGAGGAGTGAATAGCGAGCTCTGAAAGACAATAAAATGGCTCCCTGTGACTCACCGATAGCCTCGGGAACAAACTACATTCATATTTCTTTACAAAAAACTTGGGCATCAGTGTCTCTCATTCAGCTGTGACCGGTCACTTCAATGTGAGAAATCTAAGAAGCTGTTCATCATTATCGGAGGCATCATGTGCAGATGAGCTCAGTGGTTACATATTAAGAGAGAAATATGGATTTCTGTGAATACAGAGCTAAAAATAAGCCTCTTAGTGTTAATAAATTGTATTGAGCTGCTCTCCGGCGTCGGAGGTGGCTGAATATAAAACGCTACGAGTATTTTGCTTGTGTGCCTGCCTCTAATGCGGCCATTGATCCATATATAACCGTTCACGTAGAAAGATCAATAGTTTATTTGTGGACAAATAACATGCATACATAACCCAAGAGCCAAACACGTGCAGTTGAAACAGCCGGAATACGTTTATATTAACTGTGCAGTGATGTAACTGCAAAGTGAAATATTCTTCCAATCAATGAGTCACGCTGCAAGTGACAGAAAGCCAATAATCATGGATGTAATATTAGTGGTAATAATGAAGCTGCTCCTGTGTGAGCATTAGTCAGAGGAGTCTGGAACAAGTGAGAACAACCGTGAGTGAAACAGGAGCTCACCCAGCCCCTCAGCGACTCAATGAGTGGAGGGCCTCTTCTGACAGCCGACTGCTACGCACGCCCACGCAGATGTAACGCAGACACACACACACAGCACTACAGGCAGATATACAACAGGCACAAAGGCTCAAACATACGACGCAGGCAGAAAACAGGCAAGCCAACAACAAAAACTACCGACATGCACAGCAAACTAGAGGGAAAACAGAAAAAGGTGAAAAACAAGGGACACCACCTTTCAACGCTCAGGTTTTATGTATCAGGACATCTTTAAAAAAATCTAAGATAAATGTGTGACACATCATTTTAGGTTTTCTAAATCCCGTTGGGTTTGTGTAAGGATAAAAATCTATAGAGAAATCATGTGAATTAGGGAGCAGCTGAAAGAAGCTTTTTCTGTCAGTTTACTTTGACGGAGCTGCCAAACGACGGCTCATTTCCACACAGCTTTACTGTCCTTTATGCATCACAGTAACTTAACAATAAAAGGTGTTAAGAAGAAATACTTTAGTTAGTGCTTTGGGTGCACACGCCTCTCAGGGTGCGACTAGGCAATGAATCAGTATTACCTTTCTTCTACTCGTTGGCCATTTAATAAATCAAATTACGTATTAAACCTCTGTAAATTAAACCTTGCGTTAAGAAAAACAAAGATTTTGGTGGACGCCTCAATCTTTTGTGCAAGCCTTCAGCCTCACAACAATAAAGTTTTTTTATTTCCTTCCTCCTTCTGTAAAGTAGCTGATTTGAAATATGAAGTCAAATCACAATCAAATGGCATCTACTGCTATTTGTTTCCACACTTGAGAACTATGTAGAGGTGAAAAATTAACAGGAGCGTGCAGGCAAAACCCAGTGCAAACAAAAAAGGTGGAAAAACTCATAACAAATCAGTATACACACACACACACACACACACACACACACACACACACACACACACACACACACACACACACACACACACACACACACACACACACACACACACACACACACACACACACAGCATTGAATGGCAGGATCTGTGTGTGGGTCTTAATAATATCAGGGCTGTGCGTGCTGTGAAAGCTGGTGGACATAATGTTCGCTGACATGATAAATGGAAGGCACTTTGAACAAATCGGGGAAAAGGGCAGGCACATATGTGTGAAAGAAACACGCATACACAATCTCAAACAGCACCGAGTCAACATGGGGCAGCCAGTCTCACATCGTGGGGCCCCGGTTCTCTCGAGGCCTCGTGGTCTTTGAACTTCCTTCAAACAAACTAGAAAGGACATTGGACCGTACAGACGCGACTTCTGTGCAGCGAACGCACATGCAGATATGAAGGAGCCCAAAAACACATACGCTCGATAACACGCACCGAATGAAGAAACGTTCATGTGTGTACCGGCGCGTGTTTGCTTCAAAAGGCGGCGAGAAGCATCAATCAAAGATGAAGAGGACTTTCTTCTGACGACGTCAGAATTAATTAACAGCTCGTTGTTAAAAAGGTTTAGAAAACCACAGAAAAGGCATTCACAGCAGAGCCTGGCTCCAGCTGCTCCTTGATGTGAAACACTGAGAGCAGGGAGAAAGTAACTGCTGAGATATCAAACTGACTGTTAATATACTGTTAATTCTCTGTGGCTTAGTTCCTTCGTGGGGATAAGAGCCCTGTAATGCCCACACTCACATTTGGTCTGTTTTTGTGTATTAGCAACAAGTTTAATAAGTTTCAGTTCACAGAGGACATCAAAGGGGCTCCCAGTTTATCACCCAGTGGTTTCAGACTGAACTTAAAGGACAATGCTGCCAAATATTTCCTGATGTGTTGTCACTTCAGATGGTTTTTCCTCTATGCTCAAAATAGGTCTTTGCATGGGGTAACAGCACACATGGGCACCATTGGCCTGCACAGAGTTAAGGCAATGAGTCTGCTGCTTTACTTAGCAGTTGTTAGTGCGTTCTGTTATTTTGGGCCATTTGGTAAACAGAATGGCTTCATTTACTCATAAAACCTAACTTTAAAAAAAGAATATACAGTTTGGTGACTTGACTTTGGTGCAACCACACTTTCACCAAAAACTGTTAGTACTGATTGTCTTTTAAACATGTTAAGCTTGAAATGCTCCTACAGTGGGGATTAAAATCCGAGCCTTTATGATGTACAATGACTTCTTAGTGATGGATTTGTTGTGTATTTGGCTGCAAGTGGTTGAATCTCTCTTAATTTCCAAGCTCAGTGGTAGCCAACTAGTTAGTCCCAGCCTCTCTCATTATGTCTTCCCTAATGCCTGGCTCAATGGCCTCATCATTGAATCTTTAGAGAGGATCTTGTCTTCGAGTTGGGGTTACAAACTCTTCAGGACAGTGCAATAACAAGAACTATCAGAAGGTGGAAATGTGGACATTTCAGAAGCGTAACATTTTGTCTGCTCCAAGTCTTTTATTTTGAAAACTGACCGGACTCTCTGCCGTTCCTGGGTGTGACTTCCTGTACTGATACGCTCTGCGCAGCTTTATGAAGCTTTTGTTTCGGACACTATTGAGCAACATGCAGACGATTGCTTCTTCTGAAATGCAAGCATTATCCGGCGTAGGTGCAATTAGCTGCGCTGGAGCTCGAAAGAATCGATGCGGTGCTTGTTGTTTGTCTCGCTTAATGCATTCGACAAAAAAGTAGTCAGCAAAAATAAAAATAAAAAAAGATTAGGGGATTGTGGCGGATGTGTGTACGCGCTAGCCACCCTACCCATACAACCTCAAACGGAAGTTAAAATGAGTCAGAAACACCAACTTGTGTTGCACTGGTTATCTTTATTGTTGGGTATACTAACAGCCAACCAATGCTGCAAAATAAATACTTGATTCTAATTTGAAAATCATCATCGTCCCTTTCTGATCAACAAACTGGTGTTGATATCTGAATTCAAGCTTGGAAAGCATCGCTTTAAATATGCAGGCATATGAAGTTATGTTGGAAAAAATAAAGTTGAAGCAACAAACAACACAGATGGGCTGGAGGAGGGCTGACATATAACAAGGTGTTAAGTGTTTGTGTGTGTTTGTAGGAGCGCGCGCGTGTGTGTATGTGTGGTGACGAGGCAGCATAACTAGTCATCACCATAGCAAACTATATCCCACACCAACCTACAACACAGGAGGCGACACCAGTGACTGGATGTGTGCGTGTTCACAAGAACAGACTGGAAGCTAAATAAAAATTTGCAGCATCCCACATGTGCTCTGCAGAGGGTGAAGGTGTATGTTTCTAAATCGGCTGACACCCTGGAGTTTCAGCATGCCGCGCAGATGCACAAATCACGACTACACACCAGTTGTTTTTTTTTTCCCTTTCTTCCACCTCGCAAACTGTTGAAAATCAAACAAAATCTACATCAAAGTTACGAAAAAGGCAGGGAAAAAAAAAAAAAAAAAAAAAAGAGCTCAAACTAAGTAAGAAATGTAGCTAAATGTCTTTATGATGAATTATTACTGAACAATAAACAGAAATCTGAAAAGAATTATGAAGAAAAAAAGCTTCCCCCCCATAGTTTAGAGTCTGTCTGCTGTCTCTCACTGTAAAATAGAGCACAGTTCATGGTAAACTATGATGAAAGCTATTCTTCAGCTCCAATTTTTCAAATATCATTCGAGTTTGTTTTCAACACCTGCAAGTTCAAATGAACAGAAAACAAAAAAAGAGACTCGGTATAATTTAAAAATAAATCATAGTCCAATTCTGTTGTGTGTGAATGGACCGTTATCCTAACCCTGTGGTTTGATGTACTTTACTACCCTCAAAGAGGATCCATTTGAAAAATCAATCCAGCACACTTTACTGAGTTTGTTCACCCGAGGTTCAAAACAACACGATTCAAGCTGCTGTAACTTAACATTTATGAAACTGTCTACCCTCCTGCGTTGTGAATAGATTTCATAAAAACAAAATTTTCCAAAGTCGAAGCACCCATTTTGAGTGAACGATAAGTTATAGGCTAATAAAACAAAGCACAAGTTGTCACATGATTCGGAAGGCATTGTGGGCATTGTAGGGATTCTGGGCTCAGCCAATCAGAGCCAGCGGATTTCGTTACACGGGCATTTTGCCGTAACACGGGCAGAAATATTGCCGTCAAGTGCCTTCGTAACTTGAATTTTTTGTTAAATGGGGCATTCATAAGTCGGGGTTCCACTGTATATGGCTTAGCATTAGTATCAGCTAGCTGGGAAAAGCTGGCTGTTTTTCATTGGTGTTAATAGATCAACAAATACGAGCCATCCTAGCTCTCCAGTCCTGATGTGGAATGGATAAAACTCAGGTGTAACGAGGCTCGGCTTTGGTGATGAAGGCTTCTACAGCAGTACGGAAAAGTGAGTAGACCTAAGCTTACTTTAAGCTTAGCTACAGGTTGGTTACTTGGGATGTTAGTGGTGACCAACTGAATAATTTAGAGGGGGAAAAAAAATAAATAAATTTAAAGTAAATAGAAACCATCATTAACCTAATGTGTTGCAGCTTACTCCGACACAGTCTAAAGCTCATTAAAGTAGTGCAGATCTGAACTGGACTGATAACATCTTAGAAACAACAGGTAACTGTGCTTATGATTTACTAAAATAATAAACCAACCTGGCGCCAACTAGCAAGCACAGCAAAGGTTAACTTTTTAATTTCACACTTTCAGACCTTTTAAGCAACACTTTTAATTAAATGAAGGACAAAACTAAACACTTTCCAAATGGGGGAAAAGGTCACTTCAGATAAAATAAAGTATGTTGTTCATCATTTCCAGGAACACTTTTAATCATCAGGAGTTACAATTATCCTCAAGCCATTTGCTGTTAAAATTGCATCTTTCATTTCCGTAAACTAATGAGCAGACTGGCTGCCGAACGTCTTCTTCATCATCAGGTTCAGGTGTCTCTGTTTGAGTGTTTGCCAGCCAAAGACTTCTGCACTTCTTTTAAAAAACAAACAAACAAACCATTTTAGGTCTATTGCCAACTATCCCTGTATATATTTACACAGGCAGCCATCACCAAAAAGGTTAAACTACAAAGACAAAAGCTGTTTTAATAACAAGTGTTTAAATATACTTTTATCTTTTCTGCTTATAAACAACTATGTTAAGTATTCACTGACTATATGTGAACAAGGTTAACCATGATTGGGTGCAGCCTGTTGGTGAGTGGGACTGTTTCTGATCCAAGTGTGAGAGTGTGAAATAAGTGACATTGTGTGGCAAAAATTCTCCATGTGCAATGAAAATAACACATTTCAAACTGAATTTAGAGCAAAGACACAAATTTTAAGGGATTTTTTTTTAAACCAACTATGTATCACATTTATTTTAAAAGACTTCAGGGACCTGCGATCATCCGGAGTCAAGTATTGGGTGACCAGATAATGAGTGAAAATTAGAAGCATCGAGGACAAAAGTTCCTGTCTGGAGTTGAACCTTAAACCCTTGAGGCACAAAAGGGGAGCCACTACAAACACGCAGTAATTCATGTTGGTAGTATCAGCAAGTTTCATCCCTGAGAATGACTGCAGGGTGTAATGCATAATGTATTTTCCTCTAAGAGAGTAAAGGAGTAAAAAATAAAAATAAAATAAACTGAGGGAACCATTAAAGCACAATCCAGACTCATCTCATGTGTGGAAAATATTGTTCATAAATGCGAGTTGCAGTCTTGTTTGAATGGTTAAAGTCTTGCTGAAGGTGTGTTTCAAAATATAAAGTGAACCGTGTTTGAGAAGCTGACGCCTGTTAGACCCGTGTTAAAACCATCCCTCCACTCTTTAGTCCCACCTGAGTGCTCTGCTGAGCTTGTCGTAGTTCATCTGCGGTTTACACTTCCTCGCCCCCCACAGGCGGGCCACCTCGTCTGGGTCCTTGATGACAAACTCTCCGTAGTCTCCCTGCCAGGCGATGACATCATGGTACTCCTCTTTCCGGAGCAGCTCCAGAATGAAGTGCCACAGCTGGATCTGCCTGGAGCCCGGGCTCGACTCTGGCTTGTAGGCCCACTCTGGGAAGGCAAACCCTGGGGTGAAAGAGAGAGGCGTTCAGATGGATGATCGTGACAAGGAAAAGTCTTGTGTTTGAGTCATGTTATTGGTGATCTGCATGTGATTAACTATGATCCCTCTGAAGCCTTTAATTGTCGACTGGACTGGACTGCGGCCATTTTGTTGCCAGGGTCGACATCACAACAGCTGTAAACTGCTTTTGTTTAAAGCTAATACCCCTCAGGATTTTAAACTATGAGCATAACAGGTGACAAAGGAACTGTGCTAAGCTAGGGGAGGGGAATATTTGAGAAAGGATATAAGACACAAGATTGATGGGAGCAAAAAAAAAAAAAAACTTGAAGAAATCCCCAAACATCTCCTTGCAAGGCTTTGGTGCCTCAGCGAAAGCTGGTGATGAGCACTTTCGGTTAAATCTGTTCCCACAGATTGCAGTCATATCAAATCTTCCCCTGCTATCAGCATCAAAGCTGGAAAATCAGCAGTGTTACAACAGATTAACAGGCCTTGAAATATGCACAGACAAAATATAAGCTGTGGTTTTTTATAACTGCTATCAGAGCACAATCTCACCAGAGCACACGCACTATTACCCGAAAGTTTAAAGTATAGGCTTTGTGTTGTAAAGCAGTGGGTGGCAGTAAAAGACTCAACACCACTTCTACAGAAGGCCAGGCTGAAAGGCTGCATAGCAAAGGGGCACGCGCACACACGCACACAAACACACCTTATTAGGACCAGATGTGCCTTGGCAATCAGGCTGAGAAAGCTGAGGGTGGGAAACATATGGGCACAATATAACAATGTTAAATTTTGTGAGTGTGTGTGTGTGTGTTTATCTAACTGTAAAGAAACACACTATCCTAAATACCAAGGTTACAATCAGTTTCCCACACTCTACAAAGTCTGTCATATCTATACAGCAATGACGGCGAACTGTTAACAACGATATGCTCAAGGCTGCTGGACTGTAACGCTGTGTGACGTGGCCTGTTGAACCAAGTTTGATTAAACTGCAAGACACTCATGCTGAAAGGTAGGTGCCATTGCATAACCATGCTATGCAGAAAGCCATGCGATGTATAAGAGTATGCAACCAACAAATTGGCGCAGTAAACTGGGAAATACTTATTTCTTTTTATCCTTTATGGCCCTGTCAACATGTGAGAGGAAAGCGCTCTGGGGCAGCACCATAAAAGCAGCCAATAACACAAAAAACAACCACACAAAATAGGCGAAATACCAGATGAAAACCAGATAAGATGACATTAAAACAGAAAAGAGGGGCATAAGCTGTGAGAATCAAAAAGGTGCACACCTGGTAACTAAACTCCAGTATGTGGACCTGGGGTCCAGATGTTGATTCAAATCAATTAGGACTTTTTCATTGCGCTTCGCTTGTTGTCTTCACTGACTGTTTACTGGGATGGGGATCAGTTATGAATAGGTTTTCTTTAAGACTGTTGTTACACTATTAGAGGTTTAGTTATTGTTGCAAACTGTAGTATCATAGGGATTTTTGTAAGTTGTGGATGACGCCTTGCCATTGAATGAGCTCACTGGCCCTTCGGCTGCATGGGCCAAAATGAAGCCATGTTGAGAATAAATCAAAGAAACTCAGTGTCACAGCACTGTCTGAGGAAACTGGCTGTAAATCTGATGATGGCTCAGACCTGTGGCTCTTTATTAACGGTGCTTCATTCATAGCTGCAGGAAACTGCATTCATGAGTTACAACACAAGAGCTCACACTCCTAAAAGTCCAAACATTATGTCCTTCATGCTGTAGCTACATAATAACTGCAAACTCATCTGAAGCCCTACGCTGTAACCTTATGTGCACCTCACCTATCAGTGAGAAAATAACAATCATTGTCTTTATGTAATGAATGAGAACCATAGAATCAAAATCAAGACTAACAAATGTCAGCAAATTCCTGGAAGGCGATTGCGTAATGAACATGAGGGAATCTACAAAGAAGTAGATTGAAAAGAGTAGAGACCCATGAGGGAAAGAAGTCAGAGCATTTTATTAGTTTCTGTCAGCTGGCATTGCACATAAAACACCAGGACCACAAGGTAATTAATACATAATGCACCAGCACAAATGCCAGCAATGACATCGGCCACTTGCGTAGGTTACGTCGTAGGCCCTACAAAGTCTGCCTGCAGAAGTCTAAAACAGGCCCAAGGCTGTAGGTTTGGCCTTCTCTAGAAGAGAGAGATCAGAATGTTGCCTTTGTATGAATGTTTTACGAACCGAGCCAAACAGCATGCAGACATATTATGTTTTGGGTCTGGCACCCAAAATAATTAGCCTGGATCTGTGCATACTTGCTCTTTTCTTTGAAATAAACAAAACAGCAGACATCAGTTTATCAAAAAATGTACTTTTTTTAATCGGAGCAGAAAGGAGCTTTTTACAGTGTTTCTGTCAAAAGGTCATTTTTGCTACAGAGGTGTTTGTATCTATTTGAGTCCTTCACTGTGAACCAGTTAAAAGTGCAACAAATGACAGAAACAAATCATGTGTGAAGGTGTTTTGTGAAGCTTGAGTGGATGACAAACTCTACAGTGGGTCACATCATCCCTAACCACACACACACAAACAGGTAGCACATCCTCAACACACCGTGTGATTTGCTTTCACATACAACTGCCTGTGCTGATACTGTTCGCAGTGCTGCGATACATTCAAATTCAGACCACAGCGGTGCTTGTGTTTACAATCCACTTTGAAATTAACATGTGTTTTCTCTAACAGATCACATTTTATTAGCAGGTGTAAATGGAGTCAAAGTGAGTCATGGAAAAACTAACCCAGTTGGAAACCAAAGTCCACTATCAGGTGTGCAAAGTGGAGCTGGGCCTCACCATGAATACATAAGTCAGGGAAATGGCGGTGTAAGTATCAGCTGCAGAAGCAGACCGTATCAGTAATGCATAACCGACCAAAACTGGCAACATCTAACCACAACAAAAGACAGTGCGTAAACTAAGACCTATGGAGACATCAGTCATACAGAGAGAAAGAAAGCCACAAAAAGGCACTTGGCTGATGTTTACAATACACAGCGCAGCCACATAACAAGAAGTCATATACACATACCACTCAACCATGGAAGCAGATCCTTTAGAGCATGAAAAACTATTCATAATATCATCACAGGACTTCAAATTCTGCAAACACCGGCATGCTGCCACACTGGTGCAAGCTCCTTGTGCATCAACATCTGGCTAAGTAACGGAGACACACCAGTTGAGTAATGTTCAAATTTAAGAACATTTTGTTGTTCAGCACACTCCAAATCTTGCAAGAAAACTTCACAGCACTGCTTCGTCTACTAAACCAAAAGTAATACATGCTATCACTCATCACGCCCCCCCCATCTCTCTCCCATCAAATGAATGTGATATTTCATAAATGTTCCTGCATCAAGGGGTTCAATCCATAAGCCTGAGTCATCACATCACAGTGATGGAGACATTTTATGAATTCAAACTGACTGACCTAACCAAGTGCATTAGTCATCTAAATTTGTATTGCAACATTTTTTTTTTTTATTCATGGACGGTCAGAGTAGCTCTGCATGATTCACGGTTCAAAATAATCTTTAACTTGCAGTCGGGCCTCGCTGCAGCCTCTCAGTTCATTGACTGTGAGCCATACTAGCTATACCACCTTCGTTTTAGCAACCTTTCTTTTGATTGGCTGCCCCTCTTAACATAATGTTTCAGCAATAGGTAGGTGGTACAACAGTTATATAATTCAGCTATTTGCCTTCACTTATCTCACACAGATTTTGGAGTTACAAAAAGAAAAAAGGGGGCTTGAGAAAGTTTGGTCCTGTTGAATACGAGTAACCAACACTGCAACTTTGTTTATACATGTGACAGAAACTAAAGGAGTGCAAGTTTTCTGACGTGACTTTCACTCTCCAAATCTGCAAATATACTGGCTACAACTATAAGTATTTTCTTTTTTTTAAAGTTGGCAGCTAAAA
This sequence comes from Astatotilapia calliptera, assembly GCF_964374335.1. Lineage (NCBI taxonomy): Eukaryota > Metazoa > Chordata > Actinopteri > Cichliformes > Cichlidae > Astatotilapia > Astatotilapia calliptera. Next base: position 6,992,353 of record NC_137442.1, on the reverse strand, counting down.
AACTCAAGCAATCGTAAGGAAGAGTAAAAAATATCCTGAAAAACAGGCGCGCTCCCGGTGACTAATAAACAACATGCTGCTATCTGATCTCCAATGGTGCTCGGAGAGAGAGCCAAAAGACAGACGAGCTGGCTGTGATAGTCGCTAACAGCCATTTGAAGGCAGATTACTAATGGGGTACAAGCATATGATTCATACAGCGGACAATAAGGCTCTTGTCACTGGGGACAGGTTAGGCGTTGTGACACAATCGCCGATGAAAAACACACATGTGCACATGTAGTACATGCACAGATGCCCGGTGACACATACAACGCACAGCGGGGAGGAGGGGATTGAATCAAAGTGGGCGAGCTAATATCTCGCAAAGTACACAGATACACAACACAGGTTAGTGGCGAGAGGTAAGTGGGTTCATGCGTGGGTGCACAGAGCACACAGACAAAGAACACAGAAATAGCAACCATGCCCACTGCATGTGTTGCAGATGTCCCTGCTGACTCATAGCTCGTTCGTTTTGTCGTTCGCCTTTCACAGATTCCGCCTTTCTCCCCCTCAACGCCGCAGCCATCGCTTCCTTTCTTCATTTCTTTTCTCTTTCATACTGTCCCTCCCTCCCTCCCTCACTCAGCCTCTAAGACACACAGTCTCCTAGCAACAAAAGCTTTTAGCTCTAAAAATAAATGGCCGAGTCACGACAAACAAGACAAAATATGATTCGATTACTGAAACTTGCCAAAAGAGTTTTGAGTTTGCAGCGCAGAGTCAGAGAGCTGCAGCGTGAGGGTGTGATCTGTCTAAAGCCGCTTGGCCAGAAGAGCCCTGCTTCACTGTCACGCCGTGTTTACAAAACACACGTTGGCCTGTCCTGAAAGCACTGTAGAGGCACGCTTTTACCATCACAACGATAAATCTGCATTAAAAGTACTGTACACAGTTTACATCTCAGTTCAAAAGAGACACAAGACCTGTTCATTCACGCCTCCTAAACTGATTCAGAAGCAACACAGACGGACCCAGAAAGCCAGACAGCAAGCACCGCTGATGGTGCAGCATTTCAACAGATGCACCAATGAGGGTCCAGTTGGAGGTGCATCTGTTACAGCTGGTGGTTACCGCAGTGCGAGTAAAAACACACACTGAGGCTAAAAGCCAGAGAGGTGGAGATCAAAAAGACTAGAGAAGCAATAAAACTTTGACTCATACAAACTATGACCACCCCTAGGAATCTAGCGCACCCTAAACTTTATGACACGCTTCTAATTAATCTTGTTTAAGAATATTAGGGTTTCAAAATAATAATGAAGGAGACCCCCTCACGTAACTAGTAATAAAAGCACAATTGCTTCTGATAGCGGTACAAAGAAAGTTTTTTGGCTCAAAAATTGCCATTTGAGGGCCGACTTCACATCCATAGCTGCTCAGCATTTTGTTATTTTTTCTCCTTTCAATTTAAGCCAATTAAAACTGTTTAAAATGACTTATTACAGTCCTGGTAAAGCCAAAACCAAAATGTCATTGTGCATGCAGGAAGAACCCTGTCAAACTGCAAGTATTAGAGAGCCGCCTACTGCAGACTCTTAGGCTGACTGTAGTTCTTCTAGTGGCCACTTGAAGCTGGCTCCAAAAGCAAGTAAATCTAATGCTAGGCCCAGTTTAACAGCATTAAAATGTATATTAACAAAAACGAACTAACAAAAACTAAACCTTTGTTTAGTTTCCCCCTTCATAAAAAACTGTGCAATGAATTAGTTTTTACAACTCATCCAATTGTTTCGTAGAATTTGGGGCGTGGCCACTGGGAATGACAAGTAATCAGTGTCTGCTCAGAGTGGTACAGTCCTTCCAAGAAGTTTGTGCTTCCGCTGCACCCATAGACTTTATTATCCGGCTGGCCACGCCTGATAGTATAACTTCAGAGACGTAATACCAAAATTTAAAAAACCTGAAGTCAACCGACCAGTCATGACCAAAGAGCAAAGCCTTGTACTTCAAGTAAAAGATCCTCCACTACTGATCTCTATTGTTAAGTGTGCATGTAAAAACATATGCAGAAAATGTGTCTTGTGTGTGCTTTTGCTGGCAGTTTTGCTGTTTTTATTCACACTAGAGCTGTGTACAAAGTGTTAGAGAAGTGTTATGGGACTGTAAACACGCCATATTCCAGAGAAACTCTTAAAAAGAAAAAAATTTGGAATCTTTTTTTAAACATAATGCCAACACGTGAAACTCGTCGAGCTTAGAGAAATACTCCTCAGCAGCAAGTAAAGTGTTAACATGTCTGAGCTATTATGCAGCTTGTTTTATGGCTGCTCTGGTTTAGTCCACGGCTGATGGCGCAGGAGGCCACAAGTCAGTGAAAACTTAAGTAGACAAAGGGAAAAAAAACCCTTGTACTATCTGGCAAACTTTGCTCCAGACAGGAAGAATTTCTGATTGTCGGGCAGAGGGGGGAAGCACACGATTTCAGGCCTTGCTGGAGTCTATATATAGCCAAGTCCAGGGCATTAAAACTCATTTACTATTAGCCTGCAGTCCCAAGCCACCTGCGTGCTCCCATCCAAGAGAAACACACAATCTGTGCAGCAATAATCACAGGGTGAGCGGGTTTAACACGCAGGTCTGCTTTTCTTACGGACTCTGACGTCACTCCAGTTGGAACGGTACTCATAATGACCGATAACCATCACTGGGGTATTGTCCAAAAAGGCCTGCAGCCGCTGAGCCCAAACACAGGCTGCCTCTTTCTCTCCAACAAGTTTCTTTAACATGCTGTTAATTCTATCCATCTATCCCCCCGTTTATTTTTCCCTCCCTTCCTCCTATTCTTTGGCGGACCTATATTTAGCTACTGGAAAGGTCGGTGTGTGTCTGTCTGCAGGGTAATGATCCAGGGCCATGGAGAGAGACCCACAGAGGTAGCTGACCAGGCTCAAATCTCTGAGGAGGCTGGCTCACTGCTGAAATCTGGATTTTTATTTATTTATTTTTAAATCAGTGCAGGGATCAGGATAACACATAAAGGCAGGAAACAAATGGGTACAGAGCAGGAAACGGGGAATCTCTGCTGGGCGTTAACGGCACTGGCATCTGCAGAAAGTCATATTTTGGAGGAAAACGCAAATAAACACATGCGAAAAGAATTAAGATAAAGTTTAAACTTCACTTAACACTTAACTGCCACTCTATAGGATCTCCAAATTAAAGGATTTAAATGATGCAGAGAATCTATATTAAAAAGGATAGTGAATTTAAATCACTTGAGTTTAAGGTGATTGACTATTAACGATACACACCAAGTTAACTATCCCTCTTCAACACAACAGACAGTCTAACTCTGCTCTAATGAGGAGTCCTGAGCCTTAAACTACTGTTTAAAAACTCCGCTCCTCACTGAGCTGATCTCATAATTACCCATAAAGGATGGAGTTCAGAATCGAGGAGCCAGCGGCTTAAAGGCAGGGAGGAGTCGTGGAAAACGGATGGGACGAGGAAGGAAGAAATCAGGTGGAAACGCAGACAAGAGAGTGAGGAAGAGGAAGAAAGGTGAAAGAAAAGAAAGAAATCCAGCAGAGATCAAAGGGAAAAGGAGGACGAGTATTCGCAGGTGCACAGTGTGAACCTTCACCCTGCGCTCTCACATGATCCTCCATTACATAACGTTAATAAAGAGACAGACGACTGAACACACTGATAAGGAAGGAGGAGATTGTAAGAGAAGAGGTCAGTGTTGGGGAGATGCAGACAGGATGAGCATTTACCAAAGAAGTAGAAGGAAAAAAACCCTTAATCTAATCTTATAATGGGGTACGGATATGAGCCTGAAATGTGTCCTTACATGTTCATTTCCCCACCAAGGAACAAAGAGACTAAAAAGAGTAGTATGACGCCAAAGGAAACCAAAAAGCTTTCCAGAGAGAGAGAGAATCAGAGAGAATAAAGGAAATGAGATATAAAAGGTCGGGTGAATACGTTTTGTATGGAGGAACTGAGAAAAAAAAAAAAAAAAAAGCAAAGAGGAAGCAAAGCTGCTTACACAAACAAACAAAAAAAATCTAAACAAATCTGCTTTATGACATGTCATTCCTAAACTTAGGAATATCACAACTTGATTTAAAAGCAAAAACTTTGCAGCCTTCCCACAAAAAAATAGCATTTATCTCATTTTGATCTCCTGTTAATAAACTAGTTGACATTTCCTCTGCGATTTCTGTTTCATTCTTCTAACCAGCAGCCACTCTTCCCTTTTCCCATCGAAGAGAAGATGTAAAATAAATGCCAGATCAGACAAAGGTCAAATAAATGAAGCATGTAACTGAAATCCCAAGGCTTTATTTTTATTTAGTTCAGGTTTCTATTTAAAATGTAAATATTTAATCACAAATATTTGATGGTCATTTTGCATGTTTTTATTTAATGACCTCTCCTGGTTTGTGTTTTTTGTTTATTATTCCCAAACATCATAAATGGGTGCTGACCCAAAGACTCAAAAAGTTTGAAATCATGTTCTACAAGCTGAGCTGGAAGGAGATAATAGGCTAAGTTGTGTTTGTTGACTGATTTTGGCTGTACAAACGGCCTTCACCTGACAGTATACTATTAAAAGAAGACGAAAAGGTTGACTAGTAATGCTCATCTCAATAGAAAGTATGGAGTTTGAAGGTTTGTCACATTAGTAAAGCTAATAAAACCCTTTTGAATGTTTAGACCATCTTCACTAGAGCAGAGACAGCTAAAGCACATTAATTTGGGAATCAGCCAGACAGAAAACTGTCCCGTCTTGAAGGTCCAAACTATCTCGAAGTCAGCCAAAACTGTGATTAAGCTGGCCCTGGGTCGGTTTAAACGTGTGCAGTCAAGAGACAGTTATTACACTCTAATGTGAGGGGGAGCTCCTTTAAAGCTGCAGCCGATTTAAATATGTCACTACTGTCTTCCTGAGGTACCTCAGTTGCATCTTTGGCACCTTTCAATCTCATTAAGACAAATAATTAACTACTAGGATTGCCAGTGGGAAATAAAAAAAGGCTGAACAGATTAAAAGCAGCAAAGTAGGCAATCTTCACAGGAAATGATTATTACTGCAGTGATAATGAGAAACAAAATCCTGAACAGGCACATCAGTGATGATCTCAGAGCTCAAACTTCTATCTCCTAATCTGCAGCCCCTGAGCCAAGGTTGCAGACTTATCACTCTTAGGCCTATTTTCCCAGAGAGGAAAAACACATAAATGCATGCACGCATGCTCCCAAACTCGTCTGAGCATGCCTTCCTTCCAGAAAATGACAACACTGTAAAACATTTGGCTGTGATGAGCACCTGGCTACCTGACTGCTTCACTGAAGATCTCTTCCTGTAGTTATTGTGGAATTTGGAAGGAAATCTTGAATATCTGCGAATAGCAGTGAGTTACAAATGGATAATGAAACATTGTGCTGTCAGAAGGAAAGTCAGCTGATCTTAAGCCCAACAAACTGGCAAGCATCACATTCAGGAAGTTGCTTTGCTGATTAATAACATCAAACTGAGCGGTCAGCTGGCAAAATGCACAAATAACCTGCCCTTTAGCATGAACGCTTTGCTGGTAAACCACAGAAAAGAAGAAGTAACGTGCCTCAACGAGTGTCATCAAGTCAGATCACAAGGGTCTGCTTTCATTTCAGGGAGAGGGGAAAGAGGGATCGATCAAAAGAAGCGGAAATTGAACATGCAACAAAAGTGAATCCCTATTAAGTAATCAAAACAGATTAAATTAATCTCATTGAAATGTCCGCTACAAGTAAATGTACGTATTTACATTCGGACAAATCCATGTAAATTAGGTGAGTTATTTAAATAAATAAATAAATAAATAGCCCATTTTGCTAATTTTAGATAATTATATTATTTTACTAAAGCTAAAATTCACAATTAAACCAGTCTTATTTCCCAGCTGTTCCACATATACTTACAACACTGAGTCATCTTACTTACTTAACAGAAGTCTGAATTTTCCTGTTATTTTAGGTCATCTGATTAACAAAAATGTGACTGATGATAAGCTGATGCTTAAAACAATTAAAAAAAATAATAACAGTTTTATTACAATTACGGTAGTTTTTCTTTGGGGGAAGGCCAACATTTATTGAATGCAGGAAAAACCCTTGACCTTTACTTCATTTGAAATCCAGTGTGATGGTGGTGTACTGAAAGTACAAAGTTACATTACTTTTGAAATGCTTATGAACCTGACTGCTCAACCACTTATAAAACGTATATGTGAAGCGATCGATGGAGGCCACAGTGGAGCTGGAGTCACTTGCAGACTGGTGGTGGTGTTACTGAAGGGAATTTAGTGCAGTGGAGGGAGAGAGAAGATAAATATCTGTTTAAAATTTGGCTTCTGTGTTGTGGTTTGGTCACCAGACTACTTTCATTTTCCTCCAACACACAAACGCGCACGCACACAGAGCGCGGCAAGGCTAACAGCACAAATCTGGTGACTTTAGCTATTGGACTCGACCATGTGTGTACATTAGTGTGCATGCATCTATGCACACAACCGCACACATACACGTGTCACCGCAGCCCAGAATAGGTCTGCAGCTCCAAATTCAGGGAGCCGGATGAGTGACTCATTCTCGTAGTCCCTGCCAGTCAAACTCCATCTCCTCCTTCCACAGCCCCAACCACCCCCTTTCCCTTTCAGCATCTTTCCATACAGACAAGGAGGCTCCACTGCTGATTACAACAATGCTAAAGGTTTATTTTATGGATGCGACAAAAAGAAAATAAAGCAATGAAGAATCAACAAACTGCTCCTCTCTGATTTTCCATCTGAAATAAACATATTAATATCCCTAAAGCCATAAAACTTTGCGGAGTAGATAATGATGCCAAGAGCTAATCAGATATGTGTGTGCATGTCTGGAAAATTATTAACACCTGTAGTTCAAAGCTATACATGTGTCGGCTTCTATAGCGACTCCTTGGGATACATTTTTACTACACTCTTACCGATAAGAGATTTAACATGATCTAAGCCACACTTGGTTAAGCTCCTTATGTGGATAAAGAAAAACTTCCATGCCCAAATGAAAAGCTTGTCCTGGACTTACTATACAACAGGTGTCATGCACACCGAGAGAGAGCCGGGAGCAGAAGAAACAGTACTGGACAAATAAATTAAAAACTGAGATTTAAACCAAACTGCACATCAAACCAACCTTCTATTACTCTATTACGGTCATTCGCATGCTTCTCAGTTATTTGTGACCGCATGGACTTGTTCGTGGAGAATTTACATTACATCACCAACTAAGCATATGCTCCATGCAGCAGACTTCAAAGCAGTATAACACAAATGACTGCTTGGCTGTCCAGCTGCCCATGTCTGCAACAGTTTTACACCTCAAGTCCGGATATCTACAGGCATCTCCCACATAAAGGGTACTTACGTGGGCTACCCAGGTATATTAATCACTGTTCAAGACTGGAGTTGGCATGTTGGTTAGAATCCAATTCAATAGGAAACACTGTCTGATATCAACCCAGCACGGACACCAATTCAGTGTCACTACTTTTTTGTCCGCAAGTGTAAAATCTGCCTAGAGAGCTACCGCCAGATCTCTGTAACATTTATCCAAGCACAAAGAGATATCTGTGCTCAAATATCATTAAAATTGTGATAAAGTAAAACAACAACAGGACTCAGAAGTGCGTGCCACAGCACCTCCATGTAGTTACAGAAATTGAGAGGTAGATGATCGTCCTGCTTGTTGGACTGTCTGATTGCAGCAGCTTTATCTCAACGCCATGATACGATTGTTGCTGTGATCTGGTGCTATATAAATCAAATTCAGCTGGACTTGCGTTATGATCCACTACAGTCAGTGAAGATTAAAAAGTTTTAAATGCAAATAAGACTTTGAGCTACTCTGATAATATTATCACAGGCACTGACAGTCTGGAGAAAATCTACCCAATTCACCTCAAACTGCTCCTGAACCTCAGCCACACAAATACAGAAGTTTGCTGAACAGAAAAAGTTCTTCTCCATTTTCTTCTTAACCCGAATATGAACATTTGACATCGATGCCAGACCCAGACTTCAGCATTGGCTCACATCCTTTATCTACCACTTGTGGCTCATAGTACAGTCAGAGTGACAGTAATTCACTCTGGACGAGTGTGTCCGTGAAATTCTTAAAAAACTCAAAAAACAGCCAGCATGGGACTTTCTACATGTGTGACGTCTGGGAGGGTTAGTCAGCCTTTCCTCATTGGCAGAGTCACCGCAGTCTTAATTCCTCTTTTGCATTAAAGTTGGATCTTCCAGTCTCTAGACAGAGTGGCTCGCTCCCTGTGTAAAAACATTAAAAGACAGAGGCACGACGGCGTCACCGCAGGGAGATGGCAGCCCAAATGAGCACGCCATGCTCACGAGCTTTAGTGAGAAAATTAGAAGAGTGTGTCTGTGTGTGCGTATGTTAATGCAAGCCAGATATCACCCATTTTCATGGCATGTGGGGGGTCCAGGCCCCCTAATAAAGTGTGCATGCTGTGAGTGGGCGGGATGACTGAGTGTCTGTCTGAGGGACTAACTGACTTTTACGTCTCAATAAAACAGAAACCGTCTCATTCATCACTGCCTGTGGCCCCGGGGGTTTCGAGCAACCTTCAGGGACACTGAATGGGTCACATGAGTTACCAGAAGAACAAGGACAGCACTTTCAACCTAATAAATTTTACATGCAAAAATGATACTGTTATTTGATAGTTAATGAGTCAGCATTCTTTCTCACTTAGATCATTCTTTTCATTATGGCTCATTGGTTATATTGTCTGAGGAAACATACACAAACCTTTTAGACTGCCAAGATCTTTAAATAACTGCGCTTTAGGTTACCGAGTTTGTGTGCTGCTGGTGATAAAGCTCAAAAAGAACAAACTTTATAAAAGTTTATGACCTTAACGATGGCACTGGCCCGATCAAATGGAGCCTTTCTTATCACCAATAAAATTTAACGTCTACCTTTGAAACAGAGAACGGGACAAGTCCAACCCTGTGTTCACCTTTAAAGTTTTGGCAGCTCAAAATGCACAAACCTGTTAACTGAACAGAGGCCAAGACGATGTCTGAAATCACTCATGCTTTTATATACTTAACATTAATAACCACAATGGCTCTGAAGATAATCTACTGATAGGAAAAAGTTAAATAAAATCTGTTATCAGGGTGTCTACAGATAAGTTCAATTTAAGACTTCTTAAATACCTCTTGCAAGAAATTTCAGTTTCTACTGGCTTACAATGGGCCTTTGAGGGTGATCACACATGTAAGCTCGACTGGGCTGGTCTGTGTCATCTTACATAACAGAAGTTTGTTCATTTTCCTGTTATTTATGGCCATTTGATAAATGATAGTGTATATGATGTTCAAGTAAATTAAACCACCTTTGGTGGATTTTTGTGGAGTCCTGGTGATTTTCCTCTGATGGGAGGCCAAAACCTCTGTGGTGGAAGCCAACAATTATATATGCAGGTAAAACCCTAAATTTAAAACCAAACTTGAAATGAAAATATAAATCAAAAGGGACAAAAGAAAATAAACCAAACAAAAACAAGTTTTCCAAGTAAACAAATGTTTCAGTTCAAAATGAACCGTGTGGTAAAAAAGTCAAAATATTTGGTTAAGTTTAGGAAAATTATTCCAAAAAATATGAATTTTGTCCCAAATCATAGCACTTTGTCCTAAATTTGAAACACTTCCCCCACACAGGGCACTCTGCTACATTATCATTGCCAGATAATGGGTTAGACTGCCAAGAGTAACAGTCATTCTCAAGCCAATAATCACATCCAATAAGAAGGCCCTATTTCCATAAGGCCTTCTTCTTGTGGGTTTCCACCAGTCTATTGGTAGCTCACTAGTGTACAGAATAAACAGAACCCAATCTAAACCAAAACCTTGGTGGCGGAGGATATTTAAGATTTTTTGATGTGTAGTGGCTGGGATGAGAATTAGGACCAATTCCAGGGCCATTTTTCCCATCTGGAAAATGTTAACATTTCCCTTTTCAGGTTGGAAAGAAATTGCTGCCCAAAGTGAACGTCTTCAAATATCTCAGGGTCTTGTTGATTGGGGGGGTGCAGAATGGACAGACATGAATAAAATTTTAAATATCCATTAATGTGCATAAATGCAGATGTTGCACTGATCCGTTGTGGTGAAGCTGAAGAACTTGATTTTCTTGATTTGCAGTTCTGCCCTCATTTATGACCAAGAACAGTGGAAAGTGACAAAGAATGAGATGGTGGATACAAGGGGCGGAAATGAGTCCAGACACCCTTATCTTCAGAGACAGGGTGAGGAACTCAGACATTCGGGAGGGGCTCAGAGTAGAGCCGCTACTCCTTAACATCAAACTGAGCCGGTCGAGGTGGTTCATGCAGCTCGCTATGATGCCTTCTGGGTGCCTCCTCAGTGAGGTGTTTCAGGCATGTACAACTCAGGAGATCCAGATGCACGAGGACACGATGAAGAGATTACGTGTCTTGCGTGACTTTTGAACACCTCAGTGTCCCCTGAGGAGAAGCTGAAGAAGATGGCTGGAGATTGGGAGATAAGGGCAGATAACTGGTGTCCCCATGACCTCTTTCTCTAAAGGCCGTTTAATCAGCTCACTGATACCACAATACACGCCCCTTCTCCCTAAAAATTAAAAAGGCTGAACAGGCTTATTCAAACTTTAATGCTTGGCTTTGTGTGATCTACATGTATGAAGGGAAAACAGCAACACTGTGTGCTGGAAATTCTCAGAGACATGACTAAACCTTTTAAAATGTATTCAACCTCAACGTGAGGCTGTTTTCACACCTCTGTCTGGTCTGTTTAAATCAAACTCATTTCCCCCCTGCTCCATTTCGCTTGTGCAGATGTGAACATGGTAATCGCACAGGTGCAGACTAATACAACTGCACCGAGCCCGTTTGAGGAGTTGGTCTCGGTCCAGTTCCAAGCAAAGTCCAGAGCGATCCAGCCTCAGTCTGACACTCAGCATGTTCTTCCTTTATTTAGTTTTGTTGCTCCTGTCCCACACAAATCTGACCAATAAGGAGGCTGAATGTGCCACTTGGTTTGTAGTGATGTATTTTGGTTTACTTGGGAGTTTGCTTGGAATTGGTTCTGTGTAAAAAGAAGCAAAATCACAGAAAAAGCTACAAGTTCACAAACTCAGTGACTGCTTTGGACCAGAATAAATGAACTTAATTAACAAACTAGGTGTGAAAACAACCAAAGACAAGTTAATGCTTGAAAGCCTTTTAACAGTAATAAGGTTTTAGAGGCATAGAGAAACTATTGGGAGTTTAGCCAGAGGAAAAGGAAAAAACATTTGCGCACATGCACGTTGTTCTGATCCTGCTGTTGTGCACAGTCAGCCCCAAAGACTCATTGTTAGCAAGGAAAACCGTGATTAAATGCGGCTTTAAAGGGTGATTAAAAGAAGGTGCCCTCTGTTGTGCTTGATCCCAGCAGATTCCGGATAAAAATACAAACAAGCTTCAAGCATGAATGCTAGTGTTACATCAGGCTGCTCAGCCAAACTTTCTGTTACATGTATAATGCAGCCAGTAAACTCGCCCCTCCTTCTTCAGATCATTCATCCTACATCTTCTCCTCTTCATCGACCTCTCCGTGGTTTGATCTGGCCAGGGGTGAGATGTGTGCACAATGCCTTTTAGCCCGACATTGTGCACATTTGAGGCAGGGATGGAGAAAACTGTAGGTATGTTTGTTATAGAGGTTCGGTGAACTTTTGTTATCGTCTTAATGTAGGTGAGGGGGAGAGACAGAGCGTGCGTGTATATCTCCACTGTGTGGGCGTGTGTGATGTGCAGTACGAACAAAGTTTTCAGGCTATTAGCCTTTAGGCAACACAAACATCATATGTTTTAGCTCACACAGTGTCACATCAAACATCAATGCTCCACATACAGACTCCCAGGACAAGTAGCGACAGCCAGGCGAGAGAGAGAAAGCCACAGGATTCCCAACAGACCGATAACTAAAGCAAACACATCGGAAAAGTAAGACTGTGCTCTGCTCGCGCTCCCTTTTGTTTTCGGGCTCACTTTTTTCTCCACTCACCAAAAGATTTCTAGAGTCTGAAGGAGTCAGACACAACCTTAACTTTATGCTGCCAAAATGTTACACCACTCTCCTTTCCGTTGTTTCATCACACAGCGACACTGCAACGACTGCAATAAACTGGTAAAATCAAAAGCCACTGTCTTTAAACCATAACTTACCATGCTGCTTTTATACTAGTTTATACTATTGGTTTTATACTAGACTGTCACCACAAAAGACAAATACTATAAATAGAAATTGCACATAAAGGGGTAGACAACATCTTAGAAATAAAGCAACTAAAAGCCACTGAAATCTAAAATAACTGCTTGTTTCTGAATAAATCCAAGGTTCGTGACAGCAGATAATTGCTGCATAAACCTGTGTTTACTTTAAATGTGGATAAGCCCGGACTAACTGTTGGGCACCTCATTGCACATTTAATGATAATAATTAAAAAGAAAAACCTGCAAAATGCACAGTAGGGGATAAGGATAAGGATGGCTGCCTGTCTTTGCATGTATTTATCACAAACACACTGAATGTGATGAGAAGTATTCGTATACCTACTAAGCCAACATACAGCTAACGCGCTGCTGCCTTTGTCGTGAGTAAAGACGATCCTTTTCATTACGTGCTGCTAAGAAATCATTAAAGACCAGCTGGAGGAAACAGTTCCATTCATGCATAAGAAATATGTCCTTCAGACACAGCCAAGAGCCAGCTCAGATGCTTCTTAGCTTGGGATTTAATTAATCTGAACACAGTGACTCTTTTACAAGTAATGATTTCTGTGTTTACTATAAAGACTACAGCCACACTGTCTTTTTGCCATGCACATGCACTCTTGTAGAAGGTGCACGTGCATCTCAAATCAACAATTTTGTGATGCTGACTCTGTTACTTTTATGTATTTTTCTTTACACTTGTTGTAAAAAGCTGGAAAAGACAACATATTTTTAAGATCATCAGACAAAGCATCCCTAATAATCCTTCAGCATGGTCAGGGTACTTCTTGGCTTAAAATGGGGCTTCGGGGGTGTCTACACACAAAAGTTTAATGGTCTGAACACAGCTATGACAAAGAGTCTCAGCTCTTAACACAAGACTGTGCAATGTGCTGCTAATACTATAAAATGCACTTTAAAACAGAGAAACAGAGCTGCATGTAGAAGGCTGTCTTTCTTGCAAATTCTACCATTTTTGCTCAGTTTTCTAAATTTCTTCAAATGTCTGCAAAAAAACCTGTGAATGCAAACATACTAGTGATGCATTCAGGGGTGGTCAGAAACTTAAAGAGACCACATTTGCTGAGCGGTGTGAGTAAGAAGTGTCCCTTTCTTGAGGTCTTGAATAGTTGATTTGTGGGTGTGCCAAACCTCTGAGGTTAGAGCCATGCACAGCTGTTTGAATCAATGTCTGGCTCCTCTGTAATGACCTCAGCAAAGCACCACACAAGAACTCGGGAGTTTTGGAGGTGTTTTTAATAAACATATCCAACAAGCCCGGTTTGTAGGATTAGCACTGGGAAAAGTACCAGGGTTTATATTTGTGAGAATATGAATAAGATTAGTACTGAAGCTGTATAGGTCACACTGTAAATCAGGCAGTGTGGGATAAGGAGAAAAAAAAAATCAGGTGCTATACCAGCAGGGGCAGGGGGCAGGAAAAGTCTGGCCTGCATCAACCCAAAGTCCAAACACCACAAAACCAGATGGAGCTCTTTCCTCACTGCAACCTGTTGCAGAGTTTTTCCCTCGGTGGCTCTTAAGGTGGTCTGAAAAAGTGTCTCATTTGCTTTACATCATTTGACAACTGCTTTATAAATTAGCACTGATTCTTTTCTCTTTTTTTCCTTACTCTAGACTTTCCGCTGGCACCACAGCTCCTTTCCAGTGAATGCCACTGCTGGATTTAATACATGTCAATGCTCCCACTTTATTGTAAAATAATAGATGTTGCCACCCACTGTAGGTCACTCTAATTGCTTGAACATAACCTGCCAAGCTACCTCTAACCATGCTTCTTTGTTAAAACAGACTCCCTAAAAAACAGATGGCATCTGGTGGACATTTTTGCTCCAACACCAACTTGGTTGTAACTATTTTACTGGCACCGGTAATGCTGGCAGTATTATACAGAGCTATACAGGACCACACCTAGTCTGTCCCCTTTGTGCAGTGTGCAGAAAGCAGACCTACCTCTATCCCTCTGGCCATAAATGACACCAAACCAGCCAGGGAAGCCTCCCATTCCTCTCATTCTCCACGAACCACAGATGATAGCCATAACACACGGCATGACTCTCCACACCTCTTTAAGTCGAAATGACTCCAGCCAAAACAGCCACTGACAAAACACATCCCTACCTCCTCACCTTCTGTCTTTCTCAGTCTCCAAAAAAGCTTCAAGGGAAAATGATTTGTCTGCACTTATATAGATAAATAGTCATATCACTGCTATAAATATATAAAAGATATCAGCTTTTCATTTGGTAACTAGTTGCAAATACTGATTAGCTTCTAAAATGACCTATTTTAGCAATGGCACAGCTGATTCACATTGGTTTAAAATAGTTGGCGTAGAAACATTAAAAAAAATTAAATTACTGAACTGTGGAAATTTAAACGTTAAATATGAGAAGCCTAATTATGGAATAATGACCCACACACCGAAACAAAATCAAACTATATAAAATGCCAAAAGAATTATATGCATGTTTTCAAGTTTATGCAAAAGAGATTCACGGGCGTGTGTGAGAACATGAGTGAAGCCGGAAAGCTTGTATCCTGTCAGGTGCTCCAGCGATAGCTGTCCTGCTACAAAACTCTTTCTTATCTGCTCGGTGAAGTGAATCGTTGGTTCCACTTGACCTGCTTCGTCTTTTCATCTGCCCCACTGGGGGTCAGCTGTCAAGGAGGCAACACAAACTCACTCGATCATAAATGCTTACGGTTACTGAGGCTGACTGAGAGATGAGCGCATTCTTTTGAGCAACATGTGATACTATCTGTACAAATGTGCACTGATAAATCAGGAGACGCATGCACCATGTCTAAATCAGGTTAGTGATGAAAGCTCCATAACTCACTGAATGAGACTGTTTTTGGTGGAAGCAGGAGACACATGAAAGCAAAAGGTGTAGCCATGCTTTTTTTTTTTCTCCTCAGTCAGTTCCTCACTTTGTGGATGGTCTCAACTCCACTATATTGAACAGCAGGCATCTGCTCTGAAGCCTTGATGAGCTTTGTGTAGTAACAGATGAGCCAGGTTCTGGTTAGATAGACTTTCTAGGTTGCAGCGGATCTCCAGAGAAGACCTAGCACTGCCGCCACATGATGGTCTGTTAGGTGGAGTTAGAGTCCCTCTGACCGACGGCAGGACTACAATATCTTGAGAATAGTTAAACGATATCAAAGATTTCCACAACAGTGACATCATCTCTTTCCCAGTGAAGGGGGGGGAAAAAAAAAAAAGGGAAAAAAAAAAAAAAAGTCAAAAAACATCAGTTCATCCAGTGGCTACTGGAGGTCGACTCCCAACGTGAATCAATCCCCACAGATCCACATTTTGAAATGTTGAACTTTTCACTATTCAAGCATGTTTACAACCTTCTACAAAAGAGTTTTGGTCTGGATGGATAGTTGATAGCTCATAACTCAACCCTTTCTTCAACATATTATTCTTTCTGACTTAAAAATATATATCTGGAGCCAAAATTCGAACACTGAGGATTTATAATGTAGAGTTCAAAACCAGCGGGTGATGTGACAACATTCATCTTTTATACTGTTAAAGCAATTAGAAAAAAAACATGGTTGATAACAACTAAACTGGAAACCTTTGATGGGTCACTGGCGACTTGGTGGGTGTTAAGTTAATATACCAATTAAAGCTAGTCTGTGGCAATCACTGACTGAAATTCTGATATTAATATTAATTGGACAACACTTCAGTGTTTTTCTAAGGTTACAATTTCACATGAAGCTTAAAACTGTCAAGAAAAATAATTGGTGGAGGGCTCCATTTTACAATTCCCTGCAACCACTGAACATGCTGTGGCGTCACCTCAAGATATTTTTAATATAACAACAGCATCTGACAAGCTAAAAACAAGTCAGCCAAATAAAATTTCAACATATATGTCAGATAGTAGCATCAGCCTCTCCATCACAGAACAGAAGGGTCTTTCAAATCACACCAGTTTAAAAAGGTTAAAAAACAAAACAAAAAAACAAACAAACAAAAAACCGCACACATTGAGGAAGAAATGTATCACTGAAGAGAAGAGAACAATTTCTTCTCCGTCAGTAGCCTCAATAAAACATAATACAGAACAGCCCCGGAGGTGCAACAATAATTTATTCATCTCCACAGGAAATGTGTTTGGTTGATTGTTATAGCTTTCCTGCCAGCATGTACAGCCCACAGCTGCACTTTACAAGTTCGAGCACTGAACTACAGGTGCTGTTAGAAATCGCATGGGAACTGTGGGAGATCATTACCTGCAGGAGGAGGAATCAAAGGAGGTCCACATGAAGTTTAAAAAAGAATGAAAATTATCAGTGTTTATTTTAAAAAAAGTCACCTTTATAGCGCAACATTACAAATTGTTGATTCCTAAATGGCTTCACAGTACAAGAGAATAGATAAGGCTTTTAGACGATAAAGCTGTTACACAACAACCATCACCGAGCCCTTAGGCAAAGCAATTAAAAACCTCCTAAAACTTTAAGCCTGGTTGCTGAGATACAAAAAAAAAAAAATCTATAAGAATATGCAGACCAATATATTGATTGATGTTGTTTTGTCTGTTTTCTCTCATGTATACATCCGTAATCAAAAAAATGATCGATACAGCCACAATTTATTCACCACTCAGGGCTGGAATTTCGTTTTGGGATTGCAGCTACTGCACAAAATTTAATCGAACCCTGCATTTACGATGAAGTAAATTCTCACAATTACAGAGATCTCATAACGTTCTGACCAAAGTTTGCACCAGCAGTGCTGCAGGGGTGGACTGACACCTGACCTGGATGACACCTGGCATGCTTTTTCTGTGAGGCTCTCTGCTGTATCAGAAATTCTCGCTCTCATACAGAGACAAGCTTCAAAGATGTGCACTTGGAGGGATACTAGCTAAAAATGTAACTCTACTTTAACTATCAAGGAAAAAGAGCAGGTCCACAGATAAGTGACAGGTAACATTACCATCATTAAGGCAAGATAAGTCCAAAGACAAGTTTAAGGCTCGAATGCATTTGCAGTTTAAACTTAAAATGCTTAAATGAGCTGCTTGATTTGTAAAATATAGGACAGGAAAACAAACAGTGCAACCATGGAGACAAGAGGAAAAAAATCCACTAAAGCAAAGACAGAAAGAGCAGAAAGTACAGCAATGGCATAGTTAAACACAACCTGAGGTAATAGGACAATAAACATTTATTTCAGGCATGGATGTCTGTCAACGCTCATCTCTCAGACTGTCAGGTTTTCCTGTGTTTGAGCGTTCTGTGTTTGTTTGGCCAGCATGTCCCAGCTCGAGCAACCTGTTGTCTATTATCTACGCTTTGTATGGGTCACTAAAGCCACTGTACATACACACCTCCAGGAAAAAAGGCCCGCCGTAACATCGAGAGATGATCACAGCAAAGCTGACCTGAGCTGCCTCTTGACAGCACACCAGAGAAATGTTGACGTCACTCTGCTGTGGTTTTTCCAGGGTCTGCTTGCCCAGGCTTGGCTCAGCAGTAATCAGGAATG
Source organism: Astatotilapia calliptera (assembly GCF_964374335.1). Taxonomy (NCBI): domain Eukaryota; kingdom Metazoa; phylum Chordata; class Actinopteri; order Cichliformes; family Cichlidae; genus Astatotilapia; species Astatotilapia calliptera. The sequence goes on along the minus strand of NC_137442.1, from coordinate 6,974,474 downwards.
TGATCAGGTCGACTCAAGGGGCGACCCGATCACTCACAGCAACCACATAATGGGAGGAAAATGAGAGAAAGGTACATCCTGTCACACCAGTATTTATGTTTTGGGGGTTTTTTTTGTAATGCCATTTCTCTCCAAAACATATTCTGCTTTTATTTAGTATCCACAGGAGAGACTGGCATCCAGTTTATTGCCCGATATCAGTCACACAAGAGCAAGTCAGGCAGAAATCACTTGCAATTATTTAACAGTGAAATTAATTGAACTCTAATATTAAAATGATTGTAAAGCCCATGTCACTGTGTGTTTATTCTAAGAGGGGCAAAAAAACAAAAAGGCCCCAGTTTGCTGTGGCCTTGTGATCCTTGGGAAGCTTGCACAGGAAACATAGGGGAGATGGACAGAGAGCTGAAGCAAAGAGCCAGCTGACACTTCCTTCACACGCTGCCATAAGTGAGAGACGCTTGGTGATCCAAGGACTAATGCAACTGTAGGCAACTGTTAAAAATCCTTCCACAGGTTCACCCACGTAAAACCATGTGCCTTACTTCTTTCAGCTGAAGCACACTGCAGTGGACGAGGAGTAAGTGACAGAAATCTCATTCACTGAGATTTTTTTTCCTTTCTTAAAAACGGTGACAAAGACGTCTGAAAGTTGGCTGTAATTTAGTTAATTAAAGCACCAATGGTGCCTCTACCACAACATTAAATCATTCAAATGCTAAGAACACATCATAGATGGTCTGATTTCTTACAGTTAAGCAGTAACATGAGTCTTTGACAGGTCAACAGAGTGAATCTCAGAGCTACAGACTCAGTTGTTTTTTAAAAGGTAAAAAAGTATTTGGATTTTTTACTATATGCTCTTGCAAACGTTTCACCATAGAAGCATTCAAGTTTATGACCCTGTCTGTCAAAATGACATACAATGTCTAGCGCGGCCTCTGACAAATCCCGCAGAGACAGGGCGTCTTAAGACTCAAAGTGCACCACGGCGTCGCTATACATCAGCAGCCAGCTCCTCTTTTCAAACTTTCCTCGAGACAAACAACTGAGCCTCAACTTGTAGTGCAATTGTGCTGCCAGTAATTGTGCTGGTGCCAACAGTATAATTCAGTATAATGGTGAGACAGTAACACGACAGAGTCCTTCCCAAAGGAAACTAATGGCATCATTTTTTTAAAAGCAAAATGAGCCTGTGGTTCATTAGCTCCGGTCTAACCAGTGTTATTGGAGCTATTTCAATCTGCATAAAAAATGTCTAAGTCGTTCTTCCTGTAATTACAACGAGCTGAGTCAACTGCCCACAACCAAATGGTCTTCCTCAAGGGCAATTTGGACACGCTGGTAAAAGTCAAACACTCACTTTGTTGTGACCACATTAATGTCAGGTACGGCCGCAGAGTGACAGACATGTGGGCACATATACACACATATTAACACACACACACAAACACAAATACACTCAGTCATAAACAGAAGCCCTGCCCTTACCAGACTTAACACCAGCTAATTGCTCATGTATGGCTCCTTTCACTACACATATACACATAAGAGTGTGCAACAAAGCGTGCTGGCCTGCTGGTCCTCGCTGTCTACAGCTGTGACGTCTCAAATGTGGCGTGTTGTTGATATAACGAGTAACACAAGCGGAAAATTGGAGCTGGTGCTGGTGGGGCCAGACTTCAGACTTCCTGATAGGAAGAGAGTGGAGGTTGGCCCATGTATACATTTATATATAGATCATGGCTCCCATCTGGGGCCTTTAATATTGGCATGGGGCTCCTTCATTGGTACAGAAGTGTGCTAGAATGATGCTGTACCGCTTACTCCCCACTCAAGATGAAGAAATAATAGTGATCTGGTTAAAATTCAATCATCAGTGAATCATATTTCATGCAAGAAAACCAATAAAGCAAAATTCAAAAGGCAAAGCTGTCATACTGACATTTAAAGCGCTTTGACTTATTAAGCACACCAGCTAACTAACACATCAAGAAAACGTTCTACCCTGAAAGTTACCAGCACCTTTAAATGACTCAGTGAATTTGAGACAATTTCTCAAGAACTTGGAGATTTATTAGATAATATTAAAACATCCTTTTCCACTAGTACTTACTCGCATCTGAGGTGATCCGAAAACGTGACGTCAACAGACTAGTCATGAGAGAATCTCCACCACAAAATTCAAAACCGCCATTTCTGAAACCCAGCAATGAGCGAAAAGGATTACAAACAAGCAACACTGTCGTCGCCGAGTCTGACAAAATGCCTTAGACCAAGCAAAAGGTATACCATTGCCTCAATGTCCTCCATTGTTGTTTTGTTCATGTCACATACAAATGGCGCTATGGGACTTCTGGACGCATGCTATAATGACCCCACGTATGTTGGGTGGTACTCGATCGTACTGGAAAATTAGTAGAGTTGGACCAAGCCGATCAAAGTAGGCACTAATGGAAAAGGGCTGTACGCGTAAATACAAGGGAGGAAGAATGTAGGTAGAGCACTGAGAAGTGAACGATTAAAAAAATCAAAATCACTTTTCCATGACTTCAATGGAAAACATCATGACAGACATGAAACAAGAGTTTCTAGACTTGAGGGAAAAAAGGATGGGCTAAAAAATGCTCTGCTGTTTTTAAAGTCCTGTAAAGTCCTGAAGATTGGTTTTTATATATAACAAGTGCTTTGTAGACAAAGTGTTCTTATTGTTTTGTTTCATGCAGGTAAAAACTATTTCCAATACCAAGAATGTAATTTTTAAGTAAAAAAAAAAAATAGACAACAAAGTTCAGGCTTTCTGTGATAAAAGTCATGATAACCCTAAAGGCTGACACACAGCAACGGGGAGAACGCATACAAACTGAAGCTCATAGACTTTATTTACAGGTATGTCTAGGTTCTTCAGACAGGAAACAACTGTATAGGTGTGCTCTGGTACTTAAACCCATTGTACTACACCCTCTTCCCTCACAAAAAAGAGGCCTTTAGACTAAAATGACCTACATCATATAACAATGCAAACGCTACAGACAGTGTCATTTAAACCCATGATTCCCCAGCTTTACTCCAATCCCTAGAAACTAAAGGAAGTCAGCATGAATCAGACCATAAATGCCGAAGAGCAGGAACAACTTAAAAACAAGTCCAACAACCAGTGTGAACTCCTTTAAGCTGTTTGCAATCTTATCAGCAGAGCCAAATTAATAAATCATTCAGAAAACAGACAAAGGTAGCTATCTTTTTGCTGAATGGTTCAAACAGTCGTTGGTCCACTTCTTTTGAAATAAAAGGAAATGCAATGTAGCTTCGGCAATCTGATCCTCTGGATAATTAAAGTCTTTAGAGAGGGCTACAATGTTCAGACATCTGAAATAGGCCACATGTGCTGCTCTAAAAATAAAGTGGTCACTGTTTAAGACTTTTAATTTCAGCACCAAAAAATACATTTCTTGCACCTGTTGAGCATTTTGTGCAGTGGACTGGCTGCTCATTGTGATTACATAAACTTATTTCAGCACGATGTTCAGATCCATATAGCTAAAGAGCACCCACTGGGAAAAAATGTTCACGTTATTCATAACTCTGTGATCCAAGAGTTATCTGGGGGAACAAAGAGATCTGAAAGTCGTATTTCTAATTATGATGTTGTGTTGTGGTGAGGCATTCCCCACTCAAACATCTATTATGGGAGCTGGATCCACGCCTGCCCTCGATTACCACAAAGCACTTTTGACTAAACTGAGTTTAAGAGCACCTAAATGCACAATGGAAGAAAATCATAACCTGTGAATGGAAAATCATAATAATCTCGCTGAAACTAAACATGTCGAAGAAAAATGAAAGGAATTTCAAATAGCAGGGCCTGAGATTTCTGGGTTAAACTCCATTTAAAGTCCCAGCAAAGGTGTTAACCGCACCGGATCAAATTCTCACGTGTCAGAGGGTCAGACAGGTTTACTTTCAAAGTGCCCTGCAGGAAACACAGAGCACATTAAACTAAACAATGACACAAAAATATGCAGCACTAACCAGGACAGTTAAAATATCTCAGCTAACAATCACCTCATTCCTATGTAGGGTGACCAGGTGTCCCACTTTAAAAATAAGTAAAAAAATAATGTCCTCTCAATCCCACACATTAAAACAATGTCCCACACAGCATTGATATTTTAGTTTACGTAATATCATGTGCACCTGGGGAATTCGCTGGTATAAGCGATCTTATCTCTTATGAGATTGACGTTTTGTGAAGGATCCCTAACAAATAAAGACTAAAACTAGACTGAAATGTGTGGCTGAAAGAGTTGCGTGGTCTAGATATGCAACAATCCAATATATCGGCCCAATCCTAACTGACGACGCTAGATTGGTCACTGGAAGCAACTTCCTGATCTGCAGGCTGACCTATTCATTTCAGTTTTGTTTTGTGATGAGAAATTTGAAGAGACATTTCTTAATGCCAAACCTGTTACCAGCAATGTTTTTTGTGTTGTTTCTTTACTTAGACTTATCAGATCACCCTCACACACATTCTCTCTGCCCCACATTTACGGTGTCTGGATCTGGTCACCCTTATCAGTTGCACCCTTAGTTAAGTTCCCAATCCAATTATGTAGTCACTCTTCACATTCCTCTTCAAGCTTTGATGTAGTGATAAGTAGAAATGTGGGCTGGCTTCGGCTTAAAACAATCAAAACACCTGGTTAGTAGTTTGCATTTCATCACTTCCTTGACGTTAAAGTTTGGTCAAAGCTCAGTAAGCTTTGGATTTTAAATGGCTCTACACAGAAATTCCCCATCTCAATTTCAGTGGCGTCAAACACATTTCAATTCAAAGTTGCTTTATTTTCTCAGCACTGCTCTGTCGGAGCAAGATGGGTCATAACATGTGGCCCAGCAAAAGGGCTCAATTTGGCCCACTGTAGAGTGTGAAAATTCACTGTTATTCTTTGTGTGGTCATGCCCACACTAACCACACAGGAGTGAAAGTGTGTAGAAAGTATTTCTAAATGTAGACCAACTGTTTGAATCATATATATATATATATATATATATATATATATATATATATATATATATATATATATATATATATATATATATATCGACATTGTTACTTAATTCGAACTACGTGCGATTTGTTTTCTGTTTCCATTGTGATGTGATGTTTTTCCTAACCCAGAAAATTGATCAGAAATATGTTCTGTTAATTTTAGTTGTGTAGCAAGGGGTCTCTCTTTTTTCCCTCTGAAACCTCGACTGTGGTGAAGGTCAAGATGTCCATTTCTTACACATAAAAAGAGAAAAATCTGAAGGGGTGTTTCTTTAAAATACAGGTTACTATGCGGTATTACTGGTCTGGACCCGGAGATCAAACTGGGCTGCATGTGGCCCACCAACCACAACGAGGTGGTGTCTTACCTCCACAACAATGCAGATAAACAAACTTATAATTACCGTTGGGAACCTCTTCCAGACTAGGTGCTGCATGAAAACTGTGGCTGCATCGCTATCAGTGCCAATGCATGCAGTGTTAATGACCCGTGTAGTCAAACTAACTCATTAAATTTGAAACTGGGTGCATTAACAAATTTCCCACGTGTGGGACTAATAAAGGTTATCTTATTGTGGCATCAACAATAAACCAAATGCAGAGCTCTTGTTACGGTGAACCTCGGCGCTGACCCCGACTCCTCACCACTGATCCGGAAAATTAGGCTAACTCTTACTGTAAATCTCTCATCTTCATTTTACCTTAAATGTTTTAAGTTTTCAAATAGCTCATTTGGGGATGGTTCGATCCTCTTAGACGTGTAAACATAACGGTCATGAGTGAGAGTCTTTCTGGGGTTATTAAAAACAATAACAAGAGGCTCGGATGGATTCTCTCTAGCGCCATAATTTTGTCACACTTTCCCTGGAGCGGAGAGTTTGTTAGCGTGCTAACCAGCCTTAGCCGCCGATGCTAAGCCCTGTTGTTTTCATTTGAAGAACAGTAGCGGGTGATAAAAGTTTTTTATTACTATTATTAAGTGTGTTTGGGTGCTCACTCACCCGTGTCCGCCGGGGTTTTCATCTTTGTGGTCGTCTTCGGTGAGCCGCAGCCGCTTCGCTCACTTTCCCCGTCAACTTTTGAGTGTTTGTTGGCTAGCCCTTAGCAAAGTTAGCTAGCGAAGTTAGCAGCGACACCCCCACTCCTTCCTCCGGTGTTGTTCTCACAGGCGGCTTGTTAGAAGGAGCCTGCGCCGATTACGGGCTCCGCTTTCAACTTGAAAACCAGCCGCAAACTTCGCATGGAGTTTAGCGGTATAACGCGACACATCTACGCCTGCCCAGAAACTTTTGCGCCGGAGTATTTTCGTTCACTTGCGGGGGTTTTGGTGCGGAAAAGTTGCCCCGAGTCTCAGGAGGGGGGGAAATCCAGCCGCCAGGGTCTGAATGGCGCAGGTCAAAGTTTGGAGGAGCCGTGCTGCTCAGAGCTGGAGCAACGGAATGTGACGAGTCTAAATGTTCATCCCGTTTGTTGCAGCCATGTCGCATGGTCGATTCCTCCTCCTCACCATCATCATCACCCTCCTCATCCTCAGCAACAGTCCAACAGCGGTGCTTCAGAGGCGAACAAAAGTACCGACTCCTGTTCTTTCTCCTTCCCTCAGACTTTTTCCACTCACTCAGACACTTCGTGCTCTCTCTCTGCCCCCCTTCCTTTGGCGGGGTGTCGTGTTTCGCTCTGCTCCTGCCACACGGGGCCGCCCACGCTGACCCACGGAGGGAGGGAGAAACTGAACGCCTACTTTGTGCCGAAGATCGTCTATGTCTATGGAAGATTACCTTTTCCAGGAAAAGCTGCAAGGTGGGACGAGGCAAAAAAAAAAAAAGTCTGCCTGCCAGGGGCGTTTCCATCGTTTTTTTTGTTTAAATGTGGTGGCACAAACTGGATCACGTTACTCACGTGCCATATAGCAACTGATGGACCATCAAAGTAGCACGGAAATAAACTTACGAGAATGATTTTTTCTTAAAAATTATATCCTGACACGAACATGACCCTCTGCAGTTGGTAGAATACAGCAATTTGTTTAATGAAAGGAGAAAAGAAGGAGGTCAACGGCAGAGAGCGAGGGCAGAAGGAGACAGCAATAGATGGGTGTGTGAGGACACTTAGATAAAACATAAAACTGTTCTTATATAAACCATCATGCTATCACTTTGGCTGCTTCGTGTTCAAACTAACATCAGGTATTTTAACACCTACTGCTTTAACAACCGCTCATTGTAGTGAATTAGAACAGAAATATTCTGCTCTGAAGCACTTTTTACTATAAGCCTCATTCTAACCACAGCTTTTTCATTCAATGTTCACCTCGTCTAACTGTCTCACACACACCGATACACAGTTCAGGTTCAGAGGAACCAAGGGTCAACCCACTAACCTTCTCTACATCCTGAGGCACAGCCACTCTATATACAGGGGGGAATAAAATCATTTGATAGTATTTGATAGAAGTCTATTTGCATGTCATTGAGTGACTACCCAGCCAGAGGAGCTTGTTAAAGATCTGATGGCAGCTGGGAGCACAGTTGCAAAGAACACTATTGGTAATGAATGGGACCATGTACCAAAAAATCTTGGATGAGGATCTTCTCCCCTCATGGAGAACACTGAAGATGAGCTGTGGATGAGTCTTTCATCATGACAATGAGATATGTGTAAAGCTGGTAACAAACTACAAGAAACATCTTACTGCTGTGCTTGCCTACAAGGGTTTCCCCACTCATTCAAATCAAATCAAATATTCAAATCAGCATAAGTTTTTCAAAAAAATCCAATGTAGTGAGCTTTAATGTAATGTGAATAAAGCATTCCATAATATCTGTGATGTATGTATATACGTCAAGAGTTTAATCATCAGTCACATTTCAGAAGTGGTTGGTGCCACCCCACGACCCCCCTCTGTATACACCCCTGTGAATTATATGTAGCAAACACTTTAAAAGCATCTTAAAGGTGTGTACTGAATATTAGCATCACCAAAGTTGATAAAAAGTAAAACATGCTCTCAATTTAACCTTTGGCTCCTGAATAATGGTGACTTTCGACCTTTTGGTGAACAGTCTGTGTTGAGGGTGTGTGGGATCTTTGAGGATGGAGGCAGCTCTCCTCTGGACTCTGCGATGGTAGATGCTCTGCAGAGAGGGCAGCAGAGTCCTGACGATCTTCTCCGCAGCTGTTATCACTCACTGCAGGCGTTTGCGATCCATAGCACCAGTGCTGCTGTACCGTGCAGTGATGCAGCTAGTCAGTGTGCTCTCCACAGTGCAGCTGTAGAAGCTGCCGATGATCTTGGCTACTCAGTGCACAGAGTATTAATATAGCTCATATAGTGCAAAACATCCCACAATGCCCTGCAAAAAGTGACGTGCGCCCACTACACCACCCAGGCTTGATGCGCTGCTCTTAAGAAAAAGTGATGGACAGACGAGAGGAATGAGAGCGGTACATCATAACATAAACTGGCACAGCGTACGTTTTATGTATCAACAGAAAATATACGACACAGTGGATACAACATGCTGATTTTGATTCATCATTTTCACTTCAGTTTAGTTTCAGTCGGCTTCCAGTGTGGGTTTGCACCTTTCAGTTTACATTTATCATTTGAAAAAGTCCAGTTTTAGATTTGTTTTTGTTATTTTAAACATTGGTTTTAACCTTTTTTAAAAATATTATAATTTGGGATTCGGGATGTTTATCATGTAAATATCCCAAATCCACATTTGCTGAATATTTTCTTTTAGTTAGTTTTGCCCCTTTACAAAATATTTCAGCGTGTTCTTTTTTTTTTTTTTAGAAGTCTTGTTTTTATTTCCGTTTCAGTCATCTAAAATCATCTGCCACACCTAGTTTTTGTTTCAGTTTGGTTAATGATAACCTTGAGCTCATTTTATAGTCCATTACAAAGAATTATCTATACGGGTAGGACATTGTGAATAAGTCACTGATTTTAAACATTGTCCTTCTACAAGCAAGTCATACAACGGAGAAGTGATCATAAACACCTATTATTTGCAAAGTAATTTTGAAGATTTATCTAAACTAACTATAAATTGTCACCAGAGTGTAAAACCTGCATACAATCATATTCTTTGCATTAAAATGTGTACTGGTCTCTGTGTCACAATTGATAAGAGAACAAAACATCAGTTAAATCTGATCAAAAGTCTAAAAGTACCACCACCTATGTTATTACTGCATTTTCCATAGTTTTTAATTTAGGATTCTTAAATCCTGAGTCAAGAATCTTAAATCTTAGATTTATTTATGACGTCCCCTCCTTGTATCATCTCTGTTATAACTTTTAATCACTTCATGAACCGATCTTGAGTGACTTGTGTATTAGCTTATTATTTCTGAACTGTGTGTATGTTTGTTTAGGCCACAGTGACGTTTATTTATTTATTTAAATCACTTTTCATTTCATGTTGGTAGACAACCTGACAACATAATGCTCTATAGTTAAAAAAAAACCCCAAAAAACCAAAACATTTTTGGTTGTCTAGACCAAAATACAAAGTTTTGCTCTACAAGGGCCTGATAACCACTTATAAGGACATTATACTGCCACTATCCTATTGAATTTTAAAGCAAATATCCTCATATGGATCTCATTTTTCTTAGAAACAACAATCAGGAAAAAACAAACAAAACAAAACACAAAATTCTTTGTTTTTACATTTATCAGGTCCCAATCAGCCCAAATAGCAAATAAAAAAATAATTTAAAAAATGCATGCCATGAAAGAGTTCGGGTCTTAGGAGGTTAAATGTGTTTGATCAAGTACCTTAGACTGCATGTCAAACATGGATATGGCCACTGTAATGTCACCCATATTTCGATGACATCTTGCAGCCTTAGGCTGTAGCTTTCTACTTGATGATGATTGAGGCGTGGTTCTTAAAAACTGAGGGTCAGTATGTAAAGCAGCGACTTTTCACTCACAAGGTAACTCCAACATAAAACAGGCCCAGCTTTATCATCCCTTGTAACTCTAATGAGGCCGGATTTGACAAAATGTATTTAATTAAGACCTGCTGCTACATGCTGCCAACTCAACAGGAAAGCGTTTTCTGAGATCATAGAAATGAATGAATGCATTTAAATAAATAAGCCCAGAGGTCAATTACTTAGTCTTACATTCTTTTTACTATCAGAGGAGTCGCCCCCTGCAGACCTTTAGAAAGAATAATCAAAATAATCATCATTATTATTGTCATATCACATGCCATTGTTTCAACCATAAAGATCAGATGAAAAAAAATAGACTGATATTTCAGTGGGACAACGACACATGAAAAAAAAATGTATCTGAAACAACAAAACAAGGGAAAAAGTGCATGAACAATTATGTACGGTATACACACGACTCACTCTGACACGTTCCACTTTTTTTTTTTTTTACCCAGAGAAGGTAATTTGAGTATTTTTAGACTCACTATATCTAAATTAAAAAAAAATATCTAGGCCCCCCAAAAATTGCTAAAACTACCAAACTTTAAATTCTGACTTTGCAAACAGGAATTAAAATGGGCTGAAATAATCCAGAACTGCATCCTGGCATCTTCATTTAATGAGCATTTAAACCAGATAAGCAGATTAATGCATATTACAAACAAATGAGTTAATTTCTTGTGCTGCCTGGTGCAGCGTGGATATGCTAAGTCATTAATAGGAAAATAATAACATCCCACAGTCTGCTTTCACTCTCAGCACATTTCTTTTCCCTTCTCATCCCTGTGGTGTGTTCACTGTGCAGATGTAAATAAAGTTACGATCGATGTAACTTCAGAAGCTAGCTGAGGATCAAGCATAAAAAAAAACAAAAAACATTTTTGTTAAGTGACAGATCATTTTAAAGGCAAATTCAGCAAATGTGATCAAACTGGCAGAGAAAAAAATGTTATTGTCTGACACTGAGAGCGGGAGAAAGATGCAAGAACGACAGGACGATGAGAGAAGATGCGAGAATCAGGAATGCTCAGCAAGTGAAATTTTATAGTCTGGAAATTTAAACTTTACACATAATATCCTCATTTATTTAATAAATTTTGAATCCAATACTGCATCTTTATTTCTGAGCAATTGTCTTCCCCACTCTACACTACTACTCCTGATCTTAGAGGTTCCCATTCACCCATCCATTTTCTGCTGCTTGTCCAGGTTGCAGGGGGGCAGCAGGCTAGGCAGAGAAGCTCAGACTTCCCTCTTCCCAGCCACCTCCTCCAGCTTATCTAGGGGAAAACCGTGGTGTTCCCAGGACAGCTGAGAGATATAATCTCTCCAGCATGTCCTGCGTCTGCCCCGGGGCCTCATCCCAGTAGGACATGCCTGGAACACCCCACTCAGGAGACGCCTAGGAGGGATCCTAGTCAGAAGCCCGAACCACCTCAGCTCTACTCTGAGTCCCCCCCCAAATGACTGAACTCTTCACCCTTATCTCTAAGGGAGAAGCCAGCCACCCCTTGGGGAAAGCTAATTCTCGCTGATTGTATCTGTGAGCTCATTCTTTCGGTCAGACCTAGAGCTCACACATTGGCGACTGTAGGTCAGGACTCCCCAGCCTGCAAAATCACACATTCAAAGCTTTATAGTGGGAAACAAAGTTAAATCTAAAATATCTCATTAAAATAATGTATTACATACAACTATTTGAAATAAAACAACAGTAATATAGTAATATTAATGCTGGTACCCCCCCCCCCCCCCCCTCAAGAGAATTTCAAATGCTCACACTTTGGTCCGCAGGCCGCATGTTTGACAGCGCATGTTTTTGTTTGTCCCAAAGCCCAAGGAGCCAAACATATTAAATGAAATGTGGCGTTTGAGTACCAAGAAAACAACCCGAAGACATTTTCGTCAGATATTCTCCATTTGCGCTTATGACGTATTTTAATGATGAATAAATATTTCTGTTTTAATGTAACTGCAATCAGAGATGAATCACAGAGGGAGATGACGGTGATGTGGAGTGAGTCATCGTGCTAATAGACGATCTTCTCAGAGGACCGCGGCTCATCGCTGCCCGGAGCTTCCGCCTCTGCCTCCAGTTTGTCGCCCCGCTCTCTCCCGGTTGGCGCGTCACGGCGTTGCTGTGGAGACCCATCACCGCCGCGGGTCATGAGAGGTTCCGTGTTTACCTGTAAACTGCGACAGCGAGGCAGCCAGGGAGCCGCCATCCGTTATTTATACACGCAGGGAAGGAAGGAAAGGGCCGAGCAACAGGCGCTCTTTTCGCCTCCCCGCGGGGATCTGGTGAGAAATTTACATAGATTGTAATTATAAGTGGACATCAACTGGAGCCCATCAGGCGCTTATTAGCATTATTTGCTCATACAGCCACACTTAACACACATCCACACACACTGTTCTCCCACACTCTTTTCTTCCTCTCTAATGAAGGGCCCTTCAGCACTTACATCGGCTCTGAGGAGGCAGTAGAGGGAGAGGGAGTTGAAAGAAAGGAGCAGTAATTACTCAAGAGCGTGAACTGGAGAGCAGGGAGCGGGTGGAAGGAAATAAAGTGGCGAGACAAAAAGTGTGGGTCTTTTCTTTTGCCTTATTTCCAGCCAATCAGCCATCCCACTGTCTTCTCCTCACATCCATCCGTCCGTGCATCCATCCATCTCCGTTCCTCCTCTGCTCATTTACTCTGAGTGGCAGTGTGTGGGACGTGAAGGGCATCCTGTGGGTGACTGTCACACACACACACAGCCATAATAACATCAGCAGTACAACAGAAAACATCTCATCACCTAAGACTTACTTCCCCATCCTCCTCCTTCTTCATCCTCATCAACTTTTACTTTTGCCTACATGTACCCCCCTCCTCCTCCACCTCCTCCTCCTCTTCCTCCCCCTCACCTTCAAGTGCTCTTTACTTCCTTATCTTCTTCATCATTATCATCATCTTTTTACCTGAATACTTCCATGTGATGCTTCATAACACCTTCGCCCCCAAAAACCCTCCACGATGAGTCACTTTCTTGTGAGGAGTTAGATGAGGAGAACGATCCCGCACTAACGCCAGCTGCAGACTGTATGCAAAAAACTGAAGTAGCCACCCATACAAAAAAAAAAGTGAAATGTGAAAAAGTCTGGAGTCACCCCCTCATTTGTTTGCGTTTTGCTTCCAAGGTGCCAGACTTTCTTCTAATCGTTTTTAAAAGTGGTCTCGAGGAAATGTTCTCCAGGCTTTCTGAAGGTCTTCCAAAGTTTTACTTTGGACATTAGCTGCTTTTTCACTTTTAGCCCGAACATTTTGACACCCAACAAAGAACCAATTTTACATTTTCTCCTAGCACCTGTTGCAGGAACACATTTATGTAGTTGAATCTCTGACAGATGACAAAGATAAGACAGTTTGACAGGATTTAAATACTAGTTTTTCAGCAAAAAGGTGATTCCCAGACAACTGTTAGCTGAAAACCTGTCATATCTCGAAATGTTGTGCAGTATGTAGTTAAATGAAAAATAAAACCCCCAAAACACACACTGGGTAGGCCTGTTCAACTGCTTATTAAATATGGTGGCAAGTCTGTGGCATGCATTGACACGTAAGCATGATCAAGACGACCTCTTGGAGTTCAACCTGAGCATTAAAATGAGGAAGAAACCTTATTTAAGTCACTTTGAATGTGAAAAGTGGTTGCTGGTGCCAGATGTGATAGTCTGAGTTTTTCCAGAAACTGCTGATCTGCTGGGATTTTCCCTCACAACGATCTCCATGGTTTGCAGAGAACGATCTGAAAAATAGCTTTCAATCTGAGAGAAGGGCAACAGTAACCCAAATAAACACTTGTTACAACCAAGGTGTGTAGAAGAGCATCTCTGGATGCACAACACACTGAACTATTAAGCAGATGGGTTACAGCAGCAGAAGAAAACACAAGGACTGACTCCCATTAGCTAAGAACAGGAAACTGGAGTTACAATTAACACTTTACCTGATCTGATGAGTCTTTAGTTCTGCTTTCAGATGGTGGTGCCAGAATTTAGCGTAAACAACACGGATCCATCCTGCCTTGTATCAATGGTTCAGCGTGGGGCTGTAATGGTGTGGTGGAGAGTTTCTTGGCACACTTAGTACCAAGTGATTATTGTTTAAATGTCAAAGCCTCCCTGAGTATTGTTGCTGACAATGACCATGTAGCCACTTCATGTAGGATAACACTCGATGTCACGAGGCTCAAATAATCTCAACACTGACTTCACTTCACTCACACGGCTTCCGCAATCACCAGATCTCAATCCAGTAGCCCACCTTTGTGATGTGGTGGAACTAGAGTAAAATCGTTGATGTGCAGCCAACATATCTGCACAGACTGTGCGACGCTAACATGTCGCTTGGCAATGAAATCCCTAAAGAAAGTTTGTAGCACCTTATTTGAATCTATGGCAAAAAGGAGTTTAACCTTGTATCTGTTGAAGTGGCTGGTGAGCGTATATCTGTTTTTATATAATATTCCTTATCACTGGAGTTGAGCCAAGATAGCGAGTTATTCTCAGTTAAACAGGGAGAACTGATACTCAAAGAATCCTGAATTAAGATTTAGACAAAGATCGTAGACGTTTCAATTTCAGTGAGAAACAAGAATTTTTTTAAAGTCGTATTTTGGAGAATAAGAGTCGGAGAGTTTTTAATGTGCGGATATTCATTTTATTTAAATAACGCTTTAAAGATTTTCAGTTTTTTCCACTGAATGAATGTGTTAAAAGGCTGTTTTTCCACTGTTGTACTTCTAACACCACACTTGCTTTCTTTTAGTGCCGTGTGTGTTTCTCTAATAATGTCTCTGAGAATAATCACGTTAAACACAAGCAAACATTAACACCTTATAAGGTGAGGCTTTCACACGTCACAGCTGGTGTAAATAATAACATTTATGTTTGCTGACTGATTTGAGGTCCAGCTCGCTGTCACGACATCCTGAGGGGTTTTTATAACACCTGCGCTCTTCCCACTAATGCCGGCTGTGATGAAAGGCCTAATAATGACACAGTGTTTCCGCCTCAGTTTGCCCCTTAGCTTAATGCGTCTCCTCTGCTGCTGCTGCTGAACTTTTGTTCAACCCAAGGACGCATCAAGACAAACAAGGTGAAGCGTGAACAGTCTTGTTGCATCTGGTTTGCGCGGCACAAAAACAAGGAATCCACGTGGGTTCCTTTGAATGAGGAGCAAATATTCAGTTAGATTTTGCTTTGAGATCCCTGTGCAGAGCTAACAGTGTGTCTTGATTTACAAGAAACTGCCCTGCTTACTGGAAGGAAAAGTGAATTATAATATAATGCAAAAACAACTATTTCTCATTTTGCCAGTGAGCTTTTAGTCCTGAGAAACCACAGAATGCATTTAGCTGTGTAGGTGGGGAGAGGCCACTGCACGGCAAGCAACATGCCATATGAATCAAAATACATCCTCCCACCAAACCTTCGTTCCTTCGTTAAAAATCTGTAGTTTGTGTTCGCTCTTTAGTGTGTGAAAAATTTAAATACTCACTGTGGGCATCACTCACTGTGACTTAGCAGATTCTAATCTTCATCAAAGCCTTTTCACACATGAGCTGCAGCTTTGAAACCGATAAACATTTCCAACAAATCCTTTAACCTGCTAGCTCCCCAGGGCAGGAAATGGTTTGGTGAATTCACAGTAAGCGACTTGACATGGTGTATCCTGCCCTCGCCTTAACCAAGTGGAGTATTTCCAGTGGTGAGAAAGTTTCTAAGGTGGTACATGTGAAAAAAGAGAACTTTATTTTCTCAACAGAGACCAGAAAATGGTGAAAACTGCTTATTTAAGAGATAGAATCATTGTATATAGAGTACCATCAGATTAGTGCAAAGTTATGGAGATGGACAGACAGTGTACTGGGCTGGGTGAAGGTGAAGTTTCCACCAATGAAAATGCTACGTCCAGGTGAAAGGAAGCAATATTTTGGGATTCAGTCTACACACAGCATCATCCCTGTTTGGGGGACGTGCTGTTGGAAGATTGCACACGAGCAAACAACTCTGCCTACCTTTGCAAACAAACCCGAAAACCTAAAGCAAAAGCATGGATGGATGGGTCCTAATGAATGAGTCTAATTAGAAAGATAATACATTTTGTAAATGGAAATAATGGAAATTTATTCAGGAGTTGCTCTCGTACACTGCTGAAAACTGTTAAACTATGAATAATTATATTTCAAAGCCCTTAACGAGCTTCAAACAAACAATTACTATGCTGGGGTTACTCCTCTTATCAAGGCTAAGGAAATAAACGTGGAAAATGTATCCGTCTATCAAATGCTACATGCAAATCTGTCGGTGGGTATCTGCAAAGCTCCAAGCAAGAAATTCAAGGACAGTTCAGTCATTTGTTGCAGAAAGCAGCTGAAAAGCACAAGAAGGTAAAACAGACTTTGAGAACAAATGTCTGTGAAAGAGTATTTCTTCCACAGAATTTCAGTCTGTGAGCTGTGACGAGCGTTTAGACCTGGGCTGCAGTTTGTTGATGAAACAGGCAGTGTCGAGGGTGGCCTCGTTGGGGGATGCAGACCGCGACTGCATGTGAAAAGCAATGGCAACAAAAGCCCAGCAGGAGAGCTGACGCTACATATGGGTGAATAGGTGGAGTGATTGGGACTAATTAATCACCAGAGTCACTATCACTGCATTAGAGGTGTTAATGACCCTGCGCTGCCGATGAGGTAAAGTTTGCGACCCATTTCAGACGCAAAGGCTCCAGCTTTTCCTTCGCCTACTTTTTGCATTTTTTTGTTCCATTTGCCAACATGGAGCTCCGTTCGCGTCCTTATTTGTTGTTTCAGAGCCAAGTGTTTTCTATCTGAGGAAATCTAGCTTGTTTTGAAAATGGAAAACAGGCCTGAGGGGGCAAATGGTAGCAGAGCCACACCCAGAGTGATCAGCACGCAGTCTCAACAACAGAACTGTAAAGGGAGAGGCCTTTTGACACCGGCCCATCTGCATGCATAAGAAAACACTGCCAAGCACACCCAGTAGAGGAGTAAAAATGAAGCAGCGAGCATGTTCGTGACAGCAGAAAATGTTTGGAGGGGAAAGTTTCTCTGAGTCCCTGTTTTTTTTTTTTTTTTTTTTTTTTTTAAATACTAAAGATGGAGTGACATTTTCCATGTCGTGTTCCTCTGCTCTGCACCATGACAGTATGTTAGTGGAATAAGGAGGCCCTTGTCTGTGTTTCTCTGTGTCTGTCTGTCTGTCTGCCCCCTGGCTGGTCAGATGATGTGTCTGTCTTTTCTTTATGGAGGTCTGTCTCTCGGTCCTGGATTTGCAGATAAGATAGAAAAAAAAATGGAGGGAAGAAAGACACAAGGAGAGGTTTTTAGAGGAGGATAAAAAAATAGAGGTCAGGAGAGGAGAAACTAGCGAGGATAAGTAGAGGGGAAGGGGGAGAGAGGGAGTGAAAGAAAGAAAGAGAGTGAGAGAGAGTGAATGGGCCCTTTGTGATCAAAAGGCTTGTTTATTTTCTTGGCGCTTGAACTCTTCAGGAGCCACATTGGGCCTGTCTGCACTGTCTAGCTTGCGTCCTCATCGCCTCCCCGACAGCCCAGCAACCAGCCCTGAATTCACCGAGAGGAGCTGGGCCATCTCAGAACCAAAACAAGCACATCAAGCACGGAAAAAAAAGAAGGTTTAGACACTTGAATCACTCGAAGCACACTCAGCTAAACATCCTGAGCACTCGAGAGGTGGTAGGCATGGAGAAGGTTCATTTCAGATTGAGTCAAAACAAGAGTTTCTTAGGTGTGACGCCTACTTTGATTTTCTTTTCCTTTGGTAAAAAGTAGAAGCTAGTCATTCGTGTACAACTTGTAAGTAAATTTACTTCCATTTTACGTAGTGAAAACACACATTTCTGCATGTCTTTGATAGATGACAGTCTGACAGTCATACTGATTTACATTTTACTTACTGTGGGAATAATAAGTTACGATGCACCGTTACAATGTAGAGTGTATTTAAATGCACAGTTTAACAGAAAAGAAGCCTTTGTAAACTGTTGTTGGACCTGAATATGCTTTCAAGTTTCCAAATATTTCGACTATTTATCCTAAAAATGAAAAGGACCAAAAAAAATCCTGAGTTTAGAAAAAGGGTTCATGTTGCAGCTGTGTGTTATTTTTTTCCAATGAGACATCTAAATAATGCACAATGTGAGCAAAAACACACATACACGACTTCCATCAGCTTCATTTTCAATAATTTCTACTTGTGGCCTTGTCAAACCACATTTTCTGTTAAAAGTTACAAAAAAATCAGTTACAAATTCACAGAAATTGGAGGTTAATTTGACTTTATGGTCACCTCTGCTCTGGTGTGACATATTGCACAAACCAAACTGCAAAATTTATCTTATTATAGTCCACCCAGTTCTGTTCTATTGCTTATCACGGACCTCGAGGATGAATAAAACACAAAATACTCATTTTGAACCTTGGAACAAAATAATCAAGGTCTGTCAGCTTTTCTAGTCTAGCTTTTTCCAGCTTTGCAAACGTGGACCTTGTTCTTTTTTTAAAAATGTCAGATTCATTTGTTTCTATCTGCACGAAACACACAATTTGTGCATGAATTTATACAGTAGATTACATTCTCCAGAATTCGCCTTGGCATACTGTGTATTTTTAGAAACTTTGATCTTTAAAAATTCATATAAAGCTCTGTGCAACATTTGAGTTTCTTTGCTTCTTCTTTTCTGTAGAGAACACGATTGCATTGATGTGGATATGAGGTGCAGATCGTTGGTTCTCTTTGTTTCTGCTGGTGTGTTATTCTGCAGTATATCACGTATAAAGTACACAGAGTTTGGGTTTTACTCAGAGTGAGTGGAACTTAAGATGAAGTAAGCTTTTAAATATCAATGACTATTAAAATATACTAACTCAACTTTGCCTCTCAGCTGAATTCCTAGAACCAGACACAGCAAAACGCCTACATTACACTCCGTTATAGTGCATTGAATTATGTTACGTTAAACATCACTCCACATCTGGGCGTTCTGCATCAGGCAGACACAGTCGTATGCATTCAGTCTCACTCGGACACAAACACTCTCTGTTCGCTGCCTCCCCCTTCTCTCCCTCTCTCCCCCCTCAGTTGGTATTCACACATGTGTAATGGGATTAACACGCTGCTGCGCCGGGGGAAAGGCGAGAGGACAGAAAAGGAGGAAAAAGAGGAAGGTGAGGCCATGGAAGAAACGGGGGAGGTGGAGGAGAGAGATGAGTAAGAGTGAGTGAAGGGGCCAAAAAGGGGAAGGTTGAGGGGGAGGAGAGAGCGGGGTTCTGAAAAGGAAAACAAATGTATAGAGGAAGGAAAGAAAGAGAGGTGGTACAGCTCTTTCCATTAGCTTGTTATTAGGCTACGGGAGGTCACAGAGGACGTTGCAGGCTCATTTGAAATTCAGGGAGGACACCTCCCTTCAAACTTTACCTCCAGTTCAAAGCGTCTGAGTGATGAATTGCATTTATAAGCAAACACCAGTCTCATTAGTGAGGTGAGAATTCATGGCAGTTTTAAAAAGAATGGTTTTAAAATAGGTTTTAAAGAAATATGAGCATAGGTGCTGATTAAATATTAAATGATTAAAAGTGTATTGACTTAAGCAGACTTCATATTCTTTAAGTGAGCACACCAAGCTTTTAAAATACCCAGTAGAAAAAAATCCTACTGTTAACTGAGAGTACAGTAGAGCGCCATCTGCAAAATGATTAAAGTGCTCAGTAGAAAACTTTGATCCTTGCCTGAAATGTTTCCAGTCATCTTTTTGCAACTTTATTATCACAGTGGGGAATAAAAGATGTCTGATTGCTAATGAAGTAGGACCTCACAACAGTTTGATTCAATCTCTAATTTTGTGTTTTTCGTGCATTAGTGCCATTGAAAGTCTGAGAGTTTAGTGGGAAGGCCACACTTGGAACCTCAGAGTCATCTAGATGACATCATGGTGAGTCCAACTGTTATTTGAAACCACGGTTTTCTGTTTGTATTCAGAGCACTTTATTTGTTTTCTATGTAAGGTCTTACTGTCACAAATGTCATGTGAAAAGCTAAAATACCAAATAAATGAACCTGAGCATTTCCTGTTATGGAAGGAAATAAAAATGTAAATACTCAAGGTCAGCGCAAGCCCCTCAAAACTGGATTACAGTAAATTATTTAATTACCAGTGCAGTACTAGTAATACTTTCATCTAGTTATTTTTATTTTCTGCCACTTTATTCCTCTGTTTCACTGCAATAATTTAACAGGATTAACATTTTACACAAAACATATAAAAGAAACTGGATTACACATTTAGTATGTACCTTTCTGGCTTGCAACCTCTAATAAAATCTAAGCACGTGCTTTTTCTTTTTTGTCCAGAGAAGATATTTTCCTTGTTCTCTTTCCACCTCTTTCATAAACATAAAAACAAAGATGTTCCGTCGCATTGTGTGAGTAATCGCTTGAGAGATTTCTTACCTCGATATTGACGTCGAGAGAAGTAGCCATCTCCCTCTTTGCTGGGGAGAAAGCACATGAAGATTCCACTATGAAATAAGACTTACACATATCTTTTAATTAGATTGGTTATGCAGATAAGCTACACAAAAACACAGCTGTGCGTTGAGAGGCAACATGAAGTAAGAGCACGACACAAATGTTGCCACCCAAATCCGATGGAGGTAAAATGAGTTTTTGTCTTATTCAACATGACTGGGGCAACCAGGTGGCCTTCAGGTTTAAGTAGCCTACCTATTTAAATCCAGTTAATCACTCCTGACTACTTTCTAGTAGTGATTTTAACAAAAATTTTATAAAAATAAACAATAAAAAAAGTCATTAGAGTAGATTAATTAAAATGTCAGCGTCCTGTTATGGCGTGGAAAGGAAACAGTCTGAGCAAAGGTGTTCCCACTGAGTTGTACTCACGATGAAAGAGAGAAAAAACATGGGAAACAAACAGTGCACCAACCGGCAGACTAATCTGACTAATCTGTCTCCCGATCAAATGCCAGCTGTGATTAAGAGATGACTTAGCTCTTTCATTATTTCACTGTGGAATGAAGTTTTTTAACATTATGACTAGAAAATGCTTTGTTTCCACTTCCTAAATGACATTTAAAAATTATCTGATTTAGTGTGGACAGCATAAGATAGAGTGTGTTTCAAATCAAGAACCGATGCTCAGATTTTAATTTATGCTCATGAATTATGAATCTGTCCCACACACACTCTCATCCTGCCGTGATGGCCACTTGAATTTTCTTTTAAGCTCTTTCAAAAGTTTTGTCACTAATGAACTGCCATAAATTATTGCTCCGCATAATGAAGTGCACAGGAGAGACTCGCACACTTATGAAGTGGTGGGAAGTTGGGGGGAAAAAGCCAGCTTTTAATTAGAAGCAAGTCAAGTCTTCTGCAGAGTGACGGTGGAGTCATATTCAATAAACTTTTAATGTGAAGAAAGAAAAAGACAAAGAGAGACCACATTCAGTCCTCAGAGGGGAAGAGGGACTGCAGAAAGGAATGTGAGAGTTATATTTGACCTATTTGCAGTCCTGTGCCAAGTCTGTAATGGAGAGAGAAGAAGAAGTAGAACATGAGTAAGGGGAAACTGGAGAGGGAGAGCAGACAGACGAGGGGAATGAGCGAGTGAAGGAGAGAAGTGTGAGTTGGCAGGATGTGAAGAGAAGGGGGAGAAGGAGATGCTAATGAAAGAGGAGGAGTGTGAGGGAAAGAGTGAAAAAGCGAGAGAGAGAGGGGATTAGGAAGCGGAGCAGCCAGCAGTCAGTCGGACTGAGAGCGAGGTATGTGAGGAACGGTGTCAGTCTATATGGAGCTCAGTGTGCATGTGTTAACAGTCTCTTCTGACTATCTCTGGAGGAACTCCCTCTTCCTATTGGCACCATGCACCGCTTCCTGCCATATTACACTCCATAAATACCCAGACTACTCCGTCACCCTTCAGTATAGAAACCGACTGTCTGTAAGCTAAAGGAGACTGCAATCCAAGATGATTTTCTTTAATCTGCCTCATGTGCTTCATACGTTTCTCAGAACTGCTTTCAGCAGTCCAGCAGAATGTGTTTGGACTTGTTGAGTTCAATTAGGTGGGCCTCGAGGGTGTGCCAAGCTTGTAAATAAAGCCGGGTAGCAAGCCAGATTGTTGCAGTAGCTGGATTTCTCCACAGCTAATCTACAACAGAAAAGGCAGAGACTGTGAAAAGGTTACATTTTCAGTCAAGATTATAAGGAAATGATCATTTACGTACTTGTGAAGTATTTACCTCACTCATTACACTAAAGCCACAGCTAATATTCTCCTGATCATGTCTTTTTTCCTCTTTGATGATTTTTTTGTCTTTGCTGCGTTTCAGTAAATGTAGCTTTTGTTCTCAATTTATCTGCTCCAGGTAAATTTGACTTGTGATGGCAGAGTGATGCAGACACATCAGTGCAAAAGCATAAAGGCAAAAACTGATATCAAGAATCATCACAGCACTTTAACACAAACTTAACTGTGCATCAACACAGAGACAGAATAAATGTAAAGCTCCACAAACTTTTTTTGACCACTAGAAGACTGACAGAAACATGTTTACTGCGTCTGAAATCTCACACTTGTTAGGTTCGCTGTGCTAGTACTGTGTTGGACCAACGTTTGCCTTCAGAACTGCCTTAATTCTCTGCAAACGAGGTTCTGGAAACATTCCTTAGAGATTTTGCTCCATATTGACACGATAGCGTCACACAGCTGCTGCAGATTTGCTGACTGCACATTCATGCTGCGATTCTCCTCTGCCACCACATCTCAGAGGTGCACTGTTGGATTGAGATCTGGTGACTGTGGAGGCCAGTTTGAGATGACATCTAGACTCATCAGAGCAGGCAGCCAGTTATTCTGCCTCCTTATCAGCTTGAAACTGTCTGCCAGTTCTCCTCTGCCCTCCGACATTAATAAGATATTTCTGCCCAGAGAACTGCTGCTCCACCTCTGTGTTCTCCTTTTCCGACGTCATCATTTAGGAACGTGTTAGGTACCCGAAAGCGTAAAATGTTGATGATTTGTCACCTAGCATAAAATATTACGCTTAGGGAGTGAGAACGTGTTGGCTGCTCACTGGATATTTTTTCTTTTTTGGACCATTCACGGCTAATCCTAAATGTGGTCAGCAATTTCTGAAACACTTGGACCAGCCTGCCTGGCGCCAACCACATGCTCAGCAGATCCTCTTGACCATGTCTATATGTCTAAATGATATACTGCTAGGTGACTGGCTGATTAGACGTCTGCGCTAGCGATTAGTTGAGCAGGTGTACTCAAAGTGTCTGGTGAGTGTATGTACTATGATCCTACACTGCTCAGTGATTAAGACATCATTCCTTGAGAATTCTCTTTGCCTCTGGCAATGCCAATCTTTTATTTAAACACTTAAACTGAAGACTGATTTAGATTAGTGCTTACCTATTTGCAGATCACTAATATACTGCACCAACATATATTTTTATGCCCAGATATCTTCTGCTTGCAAAGTATAGTTTTGTGCTGGAAACAGTGTACACTTGCTGCACAGCAGCAATCCTGCACTCTGGAAAATGAAGAGTTGGGAGAGACACAGCCATCACATCAATGCCAAAAACCCAGAGCATTGCAGGAGATTTGAACTTCTAGGCTAAAACAACCCACAGAACCACGAAACCCTATGCAGTAACCTGACATACACCTCCCTAGAAATGTATGTTACTTCAAAGCAACCCACAACAAGCACGACTGGCCTGTTCAGTCATTTCCCCCGAACTGACTGGAAGAGAAAGCACGAACTCAAAAAGAGAAACCCCACCGCCAACTAGTGTGTTGGCATGTCGCGCACTGCGCTTGGAGAGCAGCGCAGGCACACACTACAGAAATATAAATCTTGGCAACGCCGTCGGCCATTTGTGTAGGCTACGTCGTAGGCTCTACATAGATTCAACACAGAAGCCTAAATTAAGCTTTGTGGTGCAGATGCCAAAGGACATCCTGTGCGCGATTTACCCACGCCAGCTGCATCGACGAAATGTCAGGATTTGACATCCTGGGAATAATTATAGACTGGAATCTACCTTGGATGGGTAATTTCAGTTCAGGGCTGCACTTTGACAGTTTTAGTTATTAGTTGTAACCAAGACAAAGTATTTGGTTGGTGGCTGATAAAATTTTTAAAAAAAGTGAATAATGACTATTCAAAACTGAAAACACATTGGGGTAAACGATTAACATCTAATTATTATTATTTTTGAGTGAAAATATAGTACATTCTGATTCAGTAAAAGGACTAGATGTTACAATCCCTGATAATTCATTGCTTTAAATGGAGAAAATCTTGAGGGATGTTATGAGGAAAGGCAGCCCAGAAACTTTACCAGTGGCACACATCGTTAGGCCTCAACTTTTGGTCTTTTACCCAAGCTAATCTGCCATTAAAGTAAAGTAAAGTAAATCACACATCAAACAAAAACTGAGAACTAAAAATAAGTGATTTCCCTTTCAGGTGGTTGTGAGATTGTTGACTTAAGGCTAAACACTCGTTTGAATGTTCAGGATGTCCCCATTTCCACTGACTGTAATTCACTGTCAGCAAACTCAGTTAAATGTACAATGTAGTTTAGCATTGATGCTAACAGGCTCGTTGCCTCGTAGCATCTCACAGTAGCTCATTCAGGAGATTTTACTGTCTGTTGACAGGAGAGACAGAAAGGTATGTAAAAGTCAACGGCGCTAACATGGTGACAGGCCAGTGAAAATAGTAATAGGTGCTTGTATTCACTACGTTGTTGATTTAAATGTCTGTGGCTTGGATGCAAACTTCAGTCTCAGGAGTGTGTTTTTCCTCTAGTGGAGGCTTTTAACCTTTCTGTTCAGCACTACATTTATCTGCATGTCACTTTCTCCCCCTCCTTTTCCTAAACTCCTTCACTTCACCTCACCTCTCCTCCTCTCCCCTCCTGTGTTTCTGCTCCTCGTCACCCTGTCCCGTTTCCTTTTCTGCATGTATTGCGTGTTTCTGCACGCTGACAGGAAATCAAAGCTGAGAATCAGCAGCCTTCTTTGCTCTACTTTTTCCTTATCCTCCTTGTCTTTATTGTTTGAATATATTGTATATGTTTAGACTGACATGTATAGTCTGCTGTCTTGGACTATTCAGGCATGCAAAGTCCTGCTGTATGTCAACACTTGTCTGTACTTGCATGTCTCTGAGAAAAATTACAAAGACTTACAAAGAGATTCACGCAACTTGAACACACATTGCATGTATTTGAATGAAACCCAATGCTAATCTTTTGTTTAGCTCCGTCCTTTCTGGCCTACATAACTCAAAACTATGAAATAAACATGAAATATTGCGTCAGTGTAAAGGTCTGGCACCTCTGTATCATTTGTTACTATGTTGGATTGATATTTTTCTCCTTCATACGTCTTTTATACACGGATTTATTTGTGATTTATGGTTTTGGCGCTTAGCTCGGAGTGTCTAACACTGAATGGTTTGCGGTTGATTGTTTTGCTAAAACACTTTGACAGTGAGCTTGCAGACAAATCAGCTGTCAATATCATCAGGTTTTTGACCTTTCTGTAATAAGACACTCCTTTTACTCCCAGGGTGATCCTGCCACCCACAATTATTTCTTCCACTGTTTGCAGTTATAAGACTGTGTGGAGGCGAGCGTTGGCTAAATAATGTCTAGAATATAAAATATCAAATGCTGGTTTAGGACAGGGTGGAGAGTGGTGGGCTTGGCTGCACACAGTTACGCTTGGGTGGGTTTGGCTTGAGACTGAGTTTGTCTGAGTTGGGTTGAGATTGGCTGGCACCATGTTTGTGTAGGTTTGGCTGGGGTGGATGAGCGAGAAGCGGCCTATAGGCCCTGCAATATGAAAGAGTCCTGCTCTTCTTGGCTCAAGTCTAGAGCGCGATGGCAACAGACATCACACCAGGGCTGCGGTGATTAGCCATCCCGACAACACCAGCCATCCGGCCAACCGCAAGCAGCCTGCCACCTACCACACACCCCGAGCGCACAGTTTTGTTTCTATAGCTACAGGACGACTGTCTGCATCACAGCGGTTACCAGAGGACGTTGTGTCTGGAGGCGTCTGAACCTCGGGGAGACAGTCGTATGTCAGACGCACATGTGGTGATGGGTTTTCATGCATTTACATTTTAGGCAAGCAGCCATGTGCTTTCATGCAAACACAAAGGCCAGTTCACACCATCATCATCTGTTCTGACGAACAGGAGGGGAGACGCCCATCCGAGGGTTCAGAAGCTGATGTGTCTTTATATAAAATCAAGTCTGCTCTCAAACGGATTGGCTCAAACGTGGCTCGCGGTGGAAATCTACAAAGATTTTTGCTACTTTGCTGTTGCAGTCAGAAGTTTACATGCACTCATCATGGGCATGGCTGTTGCGGTAATTTTGGGGTTTTAATGATTTCTTTGAGCTGTTATTTTTCCAGGGTGGAATGATTGTACAGCATTTATATTGAATGACTTTAAAAAGCAAGAACTGGGAGCACAAGTTTGAATTTACTGTATTTTCTATTTTGTATTTATACACACCCACTAATATTTAGTTAAATATCACATCTCTCGATAGCCATCAACAAGTGTCTGGCATAATTTTAGCTGGATATTAGGCCGCTCTTCTGGCAGAATTAGTAGAGTTCATTAAAATTGGTTGGTTTTCTGGCATGGGCCGAGCTTTTAAACACATTTTCTATAGACGTTGGAGCTTTGGGAAACCTTTGGAAAGTCTGTTAACCATTCCAGAACCAGTTTTGATCTGTGTTTGGCATCATTGGCCTGCTGGTACATCCAGTTGTGTCCAAGTTTCAGCTGTTGATTTCAGATAATGCTACCACCACCATACTTAACAGCTGGTACAGCGTTCTTAGGTTTGAAAGCCTCAACTTTACTCCTGCAAGTATAGCTCTTGTCACTGTTGCCAAATAGCCCAATCTTTGTCTCACCTGACCATAAATAGTTTCTCTAGAAGGTATTTGGCTTGTCCCTGTGACGAGCTGCAAATTCCACTTGAGTTTGAAGATACTGATTTTCGAGCAGGTGGTTCTTTCTTGATCAGCAACTGCTTAGTCCACGGAAAAATAAAACTCCCTTTGCTACGGACAAGGATGCTGGTGTTCCACGGTATTCATGTTCCTGAAAAACCTAAACAATTCCCTTCCATGTGAAGGTGATAGTTTGGGTATTCTTCCAGTGAGCCAAACTAGCAAAGCAACTTGTACTTAACATACAGTTTCTTAAACTGATGATATTTGGATCTGCAGTTGACCAGAAATGGCTCCAAGAGACCTTTCCAACTAGCAAATCTTCAAATTTCCTTTTTTACTGATTTCTTTAGATTTTCTGATTGTTTTCAGTCAATCCAATCAGTGCTGTCAAACAAACCCCTTTTCATGCCTGCAAAGAGGAACTACTAGTTGTAGTCAGTCATGATCAATAATGAGATGTTAATAGGCTTTGGCCTTGTCAGGTTAGAAGACATTGTAGAGCCTTCAGCATCACTTAGATTTAAGTGTACATTAGAGAAAATCCAAACTCATGCCCCCAAGTTTTTAAAGTCATTAAAGATTTATGCAGTGCATTCATCGCCTCCTGGAAAAAAACATTTGAAAGAAAGCCAAAGATCCTCCATACCCATGATGAGCGTATTTAACTTATGACCAAAATATAATTATTCTCCACTACAGTGGTCAAGAAAAACAGACTGTATAAAAAGGATGGACAAAGCCAAAATTATGCTACCCATTAATTGGTTAAGTCTGCTTTTTTGTAACCTGTAGTTGAGCATTTTAGCTGCTGTTATCTTTGTTTTGCTTAACTCATTCACTGCCATTGACGTCTATAGCCGTCAATGGCAGTGCATGAGTCAATGGGTTTAACTCATTCACTGCCAATGGCTGGCAGTGAATGAGTTAAATCAGAGATAATGAAGGAAGAGTGGTGTTTTATTCTGAAAGGCTTGACATGTGTATATCACTTTAAATGGGACTGTTCTTACAAAATAAACATCGTTATAAATCACATCAGACTTTAAACTAGAAGGTAGGACCATAACTCCACTAGGAGAGCATTTACCAAGGTCATACCTCAAGTGAGAAGTAGGTCCCTGTTCTCAAATACTTCTATACAATCTTCTTTTTGCCATCAGAAGAGTCTCCCCCTGCTGGTCATTAGGAAGAATGCAGGTTTAAGGCACTCTCTCAGCAGCTTTTCAGACCAATGCCACTATCAGACCTTAAGTTTTTCTATTTATCCATCTATTTTCTTTTGATTTGAGCTACCCAAGGTTGGAGATATCAGTTTTAGAGATGTCTGACTTTTTTATATAATGGAAGTAAATAGCATTTACCAGAAATTAAATAAATATGGAAAAACTCAGCAACAGTGCCCATTCCCAGAAACAGAAACTGCAACTTTGGTGCAGTCAGTGTCTTGTATCAACTGTTTTCTTTAAAATTAAATGAATCAAGATTTATACACGGTGTAGATCTTGATTAATTTACTAATTTAGTGCTACTGTAAGAAAAGATCTGAATACTTCTTATATACCAACACTGGACAGGGTTACCTTTAACATCAATGAGTCACCACGTGTGAAATCAGCAGTGAATTGTGATGTAACTCAGACCAGCGTCACACATGTTTGCACTGGTTTTACGCTGCAGACAGTTTAACCGTGTAACCAAATTTAAATGTGAAATGTAGCAGAAAACACTAACGGCCACAATGGCTCTCCCATTCAAAACAATGAAAGCTCATTTACATGCAATACAGCTCAGGAACTGAGTGCGGGCAGGCAGTTTGTTTACAGCAACACTCCTGCAGATTGTCTTTAACAAGTTTATAAGAGTCTTTTTTGCTGCTTGGTGTTCATCTGACTGACAAAGACCTCAAGTGTCTGCTAAAGGAAATACCTCACAGCATCCCAGCCTATCCGAAGATTTAAGAGCGAGGCTGTAAAATAAGATTTTCTTCTAAATTAATGCTGCCATCAGTTCTTTGTAGCTCACAGATTTTATGGGTTGTTGTGACATGAGATTCATAGTGACTTTTTAAACAGCTTTGCTTCAGGTTATGTTTTAATGAAAAGTTTTTTTGTGCACTGGGAACTTTTGCAGTTTCATGAAATTTTGCCTCTAAATGCTCTTGAATTGTCTCATTGTGGCAGTTAAAGTTTCACTTATTTCTCAATTATTTGTTTTAAATCGTAAATAGTGCCTCAGTGTTGGTAATCCAAGGATGAAACAGGAATATCAGACTCTTTAAACAAAAGAGGAAAAAATATAAACGCTGCATGGTCAAAGTGATAACGTGAAATTATAAGGACGAGCACTACGAACAACAAAAGAGTCCCTCAAGAGCTGAGGTAGTGCTGGGTGTCCATGTCTTCATGCCTTTCAGTCGTTGTGAGCTTTTTGTAATGAGGGGGCGCCACCTAGTGGGGTTTGCACTAAACTTGCCCGTGCTGATTCTTTAAGAGTCTGAAGAAAGGGATTTATACTGAGAATAATTCAAGAGGGCCTCTTTTTAAGGTGTTCTCTTGTTGTTGCTGTATTTAATAAACGTAGTGTAATATGACTCTTAGCAAAGAGAAATAAATCAGTCTTTTTTTCTTACTTTTCATCTATATTTTTGAAGATATAAATATATCTTTTAGTTTCCAGCTGTGCAGCTGCTGTGATGAGGAAACGGACTGACTTATGATCCAGTTCTTTGACACCTTCTCTGCTGGTCATCATGTGGCTCTGAGACCCCCTGACCGACGCTCAGCATCGCCTCTGCGGTCAGACGGGAGCTGCCAATTTCAAGGTTGCTTCACACCTGGTATTTCATTTGACTTTCCAAACATTTGGCAGTTTCACATCTGGCATGCAGAGTGTGTAAAGGTGCAAACACAGGGATTCATTCATGGTTTACAGAGCATGGGAGTGTGGGAGAAAGAGACAGAGTTAGTTTCTTCTGTGCAGTGTAGCAAGCAAAGCTGCTCCTGAGGGACTCATGTGGGTTACAACATGTTAGTTCCCAGAAGAGAGACTGGGGCTGACTGGAAATGCGCACACACACGTATGCACGCACGCACATACACACACGAACTAGGCCACCCAGATCTGAACCACCCAGGACCAATAGCAACATCATTATTTCATGTCATCGATTCATAGGGGAACAAAACTACTGCATCAGTTTCACACAGAAGTTCGTATCTGCCTTTCTGCTGTTTCATTTCCCCACAGCTGGCAGTCGGTGGCAGAAAATGTTTCACAAGACTGGGAGAAAGAAACTAAATATTCCAAGGAGGGAGCAAATGAAAAACCCAGTCCTTAAATTGTGTTTTTAAAAAGCAAAATGACAGAGTTGAATGTCAATTTGACCAGATAATAAGTTGGTGCTGGACAGAGAACCAAGGAGACCGAGTTCTAAATTTTCCCCAGAAGCTATTTGTATGTGGAGTTGGATGCACTTGTATGATTTACTGTAGATGGGAGGAGGCGTGCGGATTATGGTTTGGCTGATCTGTTAAATTAGAAACCCTCACACAACCCTGGGTCGCGCTCATAAAAAACAGATGAGGAGAAGCACGTAGGAACTGGCTGAGAAGCTGTAGCTTTTAGAAATGAAAACCGGTTCGATACTTGTTCCCTAAACAACAACAGCAGCAGCAGCAGCACTCTTTTAATCTCCCGAAGTTGCAGTTGCTGAGCCCTCTGTTAGTGCTAGGCAGCAACAAGGGGCGAATGTGTGCAGGGGCGCTGCTAGAAATCTTGGCAACAAGAGCACCTGCACATTAAATTTCAATAATCCGTGGCAGGCTGCAGGGCTCCTGTCCTATCCTGCTTCGAGCCCCCTGAATGATTCAGGGGGCTCACTCCCTGATGTCGCCCCTGAACATGTGTAGCAGCAAGAATTCGAAGGGAGGTTCAGAAGGGTAAAAATTCTCTCTATGTCAGCAACTCCCGAGGAACCAAAACTGGGAGAGAGAGATAGGAAAGTGCAAGACAGGCAACATTTTAAAAAAGGGGATTAAGAGATAGGTAGACTGTCAGCAGAAAGATGTTGCCACAATGCCTGATTGTAATTCTTCTGGCTGAACATGTGAAGTTGTTATCATCCCTGGGATTTGTTCTGGTTTTAAGATCTGGACTAATAATAAAATCGAGTGTATGTCTTGGTTGTCACTTTGATAGTGTCTTCTTTTGGGTTTTACTTCCTGTTTGTCTGATTATCCTGATTACTCTCACTTGTGTTGTTTCCAATCCCCGGCAACACCACTCTTAAGAAGCAGAAAGTGTGTGGGATGATAGTGCAAACACTAATCACACACTTTATTAAGTACACCTGGTCAACCGCTCGCTCAGCCAACCACCTGGAAGCGTCTCAGTGCATTTAGACTTGTAGACATGGTCAAGATGACCTGCTGAATTTTACACCGAGCATCAGAACGGAGAAGAAATTGGGACTTAAGTAACTCTGAATGTGTTTTGTACCAGGCGGTCTGCTCTGAGTCTTTTAGAAACTGATGAAGTTCAAAATAGAGAAAATATCCGGTGAGCGGCAGTTCTCTGGATAAAAATACCTTGTTGATTTCAGAGGTGAAAGAAGAATTTGCAGACTGCTTCAAGCTAGGCAACACTAACTCAGAAACAACCAAGAAATGCAGAAGAGCATCTCTGAATCCACACCATGTCGATCCTTAAAGCAGATGAGCAGCAGAGGACCACACTGGGTCCCACTTTAATATCCAAACAATTGTTATTTATAGACACATTTTTATATATTTTGAACTTAATTTTTTAATTTTGAGTGACTGTGTCTTTCTTTTTCTAGATAACGGCAGCTCAGCTTCATACAGTTTCATTGCTATAATAAAGATTCTGATTCTGTCAGCTAAGAACAGAAGACTGAGGCTTCAGGTCACACAGCCTCAGTAAAGGTGAGCAGAAGAAGGCTGGAAAAATATTGCCTGCTCTCATAACTTCATTTTTGCTGCTACTTTTGAATGGTAGAGTTAGAATTTGGTGTAAACAACTTAAAAGCATGGCTCCATCCTGGCCTGTGTGGGGGATATGTGGGCACCCTTTGGTCCCCTTAGTTACAACTGAACATTATTTGTCACAGCCTACCTGAGTATTACAATGACAATCCCTTTATGACCACAGTGTGCCCATCTTTCAGTTACTCCATGTTTAAGCTTCTGGTCTTCACCTCATCTTCAGACCTTTTTGGAAGTTCTGTTTTGTCCCTTTAAGCATCTTGGAAGTTGGTGAAAAGAAGGTGGTCTAACATTTAACTAGGTTTGTAAAATAACTGGATTCAAGTTCACAAAACACAATAATGTGTGGACAGAAAAAAGTGACCAGGCTCTTAAGGAGATGAAGTATAAACATTTATTTAGTCAGGAATGCAAATGGTTTAAAAGCAGATTTTCAGCTCATAGCGTCTTTATCAGGGTCAGTATTTTATACCATGAAGATGGCAGACTAAATAAAGGAGCTCACATATCTTTTCTCTGTGCTCGACATTAAAGTGAAGAATGTTATTTTTCCTATGACTGTTTTTTTAATCCTCAAGAGCACTGTAAAGATTCCTCAGATAAGTTGCATGTGAAAGTATGTGGCCTCTGAATGCCATTTATGTTAGCAGAATGCAACATTTTTCACTTAAGTTGTACAGTTTAAATAACTCAGACTGTGGTGGGGAGCCACTGCCAGTGAAGTCCAGGTGAAAAATATGAAGTCAAGCTAAACTGAAGAAACATTTTATTTTTATTTTTTTGGGGGGCGGGGGTGTTGCTGATATTCATTAAAGTTTCATTAAAGTTGGATCCTCTTTATTTTTTAATGATTCATTTCTTTTTAGATTTTGAGGCAGGGGACACCATAAAACATTAATAAATCTGAGTTCACTGAATTTGTCTTTTAGAGTGTAATATGTTTAATAACACTGAAAGAAGAAGTGCTCAGAACCTGCAGCAAGGCAGCTCACTGTCTGGGCTTTTAAGGGAATAATATTGTATTATTTTAATATTAATTTAAAAATTACTTTAAGAAGTTCATAACAGTAAAACGTGCAGATTTGCTCTGTCGAACCTCATTTGAACATACTAATAGACTTAATTTTTACTATAATTATTTTTTATTTACAGTATGTGACTATAGTACATGCATAGCATCCACTTCATTGTTTAGTACAAGTTTTTTCAAATGTTTAGTAATAAATATAAAGTGGAAAAAAAAATTTGATCTCAGGTTTATCTAGTTTTCCTCAAAAAATAACACTTATTCAGGGACATTGTAGATGTAAAAAAAATTTTATGCACTTAAAAGTTAGAACCCATTACTGTAACGTACATAAAAAAGTCACAATGATATTAACTATACTCAAAAGTATCCTATGCTAACATGTTCTTGTCAGTCTGAAAACCTAATGATATTTCAAACAGCTCTATATAATAATAATAATAATGATAATAATGCAAATATATTGCATTATTATCACTTTGACCTTCAGAATAATCCATTGACCTTAAAGGAGAAGTCAAAGGTTAATTGAGACATGATATTTTTAATCTTTTATGTTGCCAACACAAACCACACTTTGGCTTTTTGCGAGATTTGTCAACCAATGAATCACTAATTTGGTCTTGAAGGCCTCGCTGAATGTGAGCCACATTTTAATGGATCGCTAACATGACCCCACTCTACAAAGTTTTATTGGAATTCATTCAAAAGTTTTTGAGCAATTATATTTACAGACAGCATGACCAACAAAAACATAACCCCCTCGGTGGAGGTGAATTTTAATTAACAGATTAACTGACTGTTTTATTTTCATTATGCTAAAACTGCAAATGTGTTGGCAAATAGTCGTCTATGAACACTCACTGGACGCTGATGACTGTGGAGGCCTTTTGAGTACAGCGAACTCCTCATTATGTTCAAGAAGTCATCATCCTAAGATGATTTGACCATTTTTTACACGATTCATTATCCTAATTGTCAAGTGGCCACTAGAGGAACTGCATTATAGAAACAAAATAACAACAAAAACACGGGAGATGACTTTGGTCTAAATTCGCACTTTATTTCTAACACTTACAGGTTTGTTTTGTCCCCGTTTCCCTGGCCCCCAAAACAACAGGCACACAGATAGCGATGAGTTAAGGGACAGTAGAGAACAGTTTCAAACCCAAACGTTTCCAACAGAATCGGGTTATAGAATCAACTCAGACAGAGAGAGCCTCGAGGTCAAAAAACAGCATATCGTAAGCATACTTCAAAACAGGAAAAAAAGAGAACCCCAAAAAACAGATGCTTGTTTTCGTCTTTTATGTTCACCACCACCACTACCATCATCATCATCATCATCATCATCAGGCTATATTAAAGAACACTTTTGGAGTTTACATCATAAAATCGAGGGAGTTGCACAATGCGGAGAAACAGAAAATGTGAAAAGATACAGTGGAGCTCTTTGGTTTTCACTATTGAGGTCTTTTCTTTAGCAGTAAAATCTATCTTTGCTGTCCTCTTAACCTTTGGATTTAAGCTGCATTGTAGAAAAAATAGAAAGGAAAATGTTTCTTTTAAAACTTCTCCTTAATAAATCAACAATAACAAGGGGCAAACAATACTGACTGAAGTAATACTCTCATTTACTTTTACTCTGTCTGGTAGCAGGTATTAACATTTGTGTTCTCAAGGCCAAAAAAAAAAAAAACAAAGAGAGAAAAAAAGTCGTCGATTTCACGGTGACTTGAGCAGAGTAGTAAAATTAACATTCACAGCCACATAAAGAACTACAGTAGAAAACTGCCGAGGCCTGAAATGCTCTTATTATCTGACAGTGTTCTTAAATTAACATCAGGCGCTGGATATCCTTTATTTTATCAGTTACAGTCCCTAATGAGAATCCTGAATGCTTATATACACGTGGAATGACTGTGAGCGCGTGTGTTGTGTTTGTCGTGCAGGGTCTCGCTGTGGTCGTTTTAACTTTGGTATCATTCTCTGTCCACCACAGCCGAGTCCGACTGCACAGGCACACATACAGACAGAGCTGCACTGCTGTTGGAGTTAAAAAACATAACACGTAACACAAATGTTAAAAATATAAAGATCTGTTAAGTCGGAAATCCACACAGTTTTTAAGATCCACAGTGGACTTTAAAGACCCCAAGAGATGAGCGTCGTGCTAAAAACAGAAATTCACTTTTTTATTTCGAGTAAAAAAAAAAAAAAAAAAAAAGAAGATAAAAGAAGTTCGGATGTTTTTTTCCGACAGCAGTGATAAATAGACACACACCCCCCTCCCCTCGCTACAAAACACGCCACGTCTTCACCCAGCGTGGCCGTGCGTTCTGTAGGTTAAAGCCATAAGAACAACTGGTTCGTGAAAATCTTTGTTTTTCCTCTGTCAAACTAACTTGCTAGGGCCGCTTTCACACCCCTCACTCCTGAGTTCAGACAAGACACGTCTTTTTTTTTTTAGGTTTATGTTTCGTCATTAAAGCTTGAATGTCTATTTGGTTTCTTTTATCTGAGTATCAGAGGTATGAGTTAAAGCCCTCGAAAGATTGTTAGAGAGCAGAGGAGGAGGAGCGAATTCACTCGTTGGGACAGAAATGTTGGATTTTATACCACAAAGTCGAGCAATGTTTCAAACACTGACGTGTTTGGAGTGTGTGAAGCTGAGCTGGATTTAAAATCTAAAAGTTTACTTTACGTTTTCTGGAAAAGAGGCTTTCCAGCTTGACCTATAAGCACCTCCCTAAAGGTTTTAGGGGGTTAATCAATCAAAAGTTTTTAAAATTTGGTCTTAGTAGGTTTCAAAATTGAGGTTTATCCAGGGCTTATTCATTGGCTATGGACTTGTGATTGATAAGACCTTAGCCAGTAAACAAAGCAGTTTTAGAGTTAGACCCGCCCCTTTAATGGGGCTTCAAAACACAACTTCAGAACCAGCAGATGATGTCACGGTTGCTATTCATCGTCTTATGTGCCATCATGGTGTCTCCCATCTTTTTAATACAGTCTATGTTAGTAATGTATTTAATAAGATGATGACAAAAACAATGCTGCTGGAGGTAAGTAAACCAAACGCAGTGACACACACTCCAATGCCTGTCTGATGGCTGGAACAGGAAACAACTGTTTCCCCACGAAGCTAGCCATAAATGTTCCTCCCTCTGTTCCCTACTTTCTCTCCTTCTCAGGTTGCAACAGTCTTAGGTTTGGTTTTGCTTTGAAACATTCGTTCCTCCTTGTTTTGATCTCAAGAACATCCCTCTCTGCAGATACAACCCCTGAAAAGCTGTTACAAAGATCCCGAAAGACTTAAATAGAATTCAATAAATACATAAATAATCAATAAATAAACAAGATGAGAGACAAAGAAGTTCATCAAATACAAACAGACTATTTTCCCCATCCCCGAAAAATCACACACCTCCCTCATACAATAAATACAAATATTTTTTTTCCAACAAGGAGCCCGTGAGAGATAAAAGAGTTTTAAAGCTTTTGGTTCTTAAATCATGTCGTCGTCTTCGGTCGTCAATGGATAATAGTCCCAGCCTTTTAATACATGAGCAACAAATAAGAGCAGGTGAACATATATTATTTCCTTCTACAAAACCTATAAGAACTAATGGATACATTCCCTCTAAAAGTGGATGTTAACAGCCTTTACCACCTGTACCCCGTGCCCCTCCCCATATCGTCTTCATCACTGGTTGCCTTCAGTATCTGTGTCACATCAAAGTTCATCCCTGGCTTCAACCTGGTACTTGCTTTCTTTAGTTCTCCAATCACAGCCATTAATCCTCACCAAAATAAGAGTGGGGTGGAGCCAAGGTGTGACTACCATCTTTTGAATACAGTCTGTGTTTGTAAGTCTGGCCACCCCACGCAACAAAGGATCACAGGACCCGATATTCACTGGAGTAACCAACAATTTAAAGTGTCATTTTCTTCCAAGTTTTATCAGTAATTAAAAAGAATACATTTAGCAATTGTTGCAGATTTATTGCAGTCTTAGATTTTAATTGTAAGTTTTTAATTCAAAATGACAGTCAGTTAAATAAATAATCAAATTAAAGACAGCAGCACTAACAGTCATAGCCTGGCAGTCACTCTGCCACTGCTGTCTTTATCACAGACTTGAGACCTTTAAGCACAACTGTGTTTTATTTATGGTACTGCTTAGGTGGTCAGTGGTTTGAATTTGGTTTTAAACATATGGTATTATGATAAAATTAACAACTGGACTTGGAAAAAACCCTCAAACTAAGTAAAATAATATTGTGCACTTACAAATCTAACAAAAATAAAAGTAGAAATTAATGTATTGAGTTCTAATCTTAATGAATTTGGTTTAAAAAAATCAGTTTTTGTGCAGATGTGACTATAAATCAAACGTTTGTGTTCTAATATCTTTTGTGACCTTTCTAAATTTAATATAACACACATTATAATGACATAAAACCCTGAAACTAAACATTTTAAAAGAAAACCTTGAAATGTGCGCACTCATTTTTTCACTTATGCAATACAATCAGACTCGTAAACTGTTGTTTTTTTGTTTACTGTGGTGCCGTCAAGACCTTTAAAACTGAATTTACATCCTGTAAGTACTAAAATAAGAGGTTGACTTAAAATTGGAGTTTAAGTAGCCAGGAGCTGAGTCACCATAAGCATTCCTGCATTTTTCAACATGTGTGAGAAACTGTGGGAACTTGCTGTGATTTATTTGATCATAATTGAACCCAAAAATGCTAAATTTGTGCATTCCTTTATGGGGGGGATGAACGGGCAAAGTTTTTATGAGATGTGATCTAAATCTTTTGCAGGAAGCCGACGAATGTGATTGGAAAACTGCAGAAACAGGTCCAGGTTCAAACTGACCGGAGCTTTGCTCTTCACTGACTGATATTATTTTGTCCATCATGTGTTTTTGTGTGTTTTATGGTTTGGTTTGTATGTAAGAGAATCATCTTTACCTACACATGCTTACACACACACAGACACTCTCACACACACTTCAGCTAATCCAATCATACGACTTGTGCATTGGTTTGGTTGTTCTATTTGGTATGGTTGTATTTCTAAAAAGTTTTGCTTTTGGTTTTCAGTTTTGGCTTTTTCACAACATTCTGAATCAACTTAAAAAGAAAAAAGAAAGAAAGGAAATCCCGGAAGCTACATTTTCACAGTTATCTCCAAACGTCAAAGAAAAACCCGGACCACAACCGAAGAGACAAGAAGACGTGAAAACAGGCAACACGTTGCCAAACCAACCTGTCACCCCCGCCCACCCAGCCCCACACCCAGCCCCTCCCTCCTTACCCACCGCATAATAAGAAGAAAGCAATGAGACGAATCCATACATCGGTAACAGACACACTATGGAAAGCAGAAACAAAAATATATATATTCTCAAAGTCAGTTTGTTGAGGTTAATCCATATTTTATCCATCCAGGAAAAAGAAAGTGAGAACAAAGCGAGGTGGCCGGCAGAGGGAGGCAGGGAACGATTTCTGTCTGATATACAAGAACGGCAATCACAGTTAAAGACGAACAGACAGACAGGGCCTTACTCACCCCTTCTCTCCCCCGTCCTCCCCCTCTTTGTTTGTATTTGGTTTCGTTACGCTTCAGTCACTCACACATAACTAGTAGCAGTAGTAGCAGTAGCTTTTGGTTTTGGGTTACTTTTTGGTTTTTTGGTCCGCTGCTTCAAGCGTATCTCCTCCTGCTCCTCTTCCTCCTACTTCTCCATCTCCTCCTCTTCTTCTTCTCCTCCTCACTTTCCCCCTGCAGCTCCTCATACCTTTGGCTCCTCCGCTTCTCCTCTTTCTCTTCTCCTCCTTGTTTCTTTTGGCCCTTTGATCTGATCTTTGGAGACAAAGGAGAGGGGCGGATGGGAGGGAGGGTTGGAGGGCAGGGGTTTGGGGGCAGTAAGGGGAATGCCGGTGCTTCACCTCTTTCTTTTGTTCTTTTTTTTTTGGTTTGGTCTTTCTTATGCTTGTAGTGTACTGTAATATGTGTGTTTGTGTATATGTGTGTGTGTGTTTTCCCTTTGACACTGCTGAGGTTTTGTCTGGACACTCGTCTCCCGGGCGAATCCAGAGACAACGCTGCCAGAGGCGATGCTTTGGTATCCAAGAGTGAGTGACTGGTGGTAGATGAGCAGTCTGAAAGGTGACGTGATGGTGATGATGATGGTGAGCGTGTATAAAGGGTAACATTAAATTAAAGACAGCAAATAATAAATAATATAAAAATAAATAAACCACATATCTGCCTTGTGTATATCCACTCCGCAGGCAGCATGAATCCTATTCAGGGTATACTTTGGTTTGAACAAAAATTAAAGATAATAACGATGATGATGATAATGATGATGGCAGTAACCCATTAAAATCTGTCTCTGAGGGTAATCTGAGATACAAATAATCCCCCAAATCTAACTGTGGATCTAACAAATTGACATTTAACAGCTAAATAACCCTTAAAATTTTGACCAGTATTTTCCTTTAACTTCAGTGGAGTTTCCAACTTTTGCCAGAAGGGTGGCTTTTGCTACGAAGAAGGCTTTAATGAATACCAGAAAGTTATTTTTGTACTACAGCGAATACAGATTGGCTTCTTACTGGAAACTAAAGTAATTATTATCGTAATAAACCCCACCCATCTGCTGCTCCAGGCTCATTGAAACAGTCTGTTAAAATGTAAGGTAGGTTGACCACTGTAAAGCTGTAAAGAGAGAGGTAGGTAGACATCCTGCATGTGGGTTCAACTGTAAAGGGTGAAACTGTTTGAGTTAGATAAAAAAAGAGCGATGAATACAAAATAATAGAAAAATAGATGTTTTGTAAATCTTCAGCTGAAGATGGAAAAAAAAAGGAAAAACAGAAATCCTGAGTGAAATGGGAAATGTTTGACGTAGAATGAAGTAGTAAACTGATCCTGGACAGATCAGAAAGTCTTTTTGAACTAAAGCTTTTCGCTCCGTTTGTTGTTGTTTTTTTGTCTTTTTTTGGTTTTCAGTTTTTGGTATTCAGAGATTTTGGTTACATCTTTGTGTGTTTCTCTTCTAGCATATTTCCTTTCTTGCTTTTTTTTTTTTTTTTTTTTAAATTTGGTTGCAACCACACGACCTTCCGGGCTTGTTAAACAAGTCTTTTCTTTGCCTCCCTTTTTTTTTTCCACACACAGTTTCAGTTTTCATCCCTGCCCTCACTGAGTTTTTTTTCTCCAGCTGTTAAAAAGCGTGGTGTTCACTTCTCGATGCCAAGCAAAAACACACCTCAGTGCCACC
This sequence comes from Astatotilapia calliptera, assembly GCF_964374335.1. Classification (NCBI taxonomy): domain Eukaryota; kingdom Metazoa; phylum Chordata; class Actinopteri; order Cichliformes; family Cichlidae; genus Astatotilapia; species Astatotilapia calliptera. The sequence goes on along the minus strand of NC_137442.1, from coordinate 6,934,025 downwards.
TCTCCAGCTGTAGATCAATATTTGGTTTCGAATTCCCCTCCTTCGTTCTGCAGTTCTCTCTATCCTTTCCATCCTACCTCTCTCTTTGCTTCCTCCCCGCATCCATCTGTGTATATTTTTGGCTTCAAAAGACGTCAGCAGGGAGATACGAAAAGAGAGAGACAGACAAAACCAGAGATGGATTGGACAGAGAGATGGCTTTGGTTCAAAGGCGAGGTTGTAAATTTAGATTTTTAAAGCTCCTTCAATCGTCCTCCTTCTCCTCCTCGTCCTCCTCTAATAGGATACTTTGGCTGTCAGTCGGGGATCAGTCGGCCATGGTCCCTCCCAGTGGTGGCGGTGAGGCTTCGCTGAATGAACAGAAACTTGAACAAGGAGACGCAGACTCTTCTGGGCACGAAGTTGGGCTCATGAGGTTGCTGGTGCCAGCGGAAGGAGACTGGGAAAAGCAGGGCCTTGGGCCGCACACGCCACCACTGCTGCTGACCAGTCCCATGACAGTTGTGGATGTTGTTGCCATAGAGCCGGTCACCATGGGGAGGAGAGTGGGTCGGTTGAGGAAGAGAGAAGGGCGGAGGGAAGAGGGGACAGAGGCACCCCCAGGTCCACCGAGAAGCATGTGACCTGCTCCACCTTCAAGGCTGGAAATGGGTAGCTGCCCACCGCTGGCTGCCAGAGCTGCAAAGCATGGAAGAGGGGAAGGAGAAGGTGGATAGAGGAGAAAAGAGGACAGGAGGATGAAGAAAAAGACAGGAGATGAAAAAGAGACAGGATTAGGCTCAAGAAATGAGGGTGAGGGGAAGATTAAAAAATGTTGCAAAAAAAAAAAGTGAATGAAAAAGTCAAAATTGACAGAAAAGGAAAACAAAGGTTTCAGAACAAAGTTGCAAAGCGATCAGAAGAACAAAAGAAGAAGAACATAGAGGACAGGGGAATAAATGCAGATGTGATGGCAGTGAAGACGAAGAAGGGAGAGGAGAGGAAAAAAGAGAGACAGTTTCCAGGGTGAAATAATGATGGAGAATGGAAATAAACAAAGAGAGAATTAAAAAGAAGTCAGTGAACAGATCAGAGACATTAGTTACAGACAAACATTTAAAAATAGGTTGCTGAAAGTGAAGATGATTAAAGAAAGCCTGAATAAATGTGAAAGATTTTCCCACTTAAATCATAATAACAGATAAAAAATATAAGGCTAAAGCAGGAGTGTCAAACATATGGCCCACGGGTCAGAAACAACCCACCAACTGAGCCCAGTGTGGCCCAATGGACTAGTTCCACAAGCATAAAAAGATGGCTCACTGTATTTTGTGTGAATCACTGTAGGTTTTACAGCCCTCCTGCTAACAAAGAAACTACTCACACAACATCACATCAAAGCACGGCAAGTTGGGCATACTTAGTTGCTCTAAGTTCATCTGAAGGACACATGGGTAGTTGGTGATTTGTGGTTTAGTGCCTCAGAGAAGAGTCCACATGGTCCCAAAAAATTAGCAGATGCACATTTATCCTTTGATGATGACATTTAGATTACTCAGACTGAAGTGGACCTTTGTATACCCACTAATGTGGAAAGTATAAAATCCACATAAGATGGTTAAATCATTTAGTCTTTAGTGAGGAAACGTGGAGAGAATAGTGCTTTAAAACATCGGAGGTTGTTTGTAGATCATCAGTGATCGCTCAGAACGTGTTTGACACCCCTGCGCTAAAGCCAAGACTCTTCATGATGACACTCAACCTTAAAATGCACAGAGACAATGATCGACAGCAAAGGATGAAATCTGATTGTGATATTCACACACAGTGGATGTGAGAATGAACCTTTTCTGTCTCACCCTGTCAAACCCGCGTCTGTTACAATCTGCAAAAGCAGTAGTTTGCAGACTTTTAATAGAAAAAAAATGAACAGGCTCAAAAGGTTTATGTTAAATACAGTGCTCTGAAAAATATTTCCCCCCTTTGTGATTTATTATGTCTGAGATCATCAAATAAATGTTGATATTTGACAAACATAAGCCAAGAAAATATAAAAATGCCTTTGAGGTCCAAAATCGCATTCTTTTTGAGCCACTCAGATGGACCTGTTGGCGTGCTTCGGTTCTTAAACCGAGCTTCTTCAAGATTTTCTGGTAAAGAGCAGAATTCCTGCTTTCATCAGTTACAGCAAGTCGCCCTGAAGCAGCAAAGTAGTCCAACACCATCACGCTGCCACCTCCACGTTTGACTATTGGTATGATCTCTTTATGAAATGCAGTTAGTTTTACGCTGTAACGGGACTCAAACCTACAAAAAGTTCAACTTTTTTCTTGTCAGTCCACAGAATATTTTCCCAAAAGTATCGTGGATCATCCAAGATGTTTTTTGGTAAACGTGAGACGACGTTCTGTGTTCTTTTGGATCAGCAGCAGTTTGCTCTATTTTTCCCAGTCTCTTCCTTATTATTGAATCATGAACTCTGACCTTATCTAAGCCTACTGAGGCATGCAGCTCTATAGATGTTGTTCTGGGTTTTTTGTGACCTCCTGAATGAGTCGTTGATGCGCTCTTGAAGTGATGTTGTACTCTCTGGAACATTTAACGACTGTTGTAAGTTTTCTCATATTAATTTTTGAATAACGGCACTCACTGTGGTTCGTTGGAGTCGCACAGCCTTTAGAAATGGTTTTGAAACTCTTTCCAGAGTGATAAACTTTAATGAGTTTGTTTTTCAGATGTTTCTTCTAGAGATGGACCGATCCGATATTACGTATCGGTATCGGTCCGATACTGACCTAAATTACTGGATCGGATATCGGAGAAAAATAAAAAATGTAATCCGATCCATTAAATATCACGAAAGCACCTCGCAAAACTTGCAACACGCCGTAACTCACCTCAGAACGTTAGCACGTCGGAGCAGTATGCATCACGTGATAGAGCGGCTGTGGCATGCGGGACCTGTCGGTGGTCTGGATAGCATTTGGAGCTTCGCTAGCAACCCGGCATTTCATCTCCGACAAAGTTATCCCCGAGAGAAGTAAAGCAAGTGTGTAAGTCCATCTCTGAATGTTTGTAAAGCATTCCTGCGTTAAGCTTAACAAGCGATATATGGAGCGACTGCCTCTTCTTGCTGCTACTTCAATCATGAAACTGCTTAATGATCAGCTGATCGGCTTTTCTGTCGCGAGTCCATCTCTCTGGTTTGTTTTTGGCCCACTTTGCACCAGAAAGAGGAAACCAGTGGCTGAACAACAGCAGCACGTTTAAGCTTGATAAGCTGTTGTTAGAATGTATTTAATATTACTTTCTACTCCAGGATCTTTTTCTACGTAGCTGACGCTGGTAACTGTGCAGGGGCGGATCTAGCAAAGTTTAGCCAGGGGGGCCGATAGGGCATTAACAGGGAAAAGGGGCACAAAGACATACTTTTCTTTCTTATTCTCATTTAAAATGTCTAGCTTTTAATAAATAATTATCTGACACCCAAAGTTTTAATTTGATGTAAAATGAATAGAAGTCAATTACTGTATATAGTGACTATTAAGTCTAATATATATACCCTAGTAAGCTATAGTACTTTTTACTTTGGGAAGGTACCATCTGTGCAGTCTGCAATTTTGTTGAAGAAAGATGTTGAATCTATTTAATATTTCTTGAAAAATAATTGATTTCTGTGCATTTTTTTTCACACTGCATCAAATTAAGGTTGATTACGTTGATTAAGCATCATGAGGTGGAGCGTGAGGGGTGGTTCCCTATTTTTTATTTATTTATTTTTGTTGTTGCTGGGAGTTGGAACCCTATTAGTTAGGTTGCTTAATATTTACGCTAAGTACTCTTTAAAATACCAGAATAGGGAGGATGGTGTAGGTTTAAGTTTATTAGATTGATCAGTATTGCTGAACTATAAATATTTTTTTTTTGCATATAGGTATAACAGAATAGCTTTAGTGTAGTTGTTGTTTTAAACTTGAGTATGAACTACAAAATGCAGCAAGATATTTTTTAAAAAACAGTTTTATTGATTAAAACACACTATATCGGATTCATATCGGTATCGGCAGATATCCAAATTTATGATATCGGTATCGGTATCGGACATAAAAAAGTGGTATCGTGCCATCTCTAGTTTCTTCACATCGTGGCCTGATGTGTTGCTTTTTGAAATCTTTTGGCCTACTTCGCTTTGTCAGACAGGTTCTATTTTAAAGATTTATTGATTCAACCAGGCTGGCAGTGATCAGGTCAGGGTGTGGCCAGTGAAACTTAACTCAGCCTTCCAAAAAAATGCACGTAAATTACCGCAAGTTCACGACTGAATGAAGGGGAGCAATTAATTTCCCCTCCACAGAGTCAGGTAGGTTCGGATAGCTTTGTTTTTACCTTAATAATGTATTTCCCTTAATTTTCCATTTACTCAGGTTATCTTTGTCTAATATTGAAAATCTGTTTGATAATCTGAAACATGTAACATTAACAAGTCAAAAAAGAAGAAGAAAGGAAATCAGTAATAGCGCAGACATTCTGTACTTAAGTAGAAGTACAGATACTAGTGTTGAAAAATAGCCAGGACTGCCTCTCGTGTGTTACGTTTTAGGCTGATATCAGTTTGATGTCTGAAGGCACACATGATTTCATGCAGTGAGGTGAAATAATAACTCTCCTCAAATTCCTTAAACCAAAAGCAACGAGCCCGTTTTGAAAATGTAAGTAAAAAGTACAGATATTTGTTTAAAAATGTAGGGAGTAAAAGTAAAAAGTTGCTAAGTACAGATACCTGAAAATCCTACGTAAGTACAAAGTAACAAAGTAGTTGTACTTTGTTACTGTCTGTTAGGAGGGTTAATGCTTTTCCACAGCACTATATTTCATAGCTTTTTATTACTTTTCAATTAGATAAAATCCCAGTACTGTTACAGTAGCTGTCTTTTCTGCGAGGTTACTGCTGCAAGCTTGTCAGGATAACCTGTCAATCTGTCCGAACCCTGCCGTAACACAGTGATACACCTGCCAGCGTTTGAATTCCAGTGTAATAATACACACTTTTATCCATTACATGAGAGTAAACATTTACAGCATGTGTGGCCCCAAAGGGAAGCAAACTGAAATCCTTTCGTGTCAACACTTCATTTCATCCCATCCTTTTTTCTTTCTTTTCTTTTTTTTTTTAAAACTCAGGCTCTTCTCTCTTCTTTCCTTCAGCCTAAAACTCTATCAGAGCCAACAGTGCCAGAGCTGCAGTTTCCATAACAGACTGTATCCTTCTCATCAGCACATGGCCCGGAGGACGCCGACTCTGAATGACGCTGAACAGAGCGCGAGAAAAAAGGGAAGGCCTGAATCGGCGCTATAGGGAGATGGAGCACGTGACGGATTCAAAGCTGAGCTTATTTGTGATGCTTAATTGATTTGGCAGCAGATCGTCTCTTTCAAAGAGGAGAATTTTGAGTGAAACTAGTTATTTAGCCAACAGGCTTTGATATTGAGAGGGTGGGGATTGTGCCTGTTCAACTGTTTACTGTAAGCTGACTTGGCCTCCTAAGCTTTGCCATAAGGGGCTCTTGTCACTTTGTGATAATAGTGGGCTATTGTATGAGAATCAAATTGAATCTTTCACCATACTGAGCGATTCAAAAAGTTTGAGAAAGGAGGAGTAGTGCGCGCCGGGCTTGCTCTTGGCTACTGTCATACTGAGGCTTTGCAAGGAAATTCATTTTGGGCAGAATGGATGGAGGATGAAATGGGAACTGGTCTTTAGAAATGGAGACTCATGAAGACTCGCTGGGCCAGAGGGGACAGTCTAACAACACACACTCATGCACTCAGTGACACAAACCTTGCATGGTAGCCAGGGGATTGTTGCCAATGAGGGCCTGGTTCATCCCTGTGCTTACTCCCATCATTGTGTTCCTGAAATGTGGATGGACAGCAAATTCACACACACATCCAGACATTCATTGATGTACAGAAACATTTTTCAGGTTAAATAACATCAAGAGAGCATTTGTCTGTGTAGGTTCTCAGTCATCCACATCACGGTAGTCGAGGCAGCTTGGAAAGAAAGAGCTCTGATGCATTTGTGGCTATGCTTCTGAGATGCAGGGAGATGCTAGATCCTGCTCCAAACTGTCAAAATTTTGACTTTAATTTCACTTGGGGGACGAGAACTAAATCACAGGGAGCCAAATACAGTCAGCAGGGTGGGTGGAGAGTGAAACATGCACCCATATGGCATTAAAAATCCTGCACTTTCATGTGATGTAGTTCAGGTCACCAACCACTCTTTTTATGCTCTTTTGGGTCGGGACATCTTCCATTCAAAGCTGCTGTTTAAAATACTTCCAGTTTGTCCAATTTGGACAATTTTGAGGTCACTAGAGAAATTACTGAAGTAGACTGGAACTTCTATAGGAATCTGAAAGCAGCACTGACGGTGAAGGAGGTCCAGAGGTGCACATGGAGAGCTTGGAGGCTTTGGTTTAGTATTTGACTTTTTTGAAACACAGCCACATGGGATTTTGAGCAAAGCTTGCATCATAAATGCTCAAGAAACATCTGCTCACTTATGTATGACGTGATGTCAGGTTAGAGATCATGGTCAAGTCAATTTGAAAAGGTAGTTTTTGCAGAGTTCAGAGGTTTTGTTTAAAACTAACCAACAATAAGAAACCTTCAAAAAGTTTTGCATCAATTTTATATTCATGCTTTCATTCACTCCAGGAGAGCAAATGAAGAAGAGCTAGCTTTTCTTCCATCTAGGGATCCGACTAATTCCTGAAACAATACCAAAATAATATCATGTATCAAAAATGGTTCTAGCTGAGTAATATTACACTGAAATTTATTTAATAGGATTACAAGGGACCAGAATTTGGAGATAATAATGTGATAGTAAACAGGAGGAAAAACCAATTAGTAATTAAATTTCTCAAATTGTTATTGACACTCACCCAGCGTTGAGCCCAGAGGTCCCGAGGCTGGGAGGAGCTGGGCTGGCTGTGCTATGAGGAGGCGGAGTCACAGAAGAAGAAATGGCAACTGAGCTGACCGGAGTCATGGGGCAGGACGCTGAAGGTGACGAACTGGTGCCTGAGAGGGAGAGAAGAAGAGTGATACGGATGTCGCACAGCAGTGCACAGAAGAATTACAGTGTTATTACTAAATAAACACTTTGGTGACACAGTTCTTCATCAACAGCCAGGGTCCTGAACTATTCAAAGGTCTTCTTCTCACCATTCAACTTCACTTTCTGGTTGGCCGGTACTAGCCTCGACTCAACGGGCCAATAAATTTCCAGCTGTGTTTGCTACCTGTCAGGTCATCTGTCATATCTGTGAAGCCTGGACAGCTCACGGACGAATCATGACTCACGGAGGTAAACAACTCAACATAAGACCAGCGCTTCTGTGCTGCTGTCAACAAAACATCCCTGTTTCTGTTTCCAGTCTTAATGATTTTTTTTGTCTCAGTGATGATTCTTCCATGTTTCATCAAATCAGCGAAACACTCAACAATACTGAAATATCAACTGTTAAATAATGTCAGGACCAGACCGACCTTTGGGTTCAAAAACATAATTGAGAAGCAGCGCTCTAACCTTTAATAATTTATTGACGAGCGTCTACGCAGGCACAAACAGTTATTACAGCTCACCTGTTGTGCTGAGGCTGGTGGTGACCTGGGACAGACCCTGACTCGATATCTGCAGATACAGGAAAAGAGAAATTAGGAAGTTCTTCCATCCTACTGCGAAACATCTGTTCCCGCATAGAGGGCGGACTGTACCATGTGCGGGCTGTAGCAGGGGGCTTTGTGCGTCACAACAGGCGAGGTCTGGCTGGGCAGTGGAGGGGTGGTGCTGCTAGAGGGGTTGATGCGTTTCTCTTTCTGCCGGCGGTTGCAGAACCAAACGCGAATCACCTCCTTTTCCATGTTGAGCTGCTCCGCCATCAGCAGGATCTCCTCAGAGGTAGGCTTCTGGTTCTGAGGAGGAAGAGATCAAAGCGATGAGGAAGTACTGAAAACACTGCATGCAGTCAGAAGAAGGCTAATTAATAAAGGGAGGCTATCCAAAATAGGATGCTGGTTTATCACATGTAGAAGAGCTTTTTTTTTAAAGCCACTGCATTAATATAACAATATGTTTGTATTAACTATTTATGGTGTGCTAATCTAAGGCAGGAGGTGTCAAACATAAGGCCCAGGGACCAGGATTTGCCCAGCAAATCCTTCAATTAGGCCCACCATATGACTTTGGAAAATGTAAAGTAGAACAGAGGTTTTAGACTTTTAATTTATTTTCATAAGTTCATAACTTTTGCAGCTTTCCCTAAGCCTAACTTGAAGAGTTGCACTGATTTCTGTTGAAATAGCAATTTCTTAGGGACTAAATGTGTAGTTAGACTAAACTGGCAGAAAGGGCAGTTCCACTGGTCTGGCCCACATAAGATCAAAATGGGCTGGATGTAGCTCTGATCTACGGTGTGCAGTCGATCTACGGCAGTTTCCAAGAATCTGCTGCAGGTTTGTACAAGATCTACAGCTCTGATATGACGGCCTTTGTCATTGTACTTTTTGTGTTCTGTGCTGGGCGGGTGTTTAGCAAGTTCATGTTTCTGCTTTTTAATGAAACTGCAAGTGTTTAATTCAAAGAAAATGTTTTTTCTTCTTATTAAATATAGAGGCTCCTTAGCTCTTTAAAAGACTCTTTAAAAGGTCTTTTAACATCAAGCTCCAAATTTATAACGTATCCCTACAAAGTGGTCGCCATATATTGGGCTATATTTAAATATTTTCCTACTTGCTGCATTTTAAAATCTTTGTAAAGCAAGAATTAAGAGTATTTAGGGTTAAAAACGGCCACATTCATGAATCTTATTGTCTAATAACAGCACTGGAAATTCCATGAAAGGTGTTATAAAGAAAATTGATTCAATTCTATCTTATTTCTATAAAAACAAAAGTGGAAACCTGCATTATTTTATATTCAGGTGTAAAAATCATACCCATTAGAAATTCAGGCTCAATTTTGCTAATAACTTAATCTCCTACCGTGCTGAAGTTGCGCTCTAGGATTATTCGCACATTGGTCTCGATGCTGGTGCGTTTCTTCCTGCGCCGGCCAGGTAGACCCTCGATGCCCAACATGGGGGAGGAGATAGAAGAAGGGCTGGGCAGCATGCTGTCTACCGCCATTGTTTCTGTGACAGAAACAGAGAAAGAAGGCATAAATGAAGGAAGTGTTTTTGGTGACGTAAAGAATGATCAGAATGTCAAATTAAATTAAAATCCTTAAAATATGTGAAACACTATATTTTAACACTTTATCACTGATGGAAAACTATAAGTAACATTTTTAAAGAAGTCTTGATTTAAGGCTATTTCCATCAAAATGAAACATCCTGAGCTTATTTTCAAATTAAAGTTATTTTTAAAATATCTCTGACTCTCACATGTTCCAGCAAACAAAGATGAGTGTGCTGATTGTACACCAGCAACAAAATATTTCTTAGTACCTGCGTCACTCAGCCACTTCTCGAGGAGAGGCTTCAGCTTGCACATGTTCTTAAAGCTCAGGTTGAGAGCTTCAAAGCGGGAGATGGTGGTCTGGCTGAAATCGTTGCCGTACAGTTTTCCCATAGCCACACCAACATCGCCCTGATGGAGACAGAAAATTTGTGTCACTGTGCAAATACATGCAGACTTTATCATGCAAACATGCCTTCCTTCTTCTTACCTGGGTGAATCCCAGCTTTATGCGGCGCTGCTTGAAGGTGCGAGCAAACTGCTCCAGCTCCTCTAGATCGCTGGGTTCTTCTCCCATGTGACCCCCATGACCCCCATGACCTCCAGAACTCAAGCCGGAGGCTAAGGAAGAAGCCATGGCGCTGCTGGATGCAGAGGTAACTCCTACAGATGTCACAACACCAACACCGCTGCTCCCAGTGGCAACTAAAGAGCCTCCACTGCTGCTGCTTCCAGCATCGCTGCTCTTCTCTCTCTGTGATGTCAGCAGAAGTGAGACAAAGAGTATATGCATGATTCATTCAAACATTCTTTATGTGCTGGTAAAAAAAAAGCTCACACACTTTTTCCTGAGAAACATGCACATTCATTTTCTACGAATTGAAAAAAAATTAAATAAGGTCATCGGCTAGAAAACATGCTCAGAAAAATAAAACACGCCCTGGTTGCTATAACGAGACCTTTTACTCTAAAAAGGAGAGAGGAAAAAAAACATTATTTAGAATTTTGAAACAGCGTCTGTGCTTGGCTTAGCACCAAGAGAAGCTACATACTGCCTGTCAAAGCTTTGGCCCTGCAGGCTGCGGGAGTGTTAGCTAATTGATGAGACATCATGCACGATATCTGCTGCTACGCAGCTCATTTACATTCACATCTGTTGTGTCTGACACGGCTTCATCACAACTTAATCAAAAATCTGTAACAGCCTTTGGATGTGTGAGGTTGCATTCATGCATCACGTTATAGAGGATAAGGGGTGACGATACCAGATACCTCATTGGACCAGAAATTGCATCTATTTTGAAAAGAAGATGCTATGCAAATGCAGTCTTCCTTGACATTTTTCAGCTGGCAGGACAGTTGCATCACAGATGATCTATTAGTTCTTCATGCAAACTTGTGCTGCTTTCGAGCACAATGACATTAAGGTGTGTTTAGCATCCTGCAGGTACTTCTGACGCAGATAAATCCTGATAATGGTGAATGTCAGTCTGACAGAAACTCTGTGGTTCAAAGATTCTCATTTAAATTAAAAGAAAACAAAATGTTCTGTAAGCTCATTTGCATGTTTCGACTCTCTCTCTCTCTCACACGCACACACACAAAGATTTACTACCTGTGCTTGGAGTCCCAGGCGAGGTGGTGATGTCAGCAGTCCCCCTGGGCTTTGTTGAGGTAGCTGGATCAGATTTGGTGTCGAGAGCAAACCTGTAAAAATAAATCAAACACTTTACAAAACAAATATGCCAACTTTCCAGCCAAAGTTTGGATTAACGAGTTCATGGGTGGATGAACTCATCGAAAGGTGAAAGCAGCACGGCTGATTCACAGAAATCTTTGCTGTTATTAGGAAATATGACACATTTCCTAACCAACTTCACCACTTTAATCCCACTGAGACAGTGAGGGGTAATTTTTTGATTCTCAGATGAATTCCATGTAATATTTGTACAGAAAGGAGGTTTCAGGGTTTTCCTCACCCTGCTGTGACTGCTGTGCAGGTGCTGGCTGTGACAGGAGGAACTGGGCAGGAGACTGGAGAGGGTGACCTGGCATTAAAACCAGCTGCTGGAGCTGCAACAGCTGCTGGATGTCCTGCGACGCAACACAAACGCATTTCAATACAGAGCAGTAATAAAGTCGGGTAAAGATGAGTCGGTTTATTAATTAGACTTATTATTAAGAGAATCAATAAAATCAATAAACCACTCTTTTAAGCTGACGGTACCTGTGCTGTGAGCTGGATTGGCTGCGACAGGGCCAGCTGTGGCGGTGGAGGCGGAGCTTGGACTGTTTGCTCCTGTTTGGTTTGCTGCTGCTGCTGTTGTTGGGATTGCGATTGGTTTTGTTGCTGCTGCTGGTTGGCTTGCTGCTGCGCGGCGGCGTGGGCAGCGTGAGCGGCATGGGCGGCGTTCGACTGCTGAACGGCTGCCGCCAAGAGCTGAGCCTGAGCCTGTTGGAGGAGCAGCTGCTGCTGGGCTGGGAGAAGCGCAGCAAGCTGGGAGAGAGCAACAGTTGGAGGAGGGAGAGGAACGAGGACAGTGATGGGAAATGAGAAGAAGATGTAAGCGTGCACAGTGAGAGGGAAATGGAATTGGAGAAATAAAAAAATTATGCAGGACGGCAAAAGTTGGAGAGAGAACAAAGAGTATCAGCTATCATTCCAGGAACACAGGTGTAGGTGAATCTGTTAGCGGACAGTAAAAGCATGCCAGAGCAAGACAAGCAAAGAAAAGGAACCCACTTAGCTTCAAAGTACATTTAGCTGAAATGCAAAAACACAAAAACACTACAGGTAGTGCAAGAGCTTCTGGTTTGTCAGGAAGGCCTTATTGAAGTTACCTAATGCTGAATCGTTGATTGCACTCTTTGTTTTTCAGCAGTGCATCACGTTTGGAGTAATGCAAGCAGAGAGCAGCTCACAAATGTGTGTTTTTATGGAAACACTAGAGAGGGCAGAGCCAGGCGAGGAGTGTGGAAAACAATCCTGACAAGTTTTATTATTGAAGAGACTACACGTGAGTGTATGGCATCTAAAGCAGCCCATTTTCTCAAACATAGACATAGTGGCGTGTCAAATGGGTTCCAGTATGTGTATTTCCATGTGATCAGGTCAATTTAGTAAACTCTGAATTGGTAAAACCTAGATGACCTATTTTCTTGAGATGATTCCCTTATTTATGTATCATTTTTATATTCTATTTAAACTTTCTTATCTATCACATACCAGTACTGAGGCTGATTCGTGTTACAGTTACTACATTTACCTGCATGTTTTACCCATTTATTTGCTACTTTCTCATCTAAAAGCAGTGGTTTGAAAAAATATAAAAGTTAGATTTGTCTGCTTTTGTTGTTCACTAGTTTTTGCGACTCGGCAGATGTTTTCTTTTCTGATCAAATTCCAACTTCTGATTTTAAACATTTGAATTTAGCTAAGCTAATCTTTCATGCACTACTTGGAAAATCCAGAAGCACACAAACTGTGTAGTGTGGATCAGAGGTAATGATAAATTTTCATTTAGATGATGGCTTTGAGACTAAAACCTGCAAGTACACAGGTTACAGATTACAACAACACCAGCTGGAAGTGCTGCATGTTTATGAACGATGAACTGTTCCCATCTATGTGTTGGCCAGCAGCAGTTTCCCTAATTTTGATTAATGTAATTTCCTCTTTGTGTGTGTGTTTTCTCACCCCTGCTAGCTGACTTCCAGCAAGCATCAACTGTGTGTGGTGGTGTTGAGCCTGTTGCTGTTGCTGAGAGGGCGGTGCCGGAAGTGCAGTGCTGTGTGTTATCTCAGCGCCATCTTCAATCTTTCCCTAAAAGAGAAAACACAGGCACAAGTTATTTCACAACCTCACACGGCAGCACACTCACCATGCTTATCTATTAAGAAAAATCTGATTTTTGTGATGATTTCCAGGTGAGAAATCAGAAATTATAAAATTCCGATGGTTCACATAATTCCTTTTTCAGATTGTACGGAATCTGCGCGCATCTCCGCATTAGCAAGGCTGGTGAATCAGCTCATTCCTACGAAGTGGATTTGAAATGACACGCGTACCTCAGAAGACAACTCCTTGCTGTCAAACGTTTTGCAAGTATGTACCTCTGGTATCACACGGCCACAGAAAATATTTGACTAAAAGGTTTTTAAAAAGTGATCAAAGCTTAAGTATTTTGGGACGCACTCTGACTTGGATTATGTCTCTCAGATTGCAAAGATCTGAGGAACATAAACCAGATTATGGTAAAAAAGAAAGGACAGAGATCCTCTCTTAGTTCTTCTTGTGTCTGTGACTGTGAACTCCAGCCTCCCCGTCTGCCTTTCTTACCCCTGAATCACAGACTGAATCTTTTGTCAGTCATCTGTCCAAAAATCCGGGTCAGTTTTCCTCGTATTTATGTTGTCAGAAAAATTCCAAAACCTGCTGACCTCTAGCTACCATTACGTGCTCGTGTCTCGTCACTGTCCATCCATCAAGGAGTTTTTGTCTATCACTCACTGCCACCTTGTTCATATTCGTTTCCCCTACTGGCTTGTCTCTGCAGGATTTTTCTTCGTTGGAGTGGTAGGTGTGGAAACGGCAGCGTGATTTGCATATTAGATTTTTTTTTGTGGGCGTGTGCCATTGTGGTGTAAATGCATGTGTAAACATATGTGTTTATACAAAATTACATAATCCCAGAGATGCACAAAGCTCCTCCTGTTAAGACTGTGTAACTTTCAATACACAGAAACAAGCACTGAAAATAAACTTTACAGCATTTATAACTATTTATTTGTTATAAGGAAATATTTTCAGTATAGAAGAGTTTTAAATGGTGACTTAATGACCACACACGCACGCACGCACACACGCACACACACAGCATGCCTGATCAGGCTCACCTTGTTGCCAACTGGTGTAGGAGAGAGGCTGAAGGGGCTTGTTTTCATTGTCTGAGCCTGCAGCAAAACAATGAAAATATGCATCGCACATCAAAGAACCGAAGTGTGATGACACATTCAGAAGAAATGACATCCTGTAATCTCTGTCAACATATTTCCAGCGAACCACTTTCATGGGTGAGGCAGATTAAACCATTTATTACAAGTTAATAAGACTGACAGAAAAGAAAACGCTGAGACTGGTCAGAATTTTAAGAGAAGTTATAATTTTGGCATCCAGGGACACCCCCCACCCAGGGTTAAGTAACCCATTGTGAAGAAGGGGTCCTCAGAACAGTTTGACATATATCATAAAACTGTACTCCATCTATAAAAAGTGGATTTATGCTAATAAAAAATGTTTCTTTGGATTTGATCGTAACACAGTTTGCCCTGAAAATCACTCTCGCCTCTCATGGTGCAGCAATATGGAGACAAAAAGATGGAATGAGGCCTAAACCAGTTACATCTGCGTCAGGATTGTTGTAGTCCACGTCCCCAAAAAGTTGAGCACAGTGCAAGTGCATCATCAGCGAGTACGTGCTCAGTATCTTTAATGAGAAAAGTAAAATACCCACCTGCTCATCGGGGCTGTTTCTGTCAGAGTCTGAAACAAAGAGCGAGATTTAAATGACCGATTAGCAAGAATGTGAGCTCGTGTGTTTGTGTGTTGCACATTTACTGGAACATTTTAGCCTGCTGCTTTCCTGTTCAAGCCTGTTTAAAGAGATTAGATAACTGAACCGTCCACGCCGTGACTGAACACGAGTATGTGTGCTGTACCTGAACTGTCCCCTGGATAGTCAGCTCCAGGCTTTTCCTCCCCTGCTTTGGACATCCTGATATCTGCAGGAAACACACACAGATATCCATCAGACAGGTGCATGAAAAACACTTCAACTGGTATGTTGCCTCCACAGCTGACGATCAATGTGGGGATAACACGGTCCCAGCATGCAGGGGAATGGGAGACATGACACATGCACACATCTGGAAGTTTCTAATGTAGCTGAGCTCATGTAGACTGGAATTTGGCTAATATGTTTCCATCTGACGTTGCCTCTATTTTCTTATGCTGCTTTTTAATTTAGCTTATTAATTTTTTTGCTTTGCTTTAAATGAGAATAGTTTTAATGCCACTATTTTGTCTTCTTTTTAGTTTTGTTGCATTTCTTTAATGTTTTCACAACGTAAATTATTACTGCTTGCTCGCTATGCTTTTCTGTGTCAGACCCATGGAGCACTATATTGCATCATTAATTTGATATTACATTTAATTACGAAACACATTTCCAAGGAAGGAACTCATGAGTTCAGGCCAATAACCCACAACTCACAGCCTAAAACGTGTTGTAACATCTATTTTTATATCCTGGAATTTCAACCTTTTAGTCACATTTAGTGTGAAAAGAAATAATAAAGTAAAACCTGCACTTTTACAGTTTTTTATTACATTATGAAAACTTTAAGCACACAAAACTTGTATTACACGTCCATCCGATCTCAAAAGTCTTCTTCCAGCTGGCCAATTTACAGCAAAAGGATACGAACACTCGGTGCTTCCTGCACAGGAGGTCAGCCGCCTCCTCTGTGTTGGAGTGGCTGAACTTTTGTGCTTTTTGCTATTATGCAGGTCAGAGTAACTGTGAAAGTTCAACTAAATGAAATGCTGCCATGAAGCTTTTAAATTTGAAAGAATAGCGTGCAAACCAGGGTGACTCAGCACCAACAAATATGCGTGAGAATAAGTTGTTGTATGCTTGAAGAAAAAAAGCATTTAATCACAGAAATAATGAGACTTTCATTTCATCTTGTTTTGTATCCTGGACACAGGCAAGACAAAATCTCTGCTAAGCAAAACAACTTTATGCCCCACCAGCATAAAGTTGTTTATGCTCTAATTTAGCTCTTTAAATGTAAACTTTATTGACCCAGGAGGTGGAAGCGGGACGTTTCATGGCAGGTATCATCCTAACTACCTCTGCTGTTCCTTCAGTTTGTGGCCACTTCTGGGACTGCAGTAGTAATTGGTCCAGGAAGAACAACGCCACCCGAAGTGCTTACCTGAGCACCAGACATTACTCAGCATCACTCGGTGCCTTCTTGAAAAAAAACACGCTTTCACCCCCTGCACTTAACTTCTGTCTTTCACTTTTTAAATTAATATTCCCTCTTGTGCTCAGGACTTTCATAATAACCGTCTCATCTATGGCATCGGTTTAACTGGAAAGGATGTATGCTGATAATGGCAGTAAGCAGGAGCTCCAACTCTGAGGTTAAAGTGAATCAATGCACTAAATCTGCTTTGTCTTCAGCACAAAGTTCATGCAACTGACAGGAAGCACAACAGGGAAAATAATCAAAGTACACCACATAAAAACACAGCTGACATCCGCAACCATATTGTTTCCCCTCTGTGTAATAGACATATCCTAAATACACAACTTCCCTCCTGTCCCTACAGGTTCAGTCTTCAGAAGTAACCCCCCTCCCTCCCCCCAGGGATAATCACATGAGCTCCAGATAAATATGTGGATCTTTATGAGGTTGTAATATCTAAATGTAATATCAGGAGACCATGTTCAGTTAAAAAAAAAAAGGCCAAATATTGATTTAACAGTCAAAATCTAAGATTTTACACTATATCTAGGCTGAATGAAAATTATTTTTTTTCAAAAAGGTCAATTTTTGCATCATTACATTAGAGTAATGTAAACTGGTCCTAAGCCACAAAACACAGCGTAAGCCTCCCTGTCAAGGGTACAACAGCAGCACCTTTGAGGGTATCGGCCCAATGACGAGCACTTTTTACCCTAAAGGTCCACATTATTCTCTGAGAGTGTGGGAGAGGACATGATTGAACACTTTAAAAAACAAAGGAAGGCCTTTTGGGAATTATACTGAAGGGTCACGAACAATTTCAAGTGTGCTAAAAGATGGTGGAGGGCAAGGAAAAAAAGGAGGAAGCAGGGGTTATGCTGAGAAAATGCTGAAAAAGAGAAGATTAAATATAAGGATGAGTGAAAGAGAAAAAGAAAAACTCTAATAACAGATATCTGTTTAACAGTTCTTGGGTTGTATTTATTTCTTAAGATCTTTGTGAAATTGTAGATTAGAATCAAATTCAACCTGAACGTCACTTTTTGCCTAAATTACATTTTAGAAATGATGCAAGAACAAGTCTTCAAAATTTTTATGTTATTATGATCATCCCACCATTATTAAGAAAACAAGTAAACACCCCTTTGGAAGTGTTTAGTCAGGAGAGATCCTGCAGTTGCATAAAGGGCCCAGTTGGGGGCAGCACTCTCTAAGACATCCTCTGCGGGAGCCGGTAGATGTGTGTGTTAGTGTAACAAGCACAGCACACACACTAATGAGGTGTATAAAAAGTGACTCTTGTATTCATTTGTAGATAATAACTGAGAGGTAGAAAGACGTGTTTTAAAGGGGCAAAGACCTGCTGTCAGTGAGCAGCCGGACCATTCAGAAAACTAAAAGTGCACTTGAATTTATTTATCCCCAAACATGAAGAAATATTTCATCTTCAATTAACTGAATCAGATGGTTTTTAGTTAGAAATGTCACCTCCAGTAACAAATTCAGAAAAATGTCTTCTTTGTAAGGTTGGCACTTTAAAAATGGTGTTAAAAAAATCCTTTTCATTTATCCGTTTGATTAAATAAGCCCAGCACAACACTGTTAATCAAACTTACTGTTTTCATATATTTCATATCTGAGAAATTCTTTTTGATGCAACATTTAACCTTGGACAGTTTAAAAAGTGTAACATTACTAATACCACCGCTTTCTCTAATCACACCCATATGTAATGTTGTTACTATCACCACGACGACAAAGACAGCCGAACCTTCAGAAAAGCTCTGTGTCAAAATACAATTCACTAAAACGCCGCCCCCATTTAATTCAAACACGGAGTTAAATTAATACACTCCACTTCAAACACGCACGTTACCACTCCGGGCTCCTTCATCCTCTCAGGATATGAAGAAAGGGATCCCATAAAATCATTTTATCAGCCCCCTCCTCATAACGCCTCAACTGGCCCTAACCCCTTTGGTCATGGAGACTTTTAACCCCCCCATCCCCCAACCAACCATCCATCCTTATTCGTCCTCATGTATGCCAACAAATCAAACAGCCTGAACCCCAAATGTCACAGATGTCCAGTGCACATCAGAGAGCATGTTTTAAACCAAACTGCATTATACAAACGAACACGTCTCTACATCTGCAATCTGCACATGTATACCCCACCCTACCCCACCCAGCTCTGGTTTTGAGTGTTTTTCCTGTAACAATGGCAATATTAGCGGATTTAGGAATAAAATTTCATTCCAAATTATAGTGACCACCACCCCAGCACACTCCTCCACCCTGAGGCAGTTTAACAGCAGTTGCATGGATGTAAGGTAGACCCCCTCCCATCCCAATCCCTCCTTACTCATCCTATCAGTGCTAATAACAGAAGGGGGGAGGAAGAGGGGCCACTGGGCAGATGATGTATCTGTCTTGTGGGGCTGACATGGACAGCCTGCCCCTGTGTGTGTGTGTGTGAGCGGGAAAGGAGGGGGGGGGGCACAGGGTCACTGTCAGGGAATTAGAAAAGAAGGACCGAGAGAGAGAGAGGGGAAGAGAGGGTGCAGGATGGCTGGAGGGGTCCTACACTCAGCCTCCTCTCCCTCTGCCTCCCTCCACCTTCTTTTTGCCCACCCACCCCGCCTCGGTCACGCCTGTCAGGGGCCTGTGACAGACGGCGCGTGGGTTCATGTGTGTGTATGTATATGCCGCTGCCGTTTGGCGTGTGGATGTCAAAGGTCAGGCACATGGTCTCGGCCACCTCCCGCCTCGCAGTCAAACACAAACAAGCTGCCTGGCGCCTGCCTTTTCCACCTGTCCCCCGTCACATTCAGCGCCAAACAAACACACCCGCAGCACCAACGAGCAAATCTGCAACTGCTGTAATGATGAAAAATGTAATGTCAGCTACATCGTGACAAATGAAGCCGATGAGGCAGAAGCATGAACGCAGCACACAGCCAAACACGCGCACACGCTTTAAGTTTTTCTCTTTAAACTTTACTTTTCTATTATCTGCAACAAAACCTTAACACAGGTAGCGTGTACGAGCAACTTTTAAATTATAAAGACGCAGGAGCGCTTCAAAAAAGTTGTTTAAAATAATAAGAAAAATAAAAAATTTAGAGCTCTGTTTCTTAAACTGAAAGGTTTCTTGGCATTGCCGTAAGTCCAAATAAAGGATATCTGACACATTCAAGAGAAGCAAATGGCTGTAGATGGAAAGTCTAGAGGAGTAACTAACATTTATTTCTTGATTACACTGATTAGCTTCCACTCTTCTGCTTTTGTTCATCCGCCTTTCATAATAATGGTCATGTTTGTTGTCAAAACCATAAAAGTACAAATTCAGGTCTCCTATAAAAGTTTTACTTCTTTTCTTTTGATCCTTCTTAAAAATACACTGTCTTTAACTCAAAGTAGGAACATCTGCCATCACAGCACGGTCTACTGTGCTGCCTATACATGACTACATTTCTCGCAAACACATAGCTTTATGTCTCATTTTAATGACTATCATGCAGCTGAAGACAAACACAACCCAAAGAATGGAGCTCAGAGGATGAGCACACAGATGTTTGCATTTTATGAGAATGCATTTTGCTTTATATTAGCTGTGAAGCTGCTGCAGAGATGCTGTGGACTGTAACAGCAAAGTTAGGGAACTGAATACTGAAGCAAAGAAATGAGACGGTCAAATAACTGCACAGAGGATATTTTACTTCTTTTATGGTTTACATTTATTTTGTGTGGTTGATCAGGCCCCAGATATGTTTTCCAGTCAGGAAAATATCACAAAAATCCAAATTTCTGATTAGTTTTAACTTGGAATAATTGATTCACACTCTTCAAGTTCTTCTGAGAATAAAACACAAGAATTCAGGTTTAATGTGAAGCTAAAATAAAACTAAATTCACAACATACTTACTCTTAAAATATCAATACGGGCATTTTTCAGCCAGTCCTACAGCAAACAAACACATTATGTTGCTCTACAGTGATTTCTCACTCATATTTCACTAGAAAATGCTTGTTTTTAGATAACCAGTGATCATATTTTAGTGCAAAGACACAGCAATGCCTGCTGCTTTTACTGCTACCCCGACACTCAAACACAAACTGTGTTCCAGCCTCCTATTTGCATCCCTGCTCCTGCACTTTGTCCCTCACCTTACTTTGTCCTCCAATGAGTCCAACCTTGATTTATTCTGATCTCTTTTCATTTCCCCTCTTCCTTTTCTCCCTCAGCTGCAACATCTCACTTGAACTTCCTCGTCTAACCTTCCCCCCTCCGTCCGAACCCGTCGACTCGTTTGCCTTACCCTAATTCCTTCATTCCCTCCTGCCTCTCTCTGTCAAATTTAATCTCTAACATCCCGTCTCTGCCCTCACATTCCCCACCTCTCCCTAAGAATATAACCCCCCACTTACGCCATCTTCAATCCTATGCTGTCCTTTAAAGTCTCAAATATTTATTGAGCTTCCTCAAAACAATTCAACGTGCTGGTGGATTATGTGAAAGCTATTTTTGTGGTTGAAGGTGAGTTAGATCTTGGAAATCTTGTTTGCAAAAGCCCACTCACCCAGACCAGACCCCCTCCTTCACCCCGTAGACTACATATATATATAAAGATGGAAGGAGCCACCATGACATCAGTCCTGTTTTGTAGCCTCAACTTGAAACCAGAGACTGAGGCCACAAAAAGACAAAAAAATCAAGTGAGGTCGTGGAGTTATTATCTCACAGACTTCTATATGCATCTGTCTGAATTAAAAAGTTTTAAGCATTTTCACTCTGACTTCATTCACGATTAGAGAAATATCACAAAAACACAATTTAAGTTCTTTCACGAATTTTTAAAAATTACAGATTAATCTTATTTTATAAAAAGCCTCTATCAAATTTTCACACACGCCCCTAAAAATTGTTAAAACTTGATTCTACACCGCTACAAGCCTGATGAGCATCCGGGCTATTTTATACTAAACCTGAAGAGTGAATTAAACTGAAAATCTTCACGTTTCTCTGTTATTTCACTACTTTTGCACATCTCTCAGTATTTTAGGTCTTATTTAGTTTTCAGGATGGTACTGCTAAGAGTCTTAGCTTCCTAGTATTAGCCTCTTCTCCTTTTTTACCTTCCCAGTGAGGTGCTACTTTGACAAATTATTAGTGGTTTTCACATTAACACTGTCCAGCAAACACAGATTATTTCTGTCTCGGTGCAATGTTAGCATCATTAAAACTCTTATTTGCCCCAGTGTTGTATTCTCGGCCTCACTTTTTTTTGTTGTTGTTGCGTGATCTCTGTAACCCGCCCTCCCTGCCTCCCCTTCTCCTTCAGTAGTGGTCAGCTGCAGCGGTCATGGCACCACTGGACAGCGCTCTGCTAGCACAGGACACATAGACCCGTTGCCAGGCAACAGCAATGAAAGATCACAGTGCGTGCATGTGTGTATGTGTGTGCAGCGTGTGTGTGCATAGCTCACATGTTTTGTGTGTACCTGTGAGAGTGTTAATCATTAAGAATAAACATGTTTCCCTGCCTGTAGCTGAGACTTTGTGTAAGGCAAACAAAGTGGTGCATGCTAATGTCTCCACTGCTGTTTACTCTTTAACAGTACGTATTAAAGGATTATTTGTGCTTTTTTTATTCCAGGTGAGGTTCACATTTTATCACAGTCAGGCAAGAAGAGGGTTAAACCAGAACCAAACAAGTAATGTGCAAAGACTGTGTAATCACTGAGGTTTTTGGTTGGAAATCCTAACAGATTAAGATAAATCAGGATATTTTTGGCTTTTTGGGGGCTTTAAAAACACGTTTTATTGTTCCAATTTCATTTAAACACAAAAGATGAGCTACTTTGAGTATTTTTTTAGTGATATCAACGACTTCTCTTAAAAAAAAAATAGGTTTAGTGAGGCTCATCTGTAAGATAATATTCATCCTTAGGTATATTTAGTGACGATGCTGCTTTCTCAGTGCTCCCTGAGAATAAACGAGTAATGTTTTGTGTAGACAAAGATTTGTTAGTGATTCATGTTTGAGTTTACGCACAACTGGAAAGTACTGCATTCGTATGATGTTCTGTGCACCTTGCATGTGTGCGCGCACGAGTCAGAGCGATTACACGGGTGTGTGTGCAGCTGTATGCATGTATGTGAGCGCGAGCACGAGGCCGAGCGCTTTCCGAATATGTCTCCAGAGTGTTTATTATATCCGATACAGTACCTCTTTCTCGCACCACATATTTCTGTGCCGATCGATTCCTCTGACTCCCGACAAGACAATAATCGCACCGCCCTCCCTCTCTCCTTCTCTCCACCATTATTACTGCCCTCCCCAAGGAGCACAACGCAGGGATGGAAACAGAGAAATAAAGGGAGGGAGGACAAGGTGATAGAGGAAATGGCCACTGGGTGTTACTTCCTTTTCCAGAATCCCTGCATTGGGGTAAAAGATGGAGGTGAGAGGATGAGGGAGGAACAGGAGGATGTTGGAGGGGGGTGGAAACAAATGAGCTAGAAGGATGAAGACAACAAGCAGAGGGTGAACATTTTGGGGAATTTTGGTGGATAATAGGGGAGGCTGAGAGACATGACAGAGATGGTTTCAAAGCGAGAAAACAACGGGAGTAAAGGGACAAAAAATTGCAGGGTGGTGATGGTGAGAACAGAGAGATGGCGATGGCGATGGGACAGAAGGGAAGACGCGCGAGAAGCGAGAGTAAAGACAAATGAATGACAAAAAAATCCACGATGAACAGGTAGCAAAAATGTAGGGATGTGGGTATAATGGCTGAAAGTGGAAAAAATAATGAGGTCTGCTGAAGAGAAATTTAGAGAAAAAGAGGGAATTGTGGCTAGAAAGAGCAGGCGCATGTGAATGGGTGAGTGAAGGGATGCTGGGACAGAGATGCTAAGAAATAACTAAGTGTAGATATTAAAAGGGAAACAACAACGGAGGAAGAAGCAACACAAAAAATGTCAAACATGGGTGATAATGGCAATGAAAGAGAAAGAAATTACAGGCGAGTGCGGCACAAATACAGAAAAAAAATTTATAAAACAGATGTGTGGAACAGAGTGAGCTGCAGTGTGACAGAGCATCTTCACAGGAAATAGCAGGAGGGGAAAGATAGTGACAATTGGGCTAACAAAGATACACAGCCTTGCCTTGATGGTGTGTGTGTGTGTGTGCGTGCACGCGTGTGAGAGTGATTGGATGAGGAGGGAGGGGGCAGATTGTGTGCAACACAGTCGATGACAAAATGAACCGACATAGTGGACAGAAAGATGACCAAAAAATGAGACGGTGCAAGAAAGAAGAAAAAAAAAGGACGAATAAAGGCCGTGGAGGCGAAATGTGCAGGTTTCACGTCCAAACTGACCTGGACCGCATCGTCTCCATCTTTGTATATAAACTTGTCACAAGAAAAGAGTCAGGAATAAAATCATACTCGTATTTATTCCTCCTTAAAATGCAGAGAATGTGTTTTTGCTTCCCCGCAAAATTTGTTGGATTTGATGTTGATTAAAATGCTTAGAAATTTAGCTCAGCTACAAGAAAACAAATATACTGCAACAGGAGCAGGTATATGTCTAAAATACAGACACAAAGACTCGGGATCAACTGGTTTTCATTCTTATTTGTGCTACAGCTATTTCAGCACTGAATCCGAGCCAAAATCCTGCCGTCTCGTTTTCGGCTTGACCACCACATTTATCCGATGGGGGCTGAAAGGATCTCATAAGTCCAAGGATGGCAGAATTTTCTCCACCCATAGAAGATCATATTATCCTTCAATTTGGAGTTATGAGGTTGTCATGTGACCGCGGGGATATTTATGTTTGGAGTATTTGGATTCGGGGTGAAAATCCCAGCGCAGAAAAAAAAAGCCTGTAAATCCACTAAAACCCTCGTTTTGTTTTTGTCACTGTGATGAACTGCGCGCACCTTTAATTGTGATTCCACCTCTCATCTTATTGCTTTCTTTACAAACAGGGAAAGGTCTGCTGGCTCTACAAGTGCAAACAGATGAAGGAGTGACTGAACGAGGTGCGCCGAAACCAGGCCGCCATCCTCTCCTCCAGCCGTGCAGTCCCGGTGATCTATAGTGCGTGCCGCGAGCCGATAGACGGCGAGGTTTACAGGTTTATCGATTGGACCCGACTTAAATTGGCTTCCAATTAAACAGAGCGCTTATTTGACCTCTTTACCCCTTCCTGTCCTCTCCTTTCCTGTCCTGTTAAATATCCCCCCTACCTCCATCTTCTCCTTATTTCCCCCCCACCTTCCTCGCCACTGAGCTTCTCTCCATCGACACATCCATCTCTCGCTCAGTGTAATACCTCTACTCCCTTCCCCCTTCGTCTATGACCATCACCCCATCCCCATTCTCAGTTAACAGCACCTTCCCCCCTCTATTTAAACCCCTCTCTCTCTCTCGCTCATCGCACGGTGCTGCAGTCGTTTCCTCTCTGTCCTTTTCCCCAGATATGATCTTTGCTCTGTTTCTCTCTTACACTTTCTCTCAGTCAATCCATCAATCGCTCCTTAAATAACAACGATGAATTATTAAGCGTATTTATTCAAACAGCATTAATTATAAAATACAGGCAGTGCGTCAGTCGAATCGGCTGTGGACGGAGAGGGAGAAGAAGAAGAAGAAGTAGTGGCAGGAGAAGAAGGAGAAGAAGGTATGGGAAGGAGGAGGGTGAGGTGGTTTATGGTTAGGGTTGAAAATTGGGGAGAGAAAAGAAGAAGAAAGAGGTGAAAAGGGGGGTTAGGAAATTGGTGTGGCTAGCGGAACAGCTCCTCTCCCTCCCCAGCACCCCATCCCTTGCTCCCCACCCTTCCCTTCCCCGGTCTGCTTTGTATTCTGTGGAGATGACAGGGGGAAAGCTTTATTGCTCTGAGTTTGTATCGATCGGGGCCCCGCAGAGGGGGTAGCCAGACCCGCGCACGCTGGAGGCCCCTTCGCAGAGGCCGCCGATTCCTGCCTTCAGCCCCCCTCCTCACCTCACACCAGCCAAACACACCCTTCCCTCTTCTTTCTCCCCCCCCCCCCCCACCCCTTCACTTTTAAAAATGCGTTCTCCTTTTCTTGTTTTGAGAGGTCAAGAGACGAAGCGCGGTGGCTTTTATTTACTTGCATGCAACATCAACGCACCCAAACAACACGGAAAGCCTCGCGCCGAGAACGGAGTGTAAATGAGAGTGAATGAAAACACGAAGACTTTCCACAAGCAGAGGTGAAACGCATTCGCCTGGAGCAGCAACACTCACACGAATACGCTCACATGTAGCAGCACCTCACATGAAGAGGCACACACACAAACACACACTTTGCCCAAACACAATCCCAAGCTGCAGGGCTGAGCTGCTGTCCTGACCGGAGTTGCATCAGAAATCCCTAATCTGGGAGCGTGACCATCCTCAGTTCCAGCAGGCAGGGATCAGGATGCTCCGGGCAGATTCCGAATTTAAGGATAAGATGGGATGGGGATGCAGGTTCTGAAATCACCCCTGGGGATGGAGGTACGGGATGGAAGGGGGCGAAGGAGGAGGGGAAGTCGAGTGGTATGATTTGCCCCCCCCCCCATGCCCTCTTACTGTGCGCCCACCTTCCCAGTGTTTCCAGGGGCACAGGGCTGTTGGACAGACAAGGGGGCAGATGACTCCCTTTTTTAGTCACAGTTATACAGATTCATCACAAGCAGCTGCAGCCGCAGTTTACATTTGGATGCTGGAGCAGCTGGGCGTTAAATCGAAAGGAGCCTACACAGAGTTACAGCTCCTAAAATACTGAAAATATCTAGTTTACTTTCCTTTTTTAAAATCATTTAAGCATTAAATGAAATATAATCCCAAACAGAAACAGAACGATCGCAGCGTGATTATTTTTCCGGATATTTTAAGGCTTTAATGGATCATGATATTAAAGAGAGATGACAGGAAATCAGTGAGGAAAACAGGAAACAAAGGTCACCGACCTGACTCACACCAGAAATGCTGGAGTTCACGGTCAACGTCAACACCTTAAACATCAAGGGACACAAAAACCGATAGATTGGCCTGAAAAATGATGAATTTTTTAAATCCTGACTTTCATCTTTTTTCTGTAAGTGATGAGCAGAAAGTACAACAGAGAATTCTCAACTTTGGCACAACACAATGAAAGTTTTCTATATGCAAAAATTGTTATCTGTCATGAATAATTTACTTTAACAAAAAAAAATTTGGCGCCGACTTTTGTCCAGAAAGCATAAAGTGGAATTTAATCAACAGCAGGTCAAGGAAGAGGATAAAACCCACAAGATTAGTTAACACGAGTGTACAAAAACTAACTCCTTTTTAAAGTATTAGGATTTTTTTAAAAATCTTGTCCAGCAGATGTTGTTTTTATAGTTTATAATGAAGAAAGGATGAAGATCTGTAGTGACAGTGTAAAAACATCATCATCAGCAGCAGCAGCGATAAAAAAAAGAAAAAAAGAGAGAGATCAATGATCAACAAATCAAATGTTTTCCTTCGAGGCTTTTCCACAGATTTGGGGTTTGGGATTGGGGACGGTCAATCGCCCAGATCTGTAACCTCCTGGCCACCGTCGCCTCCTTCCACTTAACAAATTCCATTTTGTTGAGGTGGGCTGAACGAATCGGCGTGCCAGCCATGGAGAGAGGGAGGAAGAGAGAGAGGTGGTCGGATGGACGGCTGGAGGGGAAAAATGGGTGCTCAAGGCCACCGTGTTCTGACCCCCTCTCCTCCTTCAACTCTTTCTCTGCAGAGTGGCTGTTATCTCTCTATTTTTACACTCCTTCCATCAACAGACCGCCCCAGACCCACTTATGTTCACTCACCAAATGACACATTGACACACACACACACACACACACATACATATATATATGTACAAAAACACACACAATTACAGATGTAGACAATGACCGCAGTCCTGCTAAGCCACTGTGAGTCATCAAGTGTGTGTGAGTGTATGCTTTATGCGCGCTATACGAGTTTGTATGTGCACTCTGTAACCTTTTTCAGGCACTGCAAATCACCTGCTGCCCTGCTGTTTGACCAGATCACGAGGGATCTTCTTTGGCGTTAACGCAGGTCTGGAAACGCTCTTCTTCACTTTGTTTTATTTTTCTGAGGATATGTCATAAATGAGGCGATTTCTTTTTCTTTTTACATTTCATTCAGACTTTAACTCTTTAGAAAACAGCAACGGCGACAACAAAAAGACAATAACAGCTCACCGTATACCAAGGTTGCTTCTTTCAGGTGAAAAACTTTTTATTTCCCTGCCTAACACATCAGTTTCACTATTTTATAGGCAAAAATATTTTATTAAAGCGAAAAAGGGAATTATTTCAAATTAAAATTCCTTAAATCAGCTTTGATAATTGCTGCAACGCCTGAAAGTAGAGACGGAATTTTTTTTAAAAATGCCGAAAATAATCACATCAGCGAGGCAGCAAACCCGCGCACACGCACTGACGCGCGCGCGATTACAGGCTTCCAGAGCAGAGATAATTGAAACAACCATAGAGAGGATAGGTGCATGCGTGTGTGTCTGTGTCGTCATATGGATCAGATCCATAGGGGGTCGACTATACAATAACGACCAATTTAATGGAAAAGTCTTTTTTTTTTTTTTGTGCCGTGGGTGGAATGTGTGTGTGTGTGTATATGTGTGTGTGTGTGTCACTGAGATTGTACCACACAAAAGGGATGCCAGCATGATGCCATTTACTTTTCACTACAACAACATGCCTTACAATACGTATTTTCTCATTATGTGTGCTATAATCATCTCCTTTATTTGTATGTGCGTGTTGTGTGTGTGTGTGCGCACCCTGGTTTCAGAGATGAAAGCTCGCCGGCACATGCTGGACCTCCACCAGTGTTTTTTGCAATTCAGACCATTCTTTCCTAAATATACACACACAAACAAACAAACACACACACACACACTCTCACACTCACACACACACACAAACCCTGCCTGGCTGACTGACCTACCACCATTTCACACTACTGACCAGTACAAATTGGATAAGGGTCCATTCTCTCTGCACCAGCACACTTCCACACACAGACACAAAGCGCACATGTACACGTATAGACAAACACACACACACGCTCGCACACACACACAGGCGCGCACGTGCACAAACGTGCTGTACACATCAAGCTCAAAATGGCCGAAAAAGCTGCGGTTGGAGTCGGTCTCTCAGTGGTGAGCAAAGTTACAGAGCAGGCAGCGAGTGAGCGCGAGATAAGGAAAAGTGCACGCCGCTTCCTCTTCTCCTCTGCGCTCGACGATTTCTTTTATTTTCCCGTCTTAATGCCAACGATCATCCGTGTTTATGTTATTGAATGAACCTCGTTATGGGACACAGCCTTGTTTGTGTTCTGTGTAATAGTTTTCCTTTCTGCTTTTCGTTCCTCGGCCTTTATCTTTTGTTTTTTAGAGGCTTAAACATACGATGCAGATTTCCTTTTTGCATCCAGTCCTACTTTTCCTCTTTGTTAAAGCACCTCTGTGTGCATTTAAACACGTTTGTTTGCTTTATTAACCATGTGACCTTGCATAGCACCCCTCCCGCCACACGTATCAACAGTATTTATATTCACATGCTCAAAGTTCTCACCTCTCTATTCATACTAATGAAGCACTATTGCAAGGCCTGCTTTCAATGCGGCAGCTCATGTCACAATGCAGTGTAGTACAGAGAACACGCTACCCTTTGCTTCCACCGTCCCCTCACAACCATCGGCTTCATAGTGCTATGTAATTATAGCTTGGCCTTGCCATACCCCCCTATAGTGTCTAATTGTGTGGATGCCAGGGCTCCATGCTGTTAGGGAGCGGCTGTATTGTGTACGTTTCTGATGGTTGCTTTTTTTTCCATTTTTTTGCACAGGTCTGGTTTCACCACAAACAGCTGAGTGGAAAAAAAGGACTGATGTGTTTTCCAGGTTTTATAGGTTAATCTTTCTACACAGAGAGATGTAATCACTAAAGAGTGATCATATGAACCCTTGTTTGAGCTCTTATACTTTTTATTTTTCCACAATTTGTTCAGAGTAGGATAGCATTTAAGTCTTACCCTTATTAGTTTATCTCCACAAATCAACTAAAAAAAGATCCTAGGAAAATGTAATCAGACTACCTAATGAAAATCAAACCATTCAAGCAGTTTAACTTAACAAACTGCAGATACTTACAGACATAAAACAATGTCAACATAGTCAAAATAACTAGTTTTAGTTACTGTGTCCAGTTTGGAGGAAAAACAAATAAAATGCATCTTCTAAATGTTTCACTTCTCTGATAAGCTTAAAGAAGTTCTTGTTGAAAACTGTCACATTTTCACATTTAAGGATGCTTAACGGTCTCAGACGCTTTCAGAAAAATAAGTAGAAAATTCATGAATTTCAGCAATGTCAAGTTTTTCCATATTCAGAGAGCATGCCGTTTCCACGTCACAGTGGATCTGTAAGAACAGCCGTTACATGCAGAGACGTGTAGGTAAACAAGAAGTTTTAGAATTCAAACTGTTTCTTTTGTAGCACACTGACAGTCCGTCTCACACCAGGAACAAAAATCAGTAAGCAACTAGTTTTGTAGTTTTACCACTTTATGGAGCAGAAACTGGGCTGAATTGGACCCTTTGGTGGGGACAGTTCTGGCATGCATGACACCTCAGTGGTGTACGAGAATATTTAATGCATGTTTGCACCAGCTGTTTTACAACTACATAATTAAAACATCCTACAAACGAACCTTGGAAATTATTTCATTATTAAAGTTATATTAAAGAGTCATTTTATTTCTGAGTTTAACAGTCTTGATGACCGTAACACATTAATTATCAACACATTTTTTGGTGCAATAATTGGACATATTTTGGTGAATCCTGAGTTAGATAGAAATAGATTCACATATCAGAGCAGAGACGTGTGAGAAGAAAAACAGGACGTTGGAGCTGACACATCTGCACGAACCGACTGATCGCCTGAAATGAGCGCTGCTCACTTCACCTTCAAATGACCAAGCGGTGTCATTTACAGCTCCACTCATATATATTTACACAAACCGCTGTGATAGTTTTAATTAAAAACATGCATCCTAGTATGAACTTGTCAATCTAGCTGTCATATAAATTTTCACAGTTCTTTACAGAAAGTTGCCCATTATTCTGGGAATGATGATGGAAAGTCGTGTGTTGCTATCTGTGTTGCAGTGATCCAAGGCTAACAACAGACTCAGAGTAGAAAGATTCACGGCTGCAGATACATCACTGACCAAAGTGACGATAAAAATGGCTCAACTTCTTTTAGCTTAAAAATTATTTAAAAAACAAACGCATATATTAGAATATTTTAGATTATCTGTCATAAATGAAGAAAAAAGTATATTATGCTTAACACAAATATCCCTTAAAAAAGATCACGTCTGCACTGCATCGTTATCTTGGTTGCTTGAGGAATTATGATCTATAATCTATAAAAACCACCTAATGTTTATGTGGTTTTGACTGTGCTGGCTGGACTGGAATTAATCCTTCTGATGCTTCAAAAGTATATTTCCAATATTATTGTCATGAAACTGTTATGAGCACTAATTTATATCAGACAAAGAGCTGTGGAAAAATCTTTTTTTAATCTTCTTAATGACTTGTAAATGGAATAATGCCACTTCATTGGTTCAGAAGCACATTATTGGTCACTTGTGGCTGCTGTGGCTGCATAATTTCAGGATGTCTCTCGTTGCCGTCGGTGGCCGTGTGTTGGTCTAAGTTGGAGCGCATTTGTAAATCTGAATATTTGCACAGCAGCGTGCGTTTGTACACAGAGGCGAGCCACGTGGCCCGGTGTGTTTACATCTGTTGACGGGGCACACGGGGTGATATCTCACGGTAATCAATGAACAAGGGAATGAGAGGGGGGGAGAGGGATAGAAGGGGGGAAGTAAAAAGAAAATCGGTAAGGAAAGCAGGTTATCTCCTGTCATTAACGGAGGGATTCCCGCGCGGAGGAAAGGAAGGAGGGGCAGGCGGGTAGCGCAGGGGAAAGACCTGGATTCATTGAGAAAAAACAGCGTGTTTGGCATGAAGAGAAAGCAGACAATTATCTATATTGATTAAAGCCAGCCAGCCAGCTCAGAGAAGACAGAAAACTATGGCTGGATCAATAGTGAGGGAGGAAAGGAGGGAGGGAGAGAGGGATGTAGGGCAAAGGAAAGAGGGATAGCTGGAGACAGTCGAACCGGTGAGGGATTCAGGAGAGACGCGACAGATGAAAAAATTAGTATTACGAGGAGATAAAAAGAGAAAATGAATTAAAGCAAGATGAGGGAGGAGTGAGAGGGAGAGGTGGCAGAGAGCAGATGACTGGCAAGAAATCTCACGGTGAGGGATGAGGTCGATGGATCTAACAGAGAGATAGTAAAAGTGTTAATGAAAATGACGGGTGGGCATTTGATGACTTGGCATGTAATCTATTTGAGGAAGTGAGCGTAAGGAGATCAATAAGTACAAGTGTACTTGTGATGGTCGGATTTAAGATGGCAGCAAAACCGGAGGAGCGGGAAGGGCTTGTGATGGAGGGATGCCGATGAAGGTGAGAGTCCAGGATGAAGGAAAATGATGGAACAAAAGCAGTGAAACTAAAGATCCTCAGAGCCCTGTGTTTGTGTCTGTGTGTCTGTGAATATTACATTACCAGGAAACCACATCTGGATCAAAGACACCTAAAACACCTGTCTCACTTAGACAACAAAGAAAGGACTAAGAACAGAAATGCTAAAATGTGGTAAAAGAAACTGTGCATCATAAAAGTAAATCACAACTACATTAATGGTTAACAGCAACCTAAAGTCAAAGCTAAGCTAAAGACAAAATCTTAATGCTAAACTAGAAACAATAAGAAAAAAAGCAAAAATAGAAACATTACAAGGACTCCCAGAAACTGCAGATCTGCAGCAGAGGGTCAGGCCTCCTTGGATAAAAGAAAATGACTGAAGATGACCTGACTTCTGTATTTTTCCAACACTCTCTAAACAACTGCAATCAACTCGCATCCAAGAAGGTTAGCAAAATGAAAAATGTCCTAATATAGTACTTGTCAAAGTAAAGCCTGCAAAGCCCCGGGATTTAATGATCTATAGTCCTCAAAACAAACTTTGCTATAAATGATAAAACTGCACTGTAATACTGAGATGTAATAACTCTATCAGGGGGAAATTTACATCAAACAACACAAGAATTGCAAGTTATCTTTGGATCAGCAGAAACTAGTGAAATGATTGTCTAATGTTATTAGTTTTAAAAGTTTTAGGATGTTTTCACTCTTCACCCCTTGTTTCTTTCTTTCCTTTTTGCTTTTGAAATGTTCTCTCACTGAGCAGGACTTCCAATTTTTTATGCGCTTTTTGGCTTTATTGTGAAACACTTTGCTTTCACATATAATTACTTAAAGTGATTTATACAGACGCAGCTTTGTTGAAGAAGCATTAGGAATCCTCAAAAAGTTTGAGAAGCTGATCTAACACTATAGCCAGGTGTAAAATATTTCTTGAGCATTTTTTATTTATTTTTTATTATATTGGTTAAAACCCGAGCTGCTCTTTGTCTCTCAGTCTCCCTCACCATCACTTTCCTTAACTCTCCCTCCATTATTTCCTAATTCCCTCTCTCAGCAATTTTGCAGCCTCTCTTCTTTCACTCCCACTTTCATTCACAATTTCTCCATCACAATTTGCCCCTCTCTTCAGTCCTGCCTCTGCCCATTCATTCCCACTCTCCGCTTCTCTCTTCTATCTCTTCTTCCACAGGGTCAGCCTGATGGTCACCAAGGTGCTGTAGTGAGCAGTATGGAGGATTGTAGGTCTGGGGCGAAATGGTCCTTAAATGGCTCTCAAACTCACACTAGCTTTATTGATGCTCTGGCCTGACGCCAGCTAGCCTCAGTGCGCTCCATGTGTGTGTGTGTGTGTGTGTGTGTGTGTGTGTGTGTGTGTGTGTGTGTATGTCGGGGAGAGTGGCGCTGATTGCTATGTTGATTATACAGAACAGCCCGACACCTTTCTGAAAGCTTCTTAACACAGATGCTGCTAAGAGACAAGACAGAGGCAGGTGGAAAACAACGCCGGCCTGAGTTTAAAAACAGCCAACCCGGTGGATGTAAAAAACATATAAAATGTTCCTGCAAGCTCGACAAAATAAGAACTAAACTTTTGCACTTTGGAGATTATAGTTTTTGTGGGTTTGCTGGTGAATCATGCTGCAACACACTGCAAGTGTTGCAGTGATTCACGCCACGTCCGCCTTTATTATGCATGTAAAATCTAAAATGGGAATGTGGCTTGAACACCTTTCTCCCAGCTTGCAAAACTTTACAACAATGATTTCTTTAATAATGCAAAACATTAGATTTCTTTTTCAAACTAAGATTTAAGCGTTTATAAGAGCATCAGGTGGTACGGGACACCAGATGAGAACAATTGGCATACTGTTTTCTTCTTCGCTGACACAAACAGTAAAGTGTTGCTCTTATAGCTCAGGGTAGGCCTCCAGTCTTTCAGGCACTGAAGGGTGTTGAAAGATTGTTGAAAGGTGCAAAAGCATGAGAGAACAGCGTTATCCTGTTGAACTAATACATTAGATTCTCTTCTCTTGAACCAAGACTTTTGGAAATGACCTAAAAACAATTATATCTAATCGCTGAAAACTTTCAGTTATTAAATGCCTTTTCTTTATTAAATACAGTACAGCAGAGACGTGACAGAAACAGGCGAGTGAGGAGAGGGAGAAAAGACCTGATGACATGGTGAGCATGCTAAACCACGAGGTCACCACGACATCTGGTTCATTGCGATTCCCAGGGCTTCAAATACTGATGTTTAGTCTAAGCTGTGCTGTCTCACACAGGTGTCCTTCTGTGTCGGAGCCGTGAGGAACCAGCCTATGGCAAAAGTGAGACTGGTGACACTTTATAAGTCTCCACTTACAGAGACTTATGAAGGACATTTTGATGCTACATTCAAATAGAGTGGATAATATTCTAAAAACAACCCAAACTCAGAGCAAAGCAAGTAGTTTTTGGTGTCTAAACCTGAAAACGAACGCACATCCTTGTGTCCACAAGTACAAGTGCTGGATTCAAAAATCCACACCCAAAAATAGCTCCCGAATAATGGCAGCTGTTTACTAACCATAACCAGCGATTAAAATCTAAGTGTGATACAGAGAAACAAACACCTAAATGGATCACGAACTGTCTTCTTTGTTGGTGTTTAAATAAATAACCACTACTGCTGCAGTCAGTGCATCAATGCACACGTTGTGTAGATGTGTAATGACAACACTAGCACTTTATATAGCCTCTGTAGAAATTATCCACATATCTCACTTATCTTAACTGCACTACTGTATAGCTCTGTAAATAATCATTCTGTACATACGATAATTCTTAACCCTACAACTGTTTACAACTTGCATAGTTCCCATTTCTGTATAACTGTATATCTCAGATTCTGTAAAGTTATTTATTTCATATTCTGTATAGTTTTTCATATTTATATCCTGTTCATAGCCTGTACATAGCTTGTACTCACTACAGCCTGTACATACCTATAGTTATAGAATATTCACAACATACTTCATACCGTGTACATTATAACATACCATAATAGACCCATTTCTGTAATATACTTACATATCTATATTATTGCTAATAGGGCTGGGCCATATTATACTGTTCACGGTAATACCGGTATAATGTTAGGCAACGATAGGAAAATGAAATATCGCGATAGAATGGGAGTAAAACGCGCGTGCGCAGTGCCTTTGTTTTCATACGCACATGGCCGATTGTTGAGTGAAACAGATGAACCAGAATTGGTTTGTAAAAATGGTGCAACTTCCGTGATGTGGAACTGGTTTGGTGTTTGTCCATCAGATACACAACAAAGCACATTTTTTTGCAGAACATGCAAGCGGCCGTTGTTATTGTCATATTTGTCGGACTAAGATGCTCTTAAATCTGGGAGTAATCTGGGTCCTAAACTCCGTATGCTTCAGGTCAAACAACACTGCAGCATCACTTAGAGTTAAAAACTGTCTAAATTCTTTCATCTTTAATAAAACGATCAGCATTGCTGCTTTACCAGGTGTAACTATGAAGTTTAACTTCCAGGCATCCATGAAAACAAAAGTTATTACATTTAACGGAGTTAGAAGTTAGCAGGAAGCTAGCGGAAGTTAGCTCGCTAGTTTCGCTAGTTACCTAAGCATGATATAGCATGTTCTGACTGAGAGATTTCTGAAAAAAATCAAACGTACAGCTCTGCTATCACTTCCAACATAAATGAAGACGGGAAACTAAACAGCAGTGACGTTTGTAGGGTTACTGAAGTTGGGCTAGCTGGTATATAATGATGTGCTACGTGATCGCTAGCGACACAGCTATGTTAGCATAACATAAACAGTGAAGCTGGAGGACGAACACTAACACTTTTCCACTTATAAAAGTTAACGTGAAGGTTCTTCATGGTTAGAGACAAATGCAATCGCATGGCAGGATGCTGTAAACGGACCAAACTTCAGTCAGGAGAACAACTGAGATAATCCATCCACAATACGAGGTTAGTCATTAATATACTGCAGCAACATGGGAATAGAGCAGCTGCCAGAGAATTCAACATTAATGAATCAATGGTACAGAAGTGGAGGAAGCAAGAAGAATGAGTTTAATAAAGTTTGATTTATCTGACTGCTTTGTTTCGCTTAATGTGCCTTATAATCCCGTGCACCTTATGGTCCGAAAAATGCGTACTGCACACTGCAGTTTAATGTTGCAAAGCACCTCTTTTTAACTTCAGTGGATATTATACATGGTTATGCTCAGGATATGTCAGCCCATTTCTACTGGAAATGCCTTTTGGTTAAACTTTCAGCAAGGAATTTGCATTTGCACTGTTATATTTTTATAAAGCTTTAATGTACATAAAAACCAGCTTCTTGTTTAAGTGAAAATAAATGGAAGGTTGTCTTTTTGCGCTAGTAATGTTGTGGAGTTGTATTTTGTCTCGCATCAATTATATCGTCGGTTATATCGTTATCGCAAATTTTCAAATATATATCGTGATAAATATTTTTGGCCATATCGCCCTGCTCTAATTGCTAATATATATTGTAATATATCTATATCACTAAAGCACTTCTGGATGGATGCAAACTGCATTTCGTTGCCCTGTACCTGTGCATGTGCAATGACAATAAAGTTGAATTCTAATTCTAATTCTAATTCTAACAGAACAGCAGTAATTGAGACTTTGGTGTGAGAATGCATTGGGTGTTGTGTTGTGATGCATTTTGGGTTTTCCACACTGTAAAATGTTTATGTTTTGAACTCTAGGAACTCAAGGATGGCGGTAAAATCCTAAAATGTGAAAAAAAAATGCAACACAACACAACAGCCCTGCATTCACACGAACACTCAGTGATGTTTGAAAGATATGACTAGAACCGATAACTGATAACGAATTAAAACAAACTGTGGTTGTTTGCTGAAAAACCACTGTGGTGGACATATTTCTCCTTGTTTCACATTCTCTCTTCACACACACACACACACACACACACACACACACACACACACACACACACACACACACACACACACACACAGACGGCTACATATGAATGGCCTCAGTCAGTCATACATGGTTAGGAGTCTCATCCACATTCTGGCTGAATGTCTGCCTTCTTTTTCTTCAGCTGACGTTGGCATGTTACTGTGGACATAATGCAACACAAAGCAGCGTGCACGCTCAAGACACGTGCACACGCACACACACACGCACGCACACACAAGGAGCCTGTTCACTCTCCTCTTTCCGTCTCCCTCACACAGACAGACTTGAGGAGCGATCAAAAGTGCAGAAATCTTTGTCTCAACTCAGAAGACCAAATCAATTCAAAGAACTCGAGCTTTAAATACGGAGTGGAGCTTTTTAATACCCGTAGCACATAAATAATATGCAGATGTTATTACTGCTTCACATTTTTATTCCACCAAGGGAAAAAAAAGAGATGAAATATTTTGATATATCACTATCAGGATGCCTCAGTAACTAGCCTCACTTTGATATTGCTTCTGACGTACGACTGATGAATGACTGAATCCAATAAAATACATTCTATAGAGGCAGACTTGATGAAATTTGGGATGCAAACGTATGTTAAAGTATGTTTTCTATAAGGGGTGGGGTGGTTGTAGAGTTGCCATGGTTATATGAAGCAGTGGGTGTATGATTGGGGGGCTGGGGGATCGCGCTTATGAAAAATAAATTTCAAAAAGCCAGCATTACCTCTGCTCAGGCCCAAGCTCCAGCCTTTGCATTTCAATGTGAGGTGCAGCCTCCATTATTTATGATGCTTTACACCTCAAAACCACAGCCTACCTCCCTCTCTCCAACTCTCTCTTTCTCCCCTTATCCCCATAGTAACCACTATCCCTGGGTCTCCAGAAACACTGTCCGTGTGTGTAGCGGGAATCAGACAGCGGCCTGTGGGATGGTTTGGTACCACGAGGCATTTGACAGGCGACAACTTGCAGGAAGTTCAAAACTAACTTGATATGATTGTGAAACATCGCATTTTAACATCTCCGGAGACTGACAGTAGGATTTTACTTCTCTGATATCAGAGATTGACGCACACAAAAGCTGCGGAGGACTACGTGTGTTCTCCGCTTTGATTCTGGTGTTATATTTAAGCTCGTTCAGTGATGGTGCAGGCTGTCTATCAGCATCTGTTACATGTCAAAATATTCACTCTTTGGCGAGCGCTTTTTCTGTCACTCCGCCTGATAGGAGGCATGAAGAGTTTTATCTTGGCATGCAAGATGCTACACATGCAGAAATGTACACTATATCCACACTAAACTGAAAACAAACTTCAGATTTGTGGGGCTAAAGCTACACCATTCATTCCTGCACGAGCAGATTATTGAAAAGAAATAAGATTTTTGTGTATAAAGTGTAACTATCACGACTGAGAACCCATAATTGGGCCGTACAATTGTGATCACCGTGTCAACACTATTTCTGTGAAAGAACCGCAATCAGTTAAGTTATAACCCACCAGTGAATTGATCCAACTTTAATTCTACCGTTTTCGCCCAGGTGAAACTTATATTGTTTGTCACAAAATAAGAAAAAAAGCTTTTTGTCGCATGAAAATATCTACTCTGGCAGTAGACAAAAAGAAAACCACAGCTCCTTAAAAATCCCTTCAGCTCAAAGTGCCACTTTACTCCCTACACTCCACCCTTTTTTCACATGATGCATTCTGTTTCAAGAATCCAGAAACTCATTCTTGAGAAAACCAAAAATTCTTGACAGGCTCAGCGACTGCGGGATCAGCACTGGTGTCAGAATTTCCCCGAACCCTTTCTGAGACTGACTGGATGCTGACAGAATATTTTCTGGAGTGAAAATGGCACCCAAATCAGTCGAGACAGAGCCTGAAAAGTTACAAAAAAAACCTATAAAGGGCTTTTAAACATGCCTTTTGCAGATTATTTTACATAACAGTACATTAAGAGATATACAATGTATGTCACATGTACTGACAAACCAACCTGATATCACAGCAAAGCGCGTTATAGGTGCACCGGTCCTCCGTGTCCATTTCACACTTTGGAGAGAAAAAGCATCAAACATCTGCATGCAGAAGTTCAAGTACCAGCAGGGGGAGATAATATATTTAAAACCCAAAAGTCACTAGTGACCAAGAAAGATCTGAAGAACATTTCAGTATAGAAACGATTAAGCTAGGTGGCTAAAATGTAACTACATGTAAATGTGTTAATAAAGTCCTTTTAAATGCTTTCCCGTGATTATTTTCACTTTCTCTCTCTCTTCTGCTACTAAAGATTAGAGCAACTTTCCATGTGTGCCCATTTCATGCTTTGGAGAGTTAAAGTGAGAAATGGACCTGTTGGACCGGTGTGTCTATTGTACGTTTTGCTGTGATACTAGGTTGGATGAACTTATAACAGAACTGTCTGCTGAATATTGTTGTTGAACACCGTAACCAGCTTTAGCTGCAGCTCAATTTTTGCCCAGAAGAGGTTTTTTTTTTATCACTCTTGTCAACCTCATTGCATATTTTCAGCTAAGACAGGCAGTTATTTTGCGATAGAAGGCTCTAAAAACACACGGTCTGGTTTCTGCTTAAAACCAAATGGGAGACACAATTAAAACACAATTAAAAGCCCCTTTCAGACTTGCATTTCTTTCCATTAATCTGATGTCAACTGAATGTGATGTTTTTGGGTCTATATGAGCATCCTACCCACTTTACCCTAAAAGCTGCTATGGTGCTCGCACTAGTTCAGACCTCATGATAGTTACATGGCATGAATCTGAATATATGGTGTTAAACTGCAGCACTGTGCATCCTGCTAACAGACAGATACAGACATCTAAATAAAGCTGTGTCAGGACTAACAATGCTCATTGCCCAGTCCAACAGGTCTTTTGCATGTATGCAAAGGTTTTTGTGCACACGTTCACATTCTCTCTCTCTCTCATATTAATATTATATATTATTAGATTATTAGCTTGACTTATGCTAACTTTGTGCTCGCTTCCTGTACAACTGAGATTTGTGATAAAAGTTTGGTTGTTTTTTTTTGTTTTTTGTTTTTTTTTTAAACAGCACCAAATCGCTATCATCATAAACAAAATGGCGATAATTGTGACCATGAAACACGGCTGAACAACATCACATTTTCCTTTTAGCAGTAGCATCGCAAATGCACCGTGTTATCAAAAGGACATAGAACATTACATTATGATTTCCATTTGACACAAGAGGATGTTTGTTGTTTCTGTTGATTTTCCATCTACAGCATGAATATCGACTTGATAAGAGCACATCAGCTAGCACTGCATAAGAACTACACTGCCCTTGAGGATCATCTTTACTGCATTCATGGTCTGTTTGAAGTGCAGCTGGTCCATGAAAATAATCGAAGCTACAAGAAAACACAACAAAAACATAATTTATGGAATTAACTTGAGGGCTACATGCCAATTTTCTCAAGTTCAGGTCTGGCCGAGCTGTGTGCGAAGGCTGACATGCAGAGTACGGGGTTGGTGGCCCTGCATGCAGTTAAAGTGTAAAATGAAACTAATGTAATAACTGCAGAGCCTGGAAGGGATGAGCCTTTTCATGGTGGAAGATTTATAGTTTCTGAGCGCACAAGAATCTCCATTTCCTGAATTAGACGAGAACTGACCCCAGCCCAGTGACAATAGTTGGCCAGTAGCGTTAGAACATCTGCCAGACATTAGTCAAACACACCATCGGCTAAATGATGGAGCTTCTGAGGGGGTTGTAAATTACAAAGGGAAAGAGGGGTAATATCCATCAGTCCATCCATCTGTGTGCGTGCGTGCATGTGTGTGTGTGTATGTGTGTGTGTCCAA
This sequence comes from Astatotilapia calliptera, assembly GCF_964374335.1. Taxonomy (NCBI): domain Eukaryota; kingdom Metazoa; phylum Chordata; class Actinopteri; order Cichliformes; family Cichlidae; genus Astatotilapia; species Astatotilapia calliptera. Next base: position 6,893,243 of record NC_137442.1, on the reverse strand, counting down.
ACCCTCGGACAAAAGGCCTGCTGCTGCTGCGCTGGCCAAAAGCTCTGCTGGTCAGACTTAATGAACCTCACCCCCCCTTCGGTCCATCAGACACACACACACACACACACACACACACACACACACACACACACACACACACACACACACATATAAATATATATACACACCACCCATCCCCCAGTCCCTCTCTCCCCTCTCCAACTCTACCTTGGCCTTCAGTGGCTGTGTCACTGCTAATATTGACGACACCCCCTCTCTCTTTCTCTCTCTCCTCCCTCTCACTTGCTTTGGCCAGCAACCGCTGTTGTCCACATCTCACCTCATCCATAGTAGACAGTATTGATTTTCAGCACGGAAAATAAAAAAGGCCATGAATTTTAATGCCTCACTGTCTGTCTGTCGCCCTCCCTCTCTCTCCTGCTCTCTTAGTACTCGTCCTTACCTCCTCTCCTTTTATTCTTCAGGCCATCTCTCTCTCTCTCTCTCCCCCTTTCTCTGATGTATCTGTCTGTCCATCTCTCCCCTTTCCTTCTCATTTTCTTTCTTCTTTGACCACTGCTCCCCATCTCTCTTGACCAAACCCACCCACTGCCATTCTCTCTTAACGTTGGTTCCCCCCCCCCCCCCTCCCTCTTCTCCAGAGGGAAGCAAAGGGGTGAGAAGAAAGTGAAGAAGCAGGTGTGGAGGGTGCAGCGATACGTGTTTGGGTCAGTTGCCATTTCCAAGCTTGTTAACTAATC